>NC_088365.1:56273658-56351158 GCF_034508935.2 Berghia stephanieae | reverse complement strand
ATAGAACAGGCTTCGAATCGCCACCGTTTGCCAGTGCTTGGCAATACGTTCCACCAGGGGTAGGTCCTCCTCATCTTCATCATCCTAATGGAATTTGTAAAGTGAAATCCGGTTCTAACAAAATAAGACATAATTAGGTATTCCCACACCTGCCAACCCTTCCGCTTTTGGCGGAATCATTCCTATTTCCGCTCTTCCTTTTTGTACTATTCTGCCATTGTCTCTATAATTCCGATTTTCAAAAATGATGATAATGGTAAGAATAAAAAAGAGCAAAGCGAGGGGAGTGAGGGGGGGGGGGGGGTTGAAAGAGGTGAAATTTGTCTCAAATTCCTATTTTCAGGCGTTCTGATTCCACTTTTTGATTGTGAAGGGTTGGCAGGTCTGTATTCCTCATTGGAGAGAGTGAAAAATATTGGGTCTAGAAGAAAACTTTTCGCGCTGCCTGAAATTTGGCGTGTTTTTTGTTGTTGTTTTTTTTTTTTTTTTTGTCTTCAAATACCCCCAACATGATCTGTATTACAGTAAGTATAACTACTACTACTACTACTACTACTACTACTACTACTACTACTACTACTACTACTACTACTACTACTACTACTACTACTACTTACTACTACTTACTACTACCACTACTACTACCACCACTACTACTACTACTACTACTACTACTACTACTACTACTACTACTACTACTACTACTACTACTACTACTACCACTACTACTACTACTACTACTACTACTACTACTACTACTACTACTACTACTACTACTACTACTACTACTACTACTACTACTACTACTACTACTACTACTACTACTTACATCCAAGTAATAATCCATGCTGTCATCATCAGGCCATTCGTGGTGATCCTCATAGTCAAATCGTTTTAACCGTGTCCTTTTTTTGGTTGCTGCCATGTCTTTTATCAATTTATCAAGTCGACCAGTCGTAAAAGTTGCGTTTGAGGAGATATTCCTGTACTTTTGGGTAATATGAGGGTTATAAAAACAAACAAGTAAATCAGATTTAAGCAATGATCATGAAACTACACTGGGGTCTCGTCCGTAGAAATTGCATTGCTCAAGTCAGAATTTTGATGGTCCAAAAACCACGGAACATGCCCTTTTGTTTTTGTCCGATGATGCCTTAGGTTCGGGAATTCCCGCTCAAGTTTCCACATATTATGCGGCTATGTGGTCTAGTGCTGTGATAATCGCTTTAGGATCGGAAGGTCCTGGGTTCGAGCCTCGTTCGGCGCATAGTTGAGTCCTTGGAAAAGGCTCTTTATTCACATTCTCTCACCATATTCAGGTGTAAAATGAGTATCTGGCCGTTGACATCTTTGTCTCTCTGTCGGAAAAAAAATGTAATATCGCCTAACAGACGTCATGTCGTGTTCTACATGTTACGTGTTGCTGTTGGCCAGGGACCCTTTGCAAAGCGCTTTGAGCACGTTTAATTGATATTGCTCTATATAAGCTCAATTTTTTTTCTCACAACAGACCCATCCCTGAAAAATTGCCCTGCAACGCGTTCTGTATCAAAAATTTTGACACTCCATAAACTTTTCTCCGCGTTAGCCGGATTCCCTCAACATCAATGTCCTCGTGTTGAAAGGGAACATTTAATGTGGCCCCAGAGAGAATGCATTGGATTATACAATTTCTTCGTTGTAGTTGTAGGGGGGGGGGGGGGGGTGGGGTGTTGAATGACCTTTCTCTTCTTCAATTCTCTTTACAGTGACATCGATCAACGTCATTAAAGAAAAAAAAAAGGGGGTGGGGGGGGGGGGGGAACTCACGCTCGACTTGTTTCACCATTTTTCTCATATTCTCATAACTATGCCAAACCCTTTTGCAATCTGTCAAAAAGTACTATTGGTATTTAAAGTCAAATGGAAAATTCTCCTTATTAAATAGTACTATTCAACAAATACACAAAATATACATTGCTTAGCCTGTGACGCAGTCTAAAAAATGACAAATAAAAACTATTCAAAAACATAATGAGCCTGCACGACTAAAAAAAATATATGATGAAAAATACATATAGACAGATGAAATCCATTGTACGTTCACAAACAGATGATTTATAAGAAAATAAACGGGTTACTCTAACACCGCATATATATATATATATATATATATATATATATATATATATATATATATATTATATATATATATATATATATATATATCATTGTTGAGTGTAAAGTCAAAAGTGGAACTCACAGTTGAAGTGTATTGTCCACATTCGATGTGATGTCCGCCACAGCGCTGAGTAGGCCAGCATGTCTGTCACAAAGCGCAGAGTAAACCAAAATATATGATAGTAATAAGTAGTTCAACATGAACTCTCCCTGGAATATAAACAATATTGTATGTATTGCACGAAGGTCCATTGTCTTATTTCAGCGTAAATCACTGGAAGTGTCTGTAAACGAATGAAATGTTCATAAAACGAGTTGATTCTTTAATTTAGAGTCTTTAGAACATCCATCAGTCTTACATTCTTTGTGAGAATCCTGTAAATTAACTCACTCAACCCTAACACCGACCATATGCGTAGTTAACCCGGGTTACTTATTTTACCCCATGCCTATTTATTACATTTTACTGAGACAAATTAAAGGCGTAGTATCAAAGCTAATGTTTTTAATTTATACATGTTGATGGAAGTTGAATAAAACTATCTAGGCACATGCTTATTTTTAATACATTTTTTTCCAGTTTTGAAAAGTAGCAAAAATGTCTAGGATTGAATGAGTTAATGCTCTTCGCATTAATTGAAACGGAGCTTTTAAAAAAAAATTGAGCTTTTATATAGCGTAATATCCACTAAACATACTCAAAGCGCTTTACAGGGGGTCCCTGGTCAACAGAAACATTTAATATGTAGAACTGACATGACGCCTATAGGCGATCTTACAATTTTTCGGACATAGACAACACTGTTAACGGCCAGGTGCTCATTTTACACCTGAGTACGGTGAGAGAATGCGAGTAAAGAGCCTTTTCCAAGGACTCAACTATGCGCCGAGCGAGGCTCGAACCCAGGACCTTACCATCCGAATACGAGTGTCATACCACAAGACCACATAGCCGCACAAAATCAAATTTCAGTTGTATGAAAGAATAGATTTATAACGGGGAAACTCTCGCACAGCGTTCGAAATATATATATATATATATATATATATATATATATATTATATATATATATATATTATATATGTGTATATATATATATATGTATATATATATATATATTTTATATATATATATATATATATATATATATATATATATATATATATATATATATATGTTGTGTGTGTTCCTGTAATGTCTTCTTTCTCTGCTTATAATTTTAGGGTTGAGTATGAGTTTTATAAATCAAAATGAGTGGAGTATGACGATGAGATCTTTCATTTCATCAACAGCTCATTTGGAAGTTACGTTTGTGTGTAGTAATAATAATAATAATAATACGCCTACATGAAGTCCAACAGCGCTTTAAAAGACGATTATTTTAATTGTATAAACTTGTACAAAAATACCGCGGGAATCTGCGTAGCCATCGTAAAGTTATAGATAGTATGCGCTTGGCTAAGAAACTCATAACATTGCCATCCGGAAGTATAACGGACCAACACACAAAACTGTGTGTATCCATGAACGTTTATAGTCGGGTTAATACAGTTCAGTGAGCATTATTCATAAACGCGGATGGCAAAAAACAATAACAAAGACCTGAGTGACGTCATCTTCGAACTATCTATAGTCTGACACGACCAAAAAATGACGCCAAAAAGCCAGTCTTTTGCCACTAAAGAAAACAAATCGTGAGTTGTATTTGTATTCAATAGTTCAACCAATGAAATAACTGGTTTCCTTGAGCTCTACTAACGACTCACTAGACGCTACACAAACTTAAAAAATGACGTCAAACTGCCAGTCAAGGGTTCTAGTGTAAGGAGGCTATATTATGTTAACGATGGCTACGGCATCTGCAGAAGTTCGTATGAATGAATCTTTGGACGGTGAAAGTGAAAGCATGAAAGGTAAGATTATTAGCCCTATCCTCTAGATATTTAATATAATTTGTGGTTGCCACTATTTCCGTTCACTATGGTGCTTTTTCATTTTCTTTTCTTTTTTAAAGACTTGCAATAATTTTAGTGTCAAATCCATTTTATGTCCATGTTCTAATCTGAGATAAAGATAAAGGGAGTAAATCTGACTCATGAATAAACAACACAAGTTCATGAGTCCGATTTACTCCCTTTATCTTTATCTCCATTTTATTGACTCATTTAGGCACCTCTAGTTATTAGTTCTAATATTTGAGGTAGGCGAGGATTCCATAAAAGAGAGAAGAGGAAAGCCAACACAGTGCAACCATCTTAGGTCGCAGAAATCTTAAGCAAGTCGTAAAAAAAAAAAGATTTAAAACAATACACAAAACGAAAAAAAAAAAAACAACAAAAACGACGCGGGGGGGGGGGTTAACTAACAAAAAAAACAAAAAACCTCCCAAATAATAAAAAATAGACAAAGGTACAGAGAGAAACGACAAGAAACCCAACCCCCCCCCCCCCCAAAAAAAAACAACAAAAAACCCAACAAACAAACAAAAAACTAAACAAAAACACGCACACAAACCCAACCCACACTAGATAGCCATCCTATCAAAGTAAACTTGCCAGGGTTTGGGTAAAATCGACGTGTACTTATTTGTAAAATTGAACTTTATATAGCGCAATATCCACTAAATGTGCTCAAAGCGCTTTACAAGGGGTCCCCTGGTCAATAGCAACATTTAACATGTAGGATGGGATATGACGTGTGTTAGGCGATATTACAATTTTTCGGAAAAGACAACGCTGTTAACGGCCAGGTACTCATTTTACACCCGAGTACGGCGAGAGAATGTGAGTAAAGAGCCTTTTTCCAAGGACTCAACTATGCGCCGAGCGGGAGGCTCGAACCCAGGACCTTCCGATCCGAAAGCGAGTTTCATACCACTAGACCACATAGCCGCACATCCACATTTGTAGGTCTGATAAGTCAAATTGTTATGGGCTCATTTTTTTAAAGGAGTTACTCTCAAACCAAGGCAAACAAGCCCCTGTTGTCAATTACAACAATATTAAAATAAGCCTTTAATTGCGTTCGGTTATCATACCTGCAAATATGTGCACGTCGGATAAAATCCAAGTCGTCTGGTTCTAGGAAAAAGTCAGAAGAGATTTAAAAGTGTCAGGAAAGGCGCTAACCTTATTACTACCATCCTCTCGCACAATCAAAATTTAAAAAAAAAAGAGAGAGAAACAATACAAAGCAACACAGAGGACGTGATTTACGGCACAGGCGACACTTTTAGGTCATTTCAGCGCCAGTAAAAAGGCAATATTGAAAATGTTTTGTTTCTCTTTAAGGGTTTTACGGCGCTTGCAATACGTGAATGTCAAATCAATGCCAGTACAAAGGGAGACAATGGGAAGTAAAAAGTTCCGGAATTACAATCAAAGCACCCAAGGAAAGGTAAGACAAAGGGGAGTTGGTTCAAATAGGAAAGATGTAGATTCCAAGAGCACACTCTATCAAAGTACTTAATTTGAAATCACCTAAAAGTCTCATCCAGACACAAGCACAGGTCCCACTAACAGAAATACCCTCAAATGTTTACAAATCATATATATGTAAACAAAACATAATATAGTGCATAACAGAGAGATGATTAACACGGAAAAAAAATATCATCTCCAAAACTAACTAGAAATTTGACTGTTTCCCTCTCAGCTAGAGCCAGGACAAAAGCAAGTAATCTCATTATAAGACAAAGACAGAAAGCAAGTTGGAAAACAGATATAGGGGGATAGAAGACATAGCAGTTACCTCCCTGCCAACAATGGGAGGTCAGGAACCCCACCCAGGAATATTGAAAAGATTAAGATCCAGCCAATAAACAGCAAAGAAATAGTAAGACAAATAAGTCATAGGTTGTGATTGTCATTATCTCAACGGAGAGTTAGAACACGATTTACAGGTATGTAGTTGTACCAAGCAACAATGGGTTGTGTGATTTTCAACATGCAGTACAATGCACAACAGCTGGTGGATGCCAATCACAGGAATTTGAAATGAATGAATGTCCCTTTTCTTCACATGGAGGGCAGTAGTAGTAGTAGTAGCGTATGGCTGCATCTCCACACTGGAAGTCTCCAGCCAGTCTTTAAATTTGTCAAGAACTATACATTCAACTGCCTCCCTCTCAGATAAGGATCCCTGTCAGGACCAAGGAGAAATCGAGCAATACCAATCCAGAACAAAAACCAGAGCAACGTGGAAAGGGATAACAGATAAAGGGGTCTAGAAGACATAGCAGTGGGCAGGGAGCACATTAGTGTACTTATGGTCTTGTTCAGTTCCAAAACACCCCCCCCCCCCCGCAAAAAAACAAAAACAAAAAAAAAACAAAAAAAAAAATACTGAATTCATAATGTGCATTGCCGAATGCTTTTAGCCATCTCATTCCTTACTTTACTTAAATAATTGCTTCAAACTGAATTACCAAGAAATACAATTAAAAAAAATTTACATACATTCAAAACAAAAAAAAGAATGACACAGATTAACTCGTATGCATTGACAAATTTATCAATTTAATTCTTTTTCTTTTTCAATATTCCTTAAAACATAAGAATAAATAATTCACTTCACAGATATCCTCTGGAAAAAAAAAAAATCATCCTTGCGTTTACATTAAAATAAATTCTATATCCTTACTAATTAAAATGAATATGTAATAGGCATTACACATGATCAAATTATAAACATTTATAAAAGTGATCCTTAAGAGCTATGAGGGGCTGGTAGATAAATTTGTTGTAGAGTGTAGTGTTGTAACATAAAGAACCCAGGTTTGAACTGGCGGAATGAAGAATATTTTCTCTCCACCAAGTGACTGGGTAGCGTGTTCTACTTCCGATCTTTCAGAAGGTACTTAAGATAGGGAAACAATGTCAAATTTGAATGGATTGAAGTTATTGTTATGCGCCTAGAGCTTTATTGTATAGAGGATTGGGCGCAATATAAATATATTTCATTATTATTATTATTATAAATACAGAGGGTAAGGAATTTTCAATGATGTCCGCTTCGTGCAATAGAAACCAGAATAAACCTTTGTTTCAATGGGGTACATCACAATTAAACAGACTCCTCGAGAGCTATAAGACTTATGAGGCAGCACATGTAACTTTTCTTGGTTTATATACTGTGGAAAGGATCTGTGCCAGTGGCAGTTCAATTTTAAGTCAGCATCAATCCCTTCATAATTTAAGGAACATTCCGTTGATTCAAAACTGAATAATGGTAAAACCTTGCTTTACTGCCAAGGGCAACATTAATTACTGATAAAACTGTTCCTTATTTATATCACCTAAACAGCATAAATAAATATATAGATAAGTATGAACAGTAATAAAATTAATACCCATAAGAATACAAAATTGTGTCAATGATTTAAGTGACAATGATTAAATGGAAATTAGTAGGGAGAACCATAAATGCTGGATTATTTTTGGGTAGTCACTAGAAAATACCATTGCACTTTATACTTAATGATGATAGAGCAACTGAGTTTCAATTTCAAACTACCTAAAACTAAAAATGTTGATGAAGTGTTGTTTTCCCTTTCATCACTATCCACTTTAAAAACAATTCTTGATTCATCCAAGTACTTTTGAATATTTTATAGGGAACCTTAATTTATCAGCTCACACTTGATTCAAACTCAAACCATTTCAATAATTATCGTTTTAAAAGAAGACATATTTATACGTAAAGAAATAAAAGGCTTGAAATTTATCAAATGTTGAAAATTCATTGAGTTGATACCAGGATAAATGTGTCTCAAAAGGAGAAAAATAAAGATCTCTTCTATTGTGAATGGAAATGTAAGCTTTATTAATCAGCTATCATTGTTACCATTTTCATTGCAAGCACCTGAATGCAAACATTGCTGCTTGAAGCTCGGAAAAATCCTAAACCCCCCCCCGAAAAAAAAAAAAAACAAAAAACCCCACAGAAATGTAGGTGAATGATATCTCCAATTTATTACACAAAATGATTGCCTCAGACATTTGGAATTTCCCCGTTCTAAAAAGAATCGTATCACACATATCTTACATTGTAAAGAAAGGGGATACCCGAAACCTCAAAATCCCTTTATTTCTAATACAAATTAACAATACCATTCACCTTCATCACTGCTGTTATGTTATAGCTCGACATAATTGATCTTTGAACTTGCAATTTAGAGACCTATTATTATAATTAAGAAATAATAAGATATCCTTGACCCGTGTGGTGTCCGGGGTCCCTCAAATGAGAGGGTCAAGAATAGCCCAACGCCAAGCCAGCGTGTCGTAAAAGGCGACTAATGGTGTGTGATTCCCCCATCTTTGAGTCACCTGGTCCTCCAGGTTGGGGGTTGGCAAAGGGTTAACACCCCTTTCCGTTAAACTCAAACCGTTACAGAAACACAGACAGACAAACTAAATCCTTTTTTTAGCTTGGGCGACCGAAGAGTTTCTGGAATTACAGAATTTATGAAGGACAACAGACAAAGCCGAAAGGACTCTGCTGACCCGATGACGTCTTCGCCAAACAAGCAGCTTCGAATTGCGTCGTGGAACGTTCGCACCATGTATGAAGCAGGAAAAAGCTCTCAAGTTGTGACTGAGATGAGAAGATACAGGCTGCATATACTTGGAGTAAGCGAAACCCACTGGATACAATCCGGACAGAAACACCTCAAGTCTGGGGAGAAGATTTTATATTCAGGGAGAGGGGACGGGATTCATACACAGGGAGTAGGAATAATTCTAAGCAAGTTTGCCCAGAAGTCACTGAGAGGATGGGAACAATGCGGAGAAAGGATCATCATGGCGTCCTTTACAACACGGAGTAAGAAGATCAGCATGAACATTGTACAGATCTATGCCCCAACAAATGATGCAACAGATGAGGACAAAGATACATTTTATGGTCTGCTACAACAAGTCATTGACAAGTTGCCAAGGAAAGACATCAACATATTGATGGGAGATGCTAATGCAAAAGTGGGACAGGATAACGTAGGCTATGAAGGTATCATGGGACGTCATGGCATGGGAGAAATGAATGATAATGGAGAGAGGTTTGCAAATTTCTGTGCATTCAACAGTTTGGTGATTGGAGGATCAGTGTTCCCCCATAAGAGGATCCACAAAGCAACTTGGGTCTCACCAGATGGTGTGACAGAGAATCAGATTGATCATTTTTGTATCTCTCGTAGATTCAGACGTTCATTGGAAGATGTGACAGTACAGAGAGGGGCAGATGTTGGATCAGACCACCACCTGCTATTGGCAAAGCTTAAGCTCCGACTCAGAAAACACGGGGCCAGATCACATACAAGAAGAAAATTCGAGGTGAATGCACTTGATGGGGAAAAGAATGAGGAATTCAAACTACAATTGAGTAATAGATTCCAACCTCTTACTGAGCTCGAGGAGGACATAGATGTAGAGTCACATTGGGCAAAGATCAAGGAAGTCTACATAACAACTTGCCATGAGGTATTGGGGTAAAGAAATCGGAACATAAAGAATGGATAAGTCCAACCACCTTGGACCTTATTGAAAAGAGGAGAACAAGGAAGGAACAAGTGAATGCAAGCCGAACAAGGGCTTCAAGGCTGGATGCACAAGAGCAGTATCGAGCCATAGCTAAGGAAGTCAAAAGATCTGTGAAGAAAGACAAGGAAGCATTCATGAACAGACTTGCAGAGAAAGCAGAAGCAGCAGCGACTGGAGGACACATGAGGATCCTTTATCAAACTACCAAGACACTTGCTGGAAAATATGGGAAACCAGAGGTACCAGTCAAAGACAAAGATGGGAAAACTATTTTTGGAAAAGAGGCTCAATCTGAACGATGGAGGGAACATTTCAACTGCCTTCTGAACAGACCACCACCAGACAACCAGCCAGAAATTTTGCCTGCAAGGAATGAGCTACCAATTAGCTGTGATCCACCATCGATAGCAGAGATTGTGGGTGCCATTAACAAGATGAAAAGGGGGAAAGCTGCTGGACCAGACCAGATTCCACCGGAGGCTCTAAAAGTTGATGCGAAAAGAAATGCTGAGGCCCTGCACCCACTATTTGAGAGAATCTGGAATGACGGGATATTCCCAAAGGATTGGAAGGAAGGACATCTTATCAAGCTTCCAAAGAAAGGGGACCTCAGTAATTGTAATAATTATCGAGGCATCACTCTTCTTTCTATCCCAGGAAAGGTTTTCAACCGTATTATTTTAGAGAGAATTAAGAATGCAACAGATGCTAAACTGCGGGACGAACAGGCAGGTTTTCGGAAAAACCGTTCAACCACCGACCAGATTGCCTCTCTGCGAGTCATAGTAGAACAGTCTATAGAATGGAACTCTCCTCTTATTGTCAACTTTCTGGATTACGAGAAGGCTTTCGACAGTATTGACAGAGCAACATTGTGGAAAATTCTGGCACATTATGGACTCCCTGAAAAGATAGTAAACCTCATTAAGGAAATGTATGAAGGATCAAGTTGCAGGGTTGTACATGAAGATCAGCTTACTGACAGCTTTGAAATTAAGACTGGTGTCAAGCAGGGATGCTTGCTCTCACCATTCCTGTTCATCCTTGCCATTGATTGGCTAATGAAGGAAACCTCCAAAGGGAGAAGAAATGGGATACAGTGGACCCCCTGGACACAGTTGGATGATCTGGATTTTGCAGATGATCTGGCTCTTCTGTCCCACACCCAGGACCAGATGCAAGCAAAAACCACAATTATAAACAGCCTCTCGGAATCAATTGGTCTAAGAATTCACCCTGCAAAGTCAAAGGTCTTGAGGATAGGTACGCGTCAAAGGGAGCAGATCAAAGTAAAAGATCAGGAACTCGAAGATATAGACACTTTCTGCTATCTCGGAAGTATAATTGACAAGGATGGAGGCACGGAAGCAGAGGTGAAAGCACGAATAGGAAAGGCACAGGCTGCATTCACATCTTTGAACAGAGTTTGGAGAACTAAAGATATCTCCCTTCAACTAAAGCTAAGACTTTTCAACTCAAACGTGAAGTCTGTCCTACTGTATGGATGTGAAACTTGGAACGCATCACAGGCATGTATAAGGAGGGTACAGATTTTCGTAAACAGGTGCATGCGTAAGCTACTCAGAATAAAATGGATGGATAGAATAAAAAATGAAGAAGTATGGAAAAGAACACAGCAGAAACCAGTGGGAGAGGATATAGGAAGAAGACGATGGAGGTGGATTGGACACACGCTTAGAAAGAATGACTCAACTATAACAAAGAAAGTATTGGACTGGAACCCTCAGGGCAGAAGATCAAGGGGAAGGCCACGAGGAACATGGAGAAGAATTAAAGAAGCTGATATACAAAGAAGTGGTAAGACCTGGAATGAGATAAAAAAGTTGGCTCAGGATAGAGAAGGATGGAAACTGTTTGTCTGTGGCCTATACCCTGACCCAGGGTGAAAAAGGCAATGATGATGATGAAGATATCCTTGACAAAATTTTTTCTCTCCACAAGTGTAGCTCATTAAGGATGACTTCTGTAAAACAAATGACTGGCGACAAATCTGTGACCATTATTACTACCAGCGATTGCCTTTTCCTCCCTTTTTCTTTTTCTTGCTGGCTGCTTGGGCAGGTTTCTGTTGCCTGGGTCCAACTTGTGTAGGTACTGGGGTAGCCTGGGGGGAGGTAGTGGAAGAGCTTCCTGCCCTGGGCGATTGCTGGCTTGAAGACTTACTGGCATCTCTGTAAAGAGAGAGAGGGAGAGAGAATGAGAAAAATAAAAAAAATAATAGAATGAGAACCAGTTTCAAATCTTGAGTATTTTGCATGTTCAATTACAGAGGTCTTAAGAGAACAAAGTTTACAATGATTTCTGGCTATTCTACCTCATGCTATAAGGCATACATTGTTTACTGCAACAATTTTTTTTTATCATATAAAAAACACATAAAGATAAAAAACAAAAAAATGTATACAATCAACCAATACAATGGAAGAGACTGTAGACAACTGTATGAAAACTAGAAAAAGCTTATTATCATAGTGCGACAAACATTTTTTTAAAACGAGCTGTGTTTAGCTCTGATTGCACTGAGTTGAAAGAAAAACAGTGAATAAACAAAAATCAAATTGTACACCTTATAAGTATAATATATCACAGATTGCAATTCTCATGAATTGCCCTTTCCTTCCTTTTTCATTTTCTTGTTTCGGTAAGCAATTAAGCAGATTGCTTAGAATTAAACAGATTTCCTAATCTACATCCATGACAAGTTAACAGAGTCTAACCCCTCGCTTTTATTTGCTGTCACCCTCTGAGGATTATTGTATACTTAAGTGTAGATCGTCTGAGAATAATTATGATTGAAAATGAACATATTTCAGTCTTATCACTTATAATTTCAACGGTAAAACTTTCAACAAATCTATTCTTGATAAGAGGCTTCATCATTAATTATATGCTATGCAGAGCTGCCAACCCCATCTGATGAGAATGTGTACAATGGGACCTCAAAATGGGGGAGATTTCATAAAAATGGGTACAATCCTAAAATCGACGGAAACTAACCATTGTGAAAGTAAGAGGATGAAATACTTACATAAAGTCACACCGCACAAGCTCAATTGCAGCAACAATGATGTTCCCAAGACTATAATCCAATCCTTTCAGAATTCTACCTCCCAGCATGAAGATCATAATTGGTCAAAAATTTATGAATATCCACTAAGGTTTCTCAATAGGCTAGTAATAATACAACGAATAACACCGTAACACAACATCCAACGAAGAGCTATATATACAAATATTTACATGTCATGTGTATTCCCTCAACTTATTGCTTAGCCAAGGCAGCAGCAGTGGCTGACTTGGCCTTTACCAACACATCTTTGGGGATTGTGTCTCTAAACGACGACTTGGCACTTTTGCACACAGACAGGGATTCCACAAGTTTATTTGACATGCTGTGGCGAAAATCTGTTCTATTCCTACGCACCAAACTGAATAGTCGCTCACAGGCTGCATTCGAGTGAAACATGGTCAGGATGCCAAGCATGACTTTGCTAAGGACTGCATACTTTCTGCCACCACACTGACTTTCCACCTTTGCCATCCTGAACCAATAATCATCTGCATTTTCACTACCCTCCATAGAACAGTCATCAGTTTGCCAGCACCTAAACTCCCTCACAAGTTTGTCCATGCTTTCCTCAATGTCCACATTAGCAGGGAGTAATGAAGGAAATCTTTCCACAAAAAAATTCAGGCCCACCACTGAGGAACACATTTGGTTGTTTGGGTCAGCTACACAGGCATGCACAATGGCTTTATGATTTAAATTACATTTTTTCTGAAGGGATTCAACCCCTGACTTGAAATATGAAACAACAGATTTGTAGAATTTGTCTTGTTGCTCTAAATCTAGGTTTTTCTCAACTAATTTTCTACATTTGTAGCCCACATCAATGTCAGAATTTGGAAGCCAGTTTGACTTCTTGGAAGTATCAATAGATAAGAGGTCAGTATCCTTTATTGCCTGGGTTTCAAAAAACGTGTGCAAAGATCCTTGATGACAGACATCATAATACCCCTGACTTTGTGTACAAGGGGAACATCACTTTGCAACAGAGCATTGGCGTTTTCAAACAATGGAATGACATTGACGATAAACAAGGCGTAAGCTTTAACTTCATCACTCATCAGTTTCGTTAGGACACTTTTGGCCTTTGACTGAGTGCTATTGCTGGACGATTCCTCTGACAGCTCAAGGAATAAAGCTGACAGAGGCTCCCACTGCTCTAGTAGCCGTGAGAGACAGGGGCCAAGAGACAACCACCTGGTATTCACATGTTTCAGAATTTCATGGCTTTCGCATCCCAGAATCTCCTGTAACTCTCTTAGCCTCGCCACTCTCTTTGAAGATTTGTCAAGAAAAAAATAAATATCAATTAGAAATTGGTCCAGTTTGATGCTCAATGAGTTGGCAGCTTTAAGAGCAGCAAGGTTGAGTCTGTGGCATGGACAGCCAATTATATTAATGTTTTCATTCACTTCATGCAAATGAGCAGCCACTCCAGATTTCTCCCCTACCATGACAGCAGCATTATCAACACTAAAGCTAATGCACTTTGTCAATTCTATATCACTTTTGTCCACCACATCCTTCACATGTGAAAAAATGTCCTTGCCCATAGCCGTTGTGGTAGAGAGGGTGTCGACAGACAAAATTTCAGTCACTATTTTCTCCTCACTCATGTCAGCATATCGAACAATAACAGGGAATAACTTCTGCTTAGTGTCATTCCCCCCATCCGTACTCAGAAAAAATACCCCACTCTGCCTAACATTGTCAAGAGTCTTTGACCTCTGGTTTTCAGCCAGGACATGGACGATGGCTGTTGTTTTCGTCCGGGCACACTTATATTGCTTTGCCTCCTCACTCTTGGGGAACATTTTGCGGAATAAATCACCTGCATCGTCAGCAATAGCAAGCGGTAAATTTTTCTCCATTAAAAACTTGGTGAATATAACTTCAGAATTGATGACACTATGGTCCTCCTTTTTCATAAAAGAACTCATCATGGAAGCCATTCCTCCACCACCAGCTGCTCTCTGTGTAGCAATGTGCTTTTGCGAAGTCATATGTCTCTTAATGTCATAAGCACCACCAGATTTAATGCTAAAATGGCTCTTGCACATCTCACAAAATGCCATTGCCACGCCTTTGTCACTTTTAACCACACCTTTAAATGTTTTTGAATATTCTGCTTTCCAAGTCTGATCATATTTCACTTTCTTTGAAGGCGGCTCCATCATGAAATTGAAATCGAAATTCGGATCTCTAAATATAAACAAACACAATACTGAATTGACCTAGATTCTTTATCTAGAGATCTATATCTACTTAATACCTCACCTTCCTTTGAAATTCAAACAATGCACAAGTCTTAAAGTCAATCAATTACTTTTAACAGTGGGAGGTAGATCGAGAAGATACTGAAAAGACACATTCAATAAACTCATCTGCGAACTGAGACGGCGAACAAAATTGAAACTCCGCCACCTGCCACGAGAATGACTTTGAACAAAGAAACTAGGCCAAGTAAAAGCTTGAAACTGACTTCTGGGCGAACGATTAATGTTGAATATTCGATTTCATGATATCGGACTAAAACAATAGGAGCGAGTTCACTATAGAATAAGAGCTATGAATTGGTATCGAGTACAAATTTGAACGATCCAGCAAACTTCAGATAACAGCGATACGAGTACCGGGCGAACGATTAATGTTGAATATTCGATTTCATGATATCGGACTAAAACAATAGGAGCGAGTTCACTATAGAATAAGAGCAATGAATTGGTATCGAGTACAAATTGGAACGATCCAGCAAGCTTAAGATAACAGCGATACGAGTACCTGGGCTATTACAACTAAAGAAAACTGAAGTGACTCCGAACACTGAAAATGGGTACAATCTTGGGGAAAATGCGTACAAGCGTACAATCGCCGAAAATGCGTACAATTCCGCATTTTTTGCGGTAGGTTGGCAGCTCTGTGCTATGAATAAAGAATCTTCACAGTGGAAAACTTACAATGAATCTGCAATGGCTTGTGTAGCAGCAGTCAGGCCTTGAGTTCCTTTACCTAAAAATAAAAATAAAGATGTGAAAGAAAAAAAAACAAAACAAAAAAAACATCTTTTCTACGGGACTGGCATGGTCTCTCTGCAGGGGAAGATACACTTAAACATTTATAAAATACTCATACACATGTTCATGACTAAAAGATAAATGATGTACTAGAAAAAAAGAAAAATCCAAAATCTGAGTGTTTTCTCCTTGTGATGACCTCCCTGGCCTAAGTCGGGGAAAAAAAATAAAAAAATAAAAACAAACATAGTTGTGAACAACTAAAACTCAAAAAGATCATGAACTTACCAATATCTTTATCCTTATTTCTTTTATCCTTTCTTTTCGCCCTGAAGTCAGACCGTTCTTTTCTTGGTAACCATCTTTCTGGGTCAATGCCAACCCCAGGTGTGCAGTTTTTGGGAAGTTTGCCTGTAAACGATACAATTAAATAAATTTACTTAGCCTGGAAAGTCTTGGACTAAGAATAAGTTTGGTGAGAGGAATAAGACATGATATAAAAACATAAATACTATCCGATCCCTGACTCCAGTAAATTTTTTGACTGGATTTAGACAGCGACAATGTGGCAGGTTATGTGTAAACTACTACTGCATGATATAAGTTATATTATAATGTACATTTATATAATAGAACAAAAATTAAAATGTACATTTATATAATACAACAAAAATTTGATTTCAATTCATCTGCTGCACAACAAATGTGGCAACACGAGGTACAAAGATTATGAACTATATAAATTATTTCAATAACTAGGATGAGCACAAATTGGGCACTAGTACTGGTACTGATACCATTTTTTCTCTTTCTTTTTCTAGTTCATGCATGTTGCCATCAAATTTTGTAAATCATTGGTGAAAGCCTAAAAGTAAATAAACTTGACACTTGAACTTGATAATTGCAGTGATTATCAGCCATTGAATTGGAATGGACATAAAACCTCTGGTACAAAATCTTAAGTCACGTGAAATCAACAAGGCCAACGAGAGCTGAATCTGGGTGATCAGACTAGAGGGCAATATATTGCAGGGCTATCACAGTGAGATTAAATGCTACAATGTTAATTACTATTCTTCAATCTTTAATGTAAATAAAAAAATGAGATTCATAATTTCAGCAGTATGTGTATGCTCTCCCAGAAATTAAAAAAAAAATGATAGAAAATAACGCATTGCCGACAAAATTAAACGATCTCCAGAGCTTCATGGAGGGCCATTTGATTTACAAGTCAAAATTAAAATATAACTATCTCTAATTCAACTTTTAACCCTATTTCTTTATATTGTGGAAAGCAAATTCCAAATTATGAATTAATTATGATTTCTTTTCTTTACTATCCAGCAGTATTGGAAGCAGTTGGGAAAATTTAATCCAGATTTTGGTTGTTGTTGTTGTTCTTATCATTCAACAGTGTTGAAACTTGGCCCTATTAGTTCTCAAAGATGATAAGGCTTTAGATCTTTTAAACGTAATTGTTCTGAAACCAATTATTATTATTATTATTATTATTATTATTATTATTATGATCATCATCATTGTTGTTGTTTGATGATTCTTGTTGCCATAATAATAATTATAATAATAATAATATAATAATAATAATAATAATAATAAATAATAATAATAATAATAATAATAATAATAATAATAATAATAATAAAAGATGATGATGATAAGAATAACAATAACTAATAATCATCATCATTACTATTATTAGTAGTATCATTATCATAATTACAAAATCTAAAACTATTACTGGAGATAACCATTGATATTAATTTCTACTTGCGTTGTCAAATAATGACCTACCTTTTTTCTTTTTCCTTTGCTTTTTCTTCAACGTCAGGTTATCACCGGTTCCTTCCTTGGAGTCTGTCACCCTGTATGTGATTTAAAGACAAATAGAGATTATATCTGCCTCAATGATAAGCCACAAAAAGAAAAAAAAAAAATCAAAAAAAATCGTGGAAGACCCCCCCCCCCCCCCACAACCACATTTATTGTCATAACGAAAATAACACTGTGGATAATGGATAATTTAATGACTTCTATTATAATTTCAAAACATTTCATTACCGTAATGAGATTGATAGGCTCATAACGATTTAAATTGAACTGACACCAACATTAGTAATAATAATAAACCTATATATTTTATGACTAAGCAGGTGGTAAGTTTAGGAAACTCCCCCCACCCAAAATTTAAACAAAAAAAAAAACAACAAAGGCAGATGATGATATAATGTAAACTGTGAAGAAAAGGAGAAAATTTCACAATATTGATTTTATTTCCTCGAGGTAACTCACGGTGATTTGGGTGAGGTTTCTCCCTTTGATGGCTGGGCCTGCTGCTGTTTCTTCATGTACTTGGGACCCAACGTGCTGAAGGAAGACTCTAAGGCATCCACGTCCACACCTTTGATGATCTCACGGACAGGAGGGAGGTCTTTGCCGATTCTAAAGAAACTATGGTCAAAGAATATTTACCTTTTCAATGATTGGCCTTGAAAATTAATATTTCAAACCTCAGAACTAATGTGTAATAAAATATTTTCATCTCATCATTAAGAAATCCTGTCAAAATGCCCACCTCAAAATACAAATTTCACCCCAGTTTCTTTTTTTCTTTTATTAGCAAGAAATAATAACAATTGTTTGATTTGCTCTGAATAAAATAATGGCCTACTGTGGAGTACTTTCTGTCTGATCTTGTGTTGGGACAGCAACTCAATCCCTTTAAGGTAAATAGAGGGTCAATAAAATTTTTTGGACTGGATGTGGATTCAAACCAGGTGTTAGCATACGAGTCTTGTGCTTTATCGATTGAGGTATTGGGTCCATTGTTACTTCTCTTGATACCCCTTTAAATAAAGTTCCTCATCGAAACCATCATTCTTTTTCTTTGTATTTAAAAAAAATAATATTTTAGTTTGTATTCATCAAAACAAGTACTAAAGTATTGGCTCACTGACTAGAAGAATATTTCAATTATGTATTGAAAACTCGTCATGAAGATGAATATAAGATTTCATTGAAAAATTAGTGAAAGATTGTTAAATAGTTTCAAAACGAAGAAAAATCAATTCTTATAAATGCCAATGCAACTCCTTCCAAATAATAAGTATGGGTGTGCTATGATTATGATGCCAATTTGGCAACTGAAGTTTTCATCAGACTAAAGAAAAGGATACTGTTTGACTTTTGATGAATTGATTTTTGCATAGGAAGAAATGAGCTGAGCCACAACCAGCGGGTCTCCAGGATTTGCTCTGTGGATGGACGAATATATAGATGTAGGTGTCAATTATATAAAATTGAGTGATATCAAACGAATTTTCACAATTAAGTGATCATAAATTGATCCCATAAAAGGCAGTAAATGATTATCATGTCACGGAAAGTTGGTTGAAAAGGCCTCTCTGCTATGTATCTGCTAAACTGTTTGTTGTGAAAGCAAGCTAAAAGTTGAGAAATGAAAGAAAAGTTTTATTGCATGGTCCAATGAAACTGAATCTTTTTTATTATTGCATGATATTAACAAACAACATCAAGGTACCTTCTGCTCTCTAGAAAACCGCGTAAAATGTCAATTTTTGTTGACAGAGTTGCTCAGATAATATTGTTAACTACAGTGGCAAGCAATGTGACCTGAAAATCACTAACGATTAAACAATCACAGAATTGTGATATCTAATTCCACCTACTTGTACATGTCTTCCAACATTTTGACAGCCTCCTCTGCTTTGCCATACTTTAACTGGAACTCTGCATTAATTTTTGTCAACAGCAGGGCGATCTCAGAATTGGGCTGATTGGGGGGGGGGAGGACAACAAAAATTAATAATTATGTGATCAAAATAAAAATCAAAGCTTTCAACAATATTTCTTTTTCAACTGTAAATTAGATTTTTCTCAGTTAATATTTCAAAATCAAAACCCTAAACAAAAAAAAAAAAAAAAAAAAAAAAAAAAAAAAAAAAAAAAAACAATAAACAAACACTGTCAAATAAAAACATGTATTAAAATATTCAGAAAAACAATTAAAAAGAACAAAAAAACCCAGAAAATTCTACGGGAAAGTACGAGTGAAATGAAATATGTAAATAATATTTGAAAATCTGCTAAGGTATCATAATTCAAAGCAACATTTGGAATAACATTGAGTCTTTTCAAAATACAACAGAAAATATACTGCCAATTGGAGCCACTAAGACCACAGAGCCAGAGTTTATCTTGGCTTTTGCACCATAAAATGGCCAGTAACAATTGTTTGTTGCTAAATATGAACTTTGACATTTTTAAGTTGAACAATTTTTGTTTTAGCGAGTTGTGTGTTAATTATAGGAAGAAAAGAAAAAAATAGCTTGGTTGCAAATAACTACAAATAAATTGAATTCACAAAGAAAAACAGAGGATTTTAATATGATTAACATTCAGTATTAAAAAACTTCAAGATTGTGAAAACATTTGTGTCTTTAGGAGTTTGAAAAAAGACAAATAATTAAGGTAATAGATTAATTATTGGAAAATATAGATAATAAATGCGATAATAAAATGTGTAAATTTTCACGATGGTAATAAAAAATTTATCTCAGCAAAATATTATATTCTTAAAAATTCAAGTGTTACTAAAACACCAAACCTGATTCTTCTTGTACCAGTTGACAGCACTGATGAGTACAGCAGAAGCAGAGTCTGTATCTTCCTGACTCAGGTACAAGTTTACAAGCATAGACACCTGAAGATTTGGTTTTAAAATAAACAGAAATTGAGTATTTTATAAAACAACACTTTGGTTAACATTTTGTAAATAACAAATTGTCTCACTTCACTAAGACATGAATTCTAGCCTATAAGTATAAATATTTGCGTCCTTTTAATAAAATTGATGTGTCAAATAAGAAGACTGTCAGTACAAGTGAGGTATAAATTCTTATCCTATCTCCCATCTCACTGTCAATTTATTTTCTTTTAAACAACTGATGTAATCCATTTGACTTATCAGGCCTGTGCAAACCTTGACTCTGGTTCAGATCAACTTGACGTCTATGACTAAAATAATACTGGAATATAAGGTATTGCAATGAAAAATTAAATAAATAGCTCAAGATGGACCACATCACAATAAAACGAATACCATAACGTCGGATACATTTTTGAAACTTCCTTCTCGTTGTTTGAAGAGGACATGATAATAAAATGATAATTATATCATCTTAACTCCAAGTTATGATAAATAATGAGCAGGAATTGAATCTTTATAGATTTAGCATGAAAACGTTAAGAGAACCTAAGGTGGGATTTTTGGGATATTCTTCCCCTAAATTGCATACAAATCAAGGCATTCTGGGAATACAGTGAGCTCCATTTGAGCACAAATTCTTATGATATTAACATTTATAACGTCGAACAATCATATCAACATTTATAATGAGAAATATGGATATTCCAAAATTTCATTTCAACTAAAAACTATTGCTAAATAGTGGAAAACCTCCATCCAAGCTAAACTCTGACCTTATCCATTCCCCCTTTTGAATAGTCAAAAATACATGCAGTCCATACATTTATATGAATAGCAACTTTCAAATGTTTAAGAACTGATGTGCTGTTCAAATTGGAAACAGTTTAATTCATGAATAATATAACGTTTTAATTTCAACATAGTCTTCTCTAAATAAAAAGTTAATTAAGAAATCCGAATAGGGGAAAAAAAAATCCAACTAGCTATCACCCAAAAAACAGTATAGCTAATATTTAATCAATTTTGAAAAGGAAATAAAGGCAAATAATAGAAGTTACATACAATGCCAGCAGCATGAGCTCTTTCCCCAAGGTTCTTGAGAGCATCACAGGCAAGACTAACATTTCCTTGGGAGAGGTAGAGCTGGGCTAGAATCAGCTGCGTCTTCATCAACATGCCTGGACTCGACTTGCTCAATTCCTTTACAGAATAAAAAAATAATTACGAATAATTTTCCCTAATCCTTCTAAAGCCAAGGACTGAACAGACAGTAAAAAAAAAAATAAATAAAGAAATGGCCCATATTAACAGACAGGGGGACCAGGAGGCCAATGCTCCAATGGGAAGCTAGTTGTTGATTTCATTTATAGTTATAGAGGTATTATATATGCATGATGTTAGGGATATCCATCAATATAAAAAAGATGAGGAGCAGGTTTATCGGAATATTAAAAAATAGTGTGGAAAATCAAAATAGCGGACACCTGGCAGCTATGGACTAAATGTCTGATCGAAATGAATCAAATGTTACTGTCCAATTAAGATTATAGAAATTGGAATAATCTCCAGCTTAATGGCCACTATGGTTCAAAAGGACAGCTATTATTTGCGAGGAACTTTCAACATAAAAAAGTCTAAATATTCTATGGCTGAGTGGGAAGAGCAAGAAACAAAAAGAAACCAAAAAAAACAAAACCAAGTATAACTAACTGTGCATTTTTGGGGGACTAAACCAGAATCCTGAAACCCACTGTATTCAGTTTTATACTGAAGCATTCATTCACCAAGACTAAACACGTGTATTTCAGGTTCTAAACTGCAATAATACACCCAAGCAGCTGCTAAGAACTAAAATTTCCATTTTATGCTGTGTGCAAGTGATATGTGAAGAATATTATAAAGTTAGCGCGATCAAATTATATTTCATTTATGGATGCATTAGTATTGGTACTTGGCAAAGTTTGGGAGACTAAACTTTTAGGTTTATTTGTTTTTGAGTGTTTTATGGCGCTTGCAACACATTTAGGTCATATCAGCACCAGGAAGAAAATGGGATTGTCAAAAATTTCTAGAATTACAATTAAAACACCCAGGAAAAAGTAAGACAAAGGGGAATTGGTTCAAATAGGGAACAGATGTAGATTCCACGAGCACACCATCAGCGTACAGTATGGGATCACCTAAAAGTCTCCCCCAGACACCAGCACAGGATCCCACCAAGAGGAGCACAGTCAATGTTTACAAGAAATGTTCCAAAAAAAAAATATAATGATCAGTACATAACAGAGATATGATTTACCAGGAAAAATTATCACCTCCCAAAACTAATACATTTGACTGTTTTCCCCAAGCTAAGACTCCGGCAAGGGCCAGGATAAAACCAAGTAATCACATTCCAAGACAAAGACAGACATAGTGAGATAGAAGAGACAGCAAGAGACCTCCTGCTCACCATGGGAGGTCAAAAAACCCCACCCAGAAATGTGATCTATTTACTCATTAAAAATAAGATTCAAAATGTGCCAAATTAGGTAAAACCAATTGCTCGCCTCACAAAAACTTACCTTTAGAAGGGAAATGGCCTTATCCAACTTCTTGTCCCTGGCAAATTGAGCCACACAAATGAGTTGAGGACTATTGCTGTCTTTAGGAAATTCAGTTGCTATCTGTTTTGCTAGGTTGTGACACTGATCAGCCTGTTAATGAGGAAAAAAACGTTCAACAAAAATGATGAGTAAAATGAAATTAATATTACTTATCATAATTTTTTTTACATGTTGCAGTTTCAGCAATATCAAAAATGGCATGCAGGAAAGAATAACTGATTAGAAACAAAAAGAGTAAAAAAAACCTGGCGTTTTTTTTTCCAAAAACACACACGTTTGCAGATGAAATGTCATCAAAAGAAGCCTCGAGTACTTTTCATTCCCAAGAGAAAGCACAGCTAAGACAACATCATGAACACAAAAACAAACACAGTATAAAAAAAATAATTTATTCATGAGATCACAGAACTGCAAAAATTTTTAAATGGTCAGTCACTCATGAGATGGAAAACTTGACTTAAAGACTGTGCTTTCAAAATGACTTAAATTCAATTAAGAATAAGAAGCAGAAAGGGGAGGGGATGGGGACAAATGAGTAAAAAACTGGGAAGCCCTAGAGAGTCCATGCAAGTGTCAGGTCTGAAAATATTGATCAGGAAAATAACAGTCACGAGACGATTATTCATACTGCCCCCCCCCCCCCCCTCCCTCACATCCCTTCTCTCTATTGAGTAATGAAAGAAGGCATTTAATTTAACAGCAGATAATCAACGAACGAGGAAGTGTTGGAGAAGGTGAAAAAGGGAAGAATACTGATCGATAACATCAGAAAGAGGCAGTTACGGTTTCTGGGACATGTGTGGAGAAGAGACGGAATAGAAAAGGTTGGTAACATCTGGGATGATCGAAGGAAAGAGAGCGAGAGGGAGGCAAAGAACGACTTATCTAAATAACCTAAGAATGGCCAAATGTGACTTAAAAAGCAACACAGATTTCATGCGCACCACAGAGGATCGTGATTCGTGGAGACAGCTGACCGGCAACGTGCTCAAGAGCACAAGCCACGATGGATGATGAATCAACTGAAAACTCTTGCTTACCTGGTTAGAATACATGTGCAGCAGACACTGATTATATCGTATATTCTTCCTCTGGGCAGAAACTGTTTTATGTTTCACCGTATCAGCGGAGGCAGCTTTCATTTTCTTCTTGGAGTCAAAAATGTTTTGATCCTGGAAGAAATAAATTGAACATAAAATATAATGGATTCTTCTTTATCTAAGTAGATAGTAGGCACTGGTGAAAGATAAAAATCGTAACTCACTGACTACTGATACCGTACATATTATGAGAACAGTAAGAGCTTGCTAGTACCGATCCCACACCCTCTGCGGGCTGTATTTTGCTTTTTGTTTTTTTTTAAAGCAGTTGCTATTCTTGCAACTTGTGCAGGGTTGGTCTCATACAAATGAACAAAAAACTCTGACTCTATCTTCTTCTTCTTATTTTTGTTATTATTGTTATTTTATTATTATTATCATCATTACTATCAGTAGTATTATCATCATTATTACTACTATTTGAATTACTTTCCCCCCCTATTACAAGAGCTGTAACCTAACAATAATTGCCTATTTGGACAATAAAGATTATGATTATTATTATTATTGCTTTTGGAAGTTTGATCTTTTCATTCTTATGGGAATTGGAGCTTGAGAAACTGACCAATGACCAAACTTTAAAGGCCGCTATGTGGTCTTGTGGTATGACACTCGCTTTCAGTCCTCGGAAAAGACACTTTACTCATATTCTTTCACCGTACTTGGGTATAAAACGAGTAGTTGGTCGCTAACAGCATTGTCTCTGTTGGAAAAAAAATTGTAATATAGCCCACAGTCATCATATCTCATTTTACATGTTACGCGTTGCTGTTGGTCAGGAACCCTTTGTAAAGCGGTTTGAGCATGATTAGTGGATATTGCTTTATATCAACGCTCAAGTATTTTTATTTTTTTAAAAATATGATTGGATATCAGGTCCTCATTTGAATCTATATATTAAGTGTTCACATTCTGAACTACAACACAATAGGAAAATAATCATAATACACTTTATAATACAACATGAACCATAATTTTTCAAATTCATTTGTGGAAAAAAAAAATTCTTTCTTTACCTTTCAGAGTAAGGACAGCAACAAGAAAACAACAACCAAAAACAAGAAATAAAATACAAACACCACCCCCCCCCCCCCCCCAAAAAAAAGAAAATCCTTAATGGTTCATGATCATGACACGTGAATGAAGTCATTAATTACCTTATTGACAGTGACAACATTATTGGATACCACAGCGACTAGACCCAGATCAGAGGGCTTGATTTTCAAAACCTGATTGTAGAGGTGGGATGCCTCGTCGTGTTTGCTCTGCATTTGAAGGATGTAACCTCGCTGCACTCTGAGAAGAAGAAATAAAAAGACAACAAAATAATAAAAAGACAACAAAATCTGTCAATTAAAGTTATAGATAAAAATCTCCACCCCCCCCCCCCCCCCCCCCCCCCGCCTTTCCATCTCATCAAATCCTATTAAATTAATTTTTAAAAAAACAAAACAAATCGATAAAAACATGTGCTGGGCACATATTTGAAATCACCAGTTTTAAGTAAAGAAAAAAATTTCTCCAAAGCAAAACAATAATACCAGTATTGTTATTTCAAAGTCTTGAATTCATTGACTAGCCAGGCATCTAGAATGTACGATTTAAATGCTATATTCACAAAGCAAATCAAAATGACAGAATGATAATTGACAAGACTGACAACAAACCTGATAATTGCTAGTTCCTCATCAAGTTCTTCCTCCGTCATGTCAGAGTCTGCTCTCAACATTTCTGGAATAGAATTGTAATCACAGCTTGATAGAAATATAATTATGAACCCTTCTATCAGCAATGCTTTGTTGGGGTTGAAAGTTTAGGTTGAAGAAAATGAGAATTAAATTTAACATCAAAACAATCAAATCCCAACATTTTATTTTATGTTACTAATTTATTCTTAGTTCAAAATATTTAACTCATATTCTTCTGTAAAAACATATTAATTTCATAAAACTTCATCATTTAAACTTTGAATTCACATCCAATAGGTTAGTGATATGGATATTCTACATCCTATATGAATTTTTAAAAAAACACCAAAAAAAATAACCAACAAAAAACAAACTCATCCATCTTATTGTGATCAAATGATACTTTTGCTTCTCTTCTCTTTAAATCGTTGATGTTTACATTATGTACCTTCAGCACTCTTCAATTTGGCCATCGCAGTGGCAAAGTCTTCCCTCCCGATATGGTAACAAGCATTATTGTAGCAAACCTCATAGGTGTTTTCTTCCAAACCAGGGTCATCCTGTATGACAAATAAATAATAATTATATGTTGATGACCATAACGATGATGATACAAATAATAAATAATTCATTTACAGTCTAGTAACCCACAACCTGGGCTTATTGATAGAATTTGCAGACAACGAAACCAATAAAAATCCTCACAATTACAATTCATAATAAAACAACTTTCATCAACTATATATTAATAAAAAATTCAACTATTTTGTTTTCAACATTGCTTAAATTCTCTCTACTCTGTAATAATTTCCACTACAGAAATTGAAAAACAAAACTAACCCTAATAAATAGACAGAATTTGCAACACTTGACCATTTTGCAAAACAAAAGTGGAAAAATTCTGGTAATTCGGTAATAAAATACATACCACATCTTTAACCCCCCACAGCTGAAGCGATGCAATCACTGCTGCAAGGTTAGTCTCTCTCTCCCCATCAAAATCATCCTGATTGAAAACGGAATGAAGATATAAGAATGTTTTAACGTTTGCTAAAATGTAAAAAAACCCCAAAACAACAAAAAACAATTGAAAAAAAAAGCAAAATCACTTTTAAATCCAACCTTTAAAAAAAAATCGCTCCTTTAACTTCTCCACAGATAGTTATGTAAATATGTTTGCTGCTTATAAAGTGAGTTCAATGCTCTGGTCTTGCTGATATGAATAGTTGCATTAGTTAATTATAAATATCTCAAGCTTTAATGACACCACGATAAAATGTATTTCAATTCAAGTAAAATATAAAAAAGAGAGCTCAACATATTCCATTCTTGGTTTGAAAGAAAACTACTTCCACTATGAAATAAAAATGATTATAACAGCTTCAAAAAAGAACAAAATACCACGAACAAACACGAACATCCGCAAGCTCAAAACCCTTCTTCAACCAACTTCAGACACAAAATAGAATTTGTAATATGACTCATGGAATCCAGAAAAACAGGGGCTAAGTTAAGACTCAACTAGAACCAAACTTCCATATTTATGAATTTTACATAATAAATTAACGTTTCAATCATTTTTGGTGTTGGCTGAAGAATGGCAATGAGTCCAAAACCTTCCTCGTCTTGTATTTTGTTTATTCCAAATCTTTTAAATTTTTATTTCAGTATTACAGAACACAGAATTAGACTACCATGTATTCATTCCAAATACTTGTAGCTCAACTTTGAAATATTCATAACTCAGATGCAAATACAGCAACTAATAAAATGGAGCGCATTTCTGTATTGGTTTGCGACACTCCCTATCCTGACGTCCATAATTTCTACCAAACTAACCTGTGAATTCTTTATTAAATCTCTGTATAGATTATAGCACTCTTCATATTCCTCAAGTCTGTAGAGCTGAAAATAAGAAAAAAATCTGTACATATTTCAAAGTAAGCTGAGTTAAACAAAAAGAGACAAAAAAACAACAACAAAAAAACAAAAACAATCGTAGTTAAAATAATTGTATTGATATTTCTAAAACTCATGTTTTCCTGCAAGCCCCAGTCACATGTCTTCAACAGAATAAAATCACTTTTACAACAAAAAGTAAATCATATCATGCTCCATTTTCATTTACAATATCTTAATTATGTTCTAACACAGATTACATGACATACCACTTGACCAAGGAGCTCCTTTGACCTTGTTGTATGATTGGTAACTGATCGTAGAGTAGCGAGGGCCTGTTCAGTCCTATTCAAACGGTACTCACAGTAAGCCTTTTCAAACTTAAGATTCCTTGATTAGAGAGGAATAAAATAGAATAAATTGCACAAAATTCATCACAAACACTACTTAATCAAGATCGCTTGTCACATCATTTGTATCACAGACAAACTTCATTATTTGCAAACCCTGCTTTGGTTCCAAGTTTCTAGCTAAGTTTTTATTGCCTATAAATTGTTCAGTGAATACGATACTATTTAGTCAATTTGGTCTGTAAAAAGGAATATGATGGGATGCAAATTTTTAAAATGATGGGAAGTAACTTATAGTTATAGATCAGCACCCAAGTCCGACCCAGACAATAGCATAGGATCCCATCCAAGATGATGGACACAGTCAAATGGTTATAATATAGAGCTGTTTGTACAAAACTTATGACAAACTTATAGAGATGATTTACAAGTTAAAAAAAAACCATCATCAGCAACAACAACAAAGCAAAAGACCTAAGCAATGAGTGCTGCCCAGTAATAAAAAAACACGAAATCCCAATTCAGAACAAAGATACTAAGTTGCATAGTCACCCAAATAATACTAATACTATTGAAATTGAAACAAAAATTCTAACTTGAAATAAAAACATAAAATAATTAACTTGTGATATTTATTAGATCCTGAATGTTTCTTTTTTGGTAAGACTAAAATCAGGTGCTACACAACTCTTCTTTATCACTGTTGTGACTCCAATGTATTGATTATGAAGTGTTATACTTATACAATTTATTTCCACAATTATAAATCATATTGTTATATATCTTTGTCATATGTGGCACTAAGGGCTTCATTAACATTCTATTATTTACTATCATTTCATCGGAACATTTCTACTATTGAAAACAATTATATTTCAAAAGACTGGAAAGAAAAAAACCCCAAAAAACATACCCTCCATGGTGTTTATCTTTGTTGATCAAAGCGAGTGCATCAACAAAACGATCACACAAAATGTGGGACACAATCTTGCAGCTGAAAGCCTCAAATTCGTGTGGACTAATGTGAAGAACTGTGAAAATAGAAGAATAGCAGTTGATGCTAATCGTATGACAAAATACCTAAATGATGATTAAGCATATACATAGGTGTTGACTGTTTCAACACAGCTTTTAAAAATCTCTTTAAAATAGGACTGGGTTACCATTGAGAAAAGAAAAAATCAGAGGTTTGAATCATCATTGTGTGGAAAAGCACTTTACTATAAGGTGGCGTTTTTTTGCACCTCCATTGGAGGTGTACAAAAACGCACAGTTTTTATGCACTTCCGTTGGCGGTGATGGTAAATTAATGAAAATGTTGCTGCATACGTCCATGAGGTTTAAATAGTTTTAGATTGTAGTTTAGCACGCTGCTAAGTGATTACCGATGTACGCTTATTATACAATGGTAATAAATTAAAGAGTAATAACAATAATTTTAAAAA
This sequence comes from Berghia stephanieae, assembly GCF_034508935.2. Taxonomy (NCBI): domain Eukaryota; kingdom Metazoa; phylum Mollusca; class Gastropoda; order Nudibranchia; family Aeolidiidae; genus Berghia; species Berghia stephanieae. Next base: position 56,321,522 of record NC_088365.1, on the reverse strand, counting down.
TCAAAAGTAAAAAGAAACATGGCACACAAATACTGATCTCAAATAAATAAATAATTTTAGAAAATTAAAATCGAAGTTTTTTTAAAACATGATAAAAAGTTTTTGAAAAACAAAAGAAAAAAAAACAAATAAATATGATGTCTTTCTCAATAAAGTAAACTTAAAAAAAAAAATGTCTACAATGGGAATCGAACCCAGTACTTTCAAGGTTAGAGTCTGACAGCTTGTCCACTGCACTACGGAGCCACCTGACTGTTCATCACATTTAATAAGGTCTTTCTAAAACATTATTTTACCTTCAATGCAACTTCTATTTTCTGGTTTTATATTTAAATTTTTTAAATTATTATTTTTATATAAATTTATTAACAAAAACATCATACAGATGTCACAATATAACTTTCGTCATGTCCAAATACAGAAACACAATATCGCTGATGAAATTGGGTGGGATGCGCATGCGTGAATGAGGTGTATAAAAACGATCAGTTAAGATACACCGTCAACGGAGGTGCATAAAAACACTACGTACGTTATCATAATATTGGTTTCATTGAGATCAAATCAATTTGATTTTTTTTTTACCACATTACCAATCCTATCTACTATAATTATAATAATACACACTACTAATCTTATTCTTGGGCCTTGGTTGGTTGGGGAAGGGGGGGGGGGGAGTAAAATAATTCTTTCAAATTATTATTAAAGATTAAGTTATCTAATGATGTAGATGATGTCAATAATAATTCATAAAACCGTTTAGCCTGCTAAAACTAATACAAGTAAAACAGCTATGTTCGTGTGTATTTCTCAGCAATTACATGGGTACTACCGCAAACTCGGGGACCCAAATAATTTTGGGGGTTTGGGAGGGGGGAAACTTTAAAAAAAAAAAAAAAAGTCTAAGAAAATAAAGTTTCCCCCCTCCCAAACCCCCAAAATTATTTTTAAAAAAAAAGTTTCCCCCCTCCCAAAACCCCAAAATTATTTGGGTCCCCGAGTTTGCGGTAGTACTATTACATGATCTTGTATAGTTTCTAATTCTAACTAATCCGAAGCCCGAGTCCAAAAGTCAAGTCAAATATTAGTGAAGTGGCGAGTCATTTTCCTTTCACGTTCATTTTAAATTATATCATTGGTCGGGGCAAATGCGTCAACTATAAAATATAATGAAGCTTCTTAATAAACCAAAAAAAAAAAAAAAAGAAAAAAAAGGATATTCTCTTCTCTTTTTTATGCACATGAGTACGAGGATATGTGATGATGATTACAAGAAAAGTGTGGGGGGTAGTGTGGTGACTTGAATCTTGAACTTGTGAGCGATGACAGTGGCATATGGCACATCATATAAACTGATGCAGAAATTTTATGTTTTGAATTACAAACTTAATATTAAATCAAGTAAGTATCATAGTATTGCCATACTTTTATTTGCGGTTTTAATCGCTTTATCATATTCCTCTTTTTGCCCAAATCGATTAAGCTCTGAATACAGAGTGTTGATGTTGTTTGGCTGCGCCATCTTGAAATTAGTCGAACTGCAATCGAACGCATCGTTTGAAATTAATTCATGACGTTGGCAGCAGTTTTTGACATGGTTATTTGTATTTTTCTTAGCATCCCGTTCCACCAACGATATTTAAACCCTTCCTATTTCGATGCGTTCCGCAGATCAAGCTGTATCCTCCGTCCATCAGAATCGACGTGTACACATCAGGTCAGACACCCGAACACAATAACATTGTTGTAATGGAAAATATTTAGCGTCATTGTTTGAGGTTTCTTTTACAACAATGAGCCCATAATGACACCGGACCTGATCATAAGATGCATAAGAATGCTATGATACGGTATGCGGTCTTGGAGCATGACACTCTGCTTGTAACTTGCAAGTCTCCGCTTTGAGTCCCGTTGTGGACCGCTCGAAGTGAGTCCCTGGAAAATGCTTTTTAGTTACATATTTCACCATACCAAGGTTAAAAAGTAAGAATATGGCCGATAAAAGTGCTGCCCTGTTTTTTTGTTTTTTAAATATTGAAAAAAAAAAAACAGAACAAACCCTGCTGTAGTGAATAAATGCCCCCTTTAAGAAAATTGTCTCAAAATTTTCGGTGTCTTTAGAATCCATAATTAAAGCAAAGCGACTACAAGTAAAATAAAAAATAAATAAACAATCAGAAAATAAAACCAAGAAACAACCTCTTCTGCCTCCCACTCCTCTCAACCAACCAAACATACAAAACCAGGGGGACAGAACAATAATTAGAATATAAAAGAAAATATGGTGCTTGATATGTAACCGGAAGGATTAGACAGCCTTTTGATTTAAAAAAATGTGATAACCTAAGCATCGAGCTTGCCTTTGTTGGAACGACTGCTTCCAACATTAGGGGTTGACGTCACAATTAACAATCATGACAGTTATCCATGTCCGACTATCCATTAAGCGGGTTATAAACAGCGGACAATACCGAAGCTGGTTGGTTGCATTGACATTTAGATAGGCTATGTTCTCTTTAATCTGTCGTCAGTTGTCATTGTTTTGTCCAATTAAATAAAAATTTGAACCGCATTCAGCTTATAAAAGGGAAGGAACTCTGCAGTACAATATTTGTTTGATTATTATTCTCGGTTACCTCCCATTTTCCATTATTAAAATAAACTAGCCTTAATTTTGAGATGCATATAGGACTACCATCTATAATTTTGGAACTGTGATATAAATAAACAAAAGAAATCAAAATGAGAAAAATGTTGGCTGTATCGTAATGAATGTGACGATTTTCCCAGGGTTGGCAAGGAAAAGGTTAATATGAACCGACTGATTTTAAATGTAATTAACGAATGTTCGATTTACCTCCTTCGTCTCGATTTTCTTCAGGAATGAGGAATCACATCAGAAATTTTATGATGCTGAATGTGTGAAGCAGATGACAAAATTGATTGTTACGCTAATTATTGCAAAGCCTATTCAATCAAATTTAATGAACTAATATCTCTTAAATCACTCGTTGAGAGGTCTGAGAGGTCAGAGATAGATAGATAGATAGATAGATAGATAGATAGATAGATAGATAGATAGATAGATAGATAGATAGATAGATAGATAGATAGATAGATAGATAGATAGATAGATAGAGAAGAAGAAGAAGAAGAAGAAGAAGAAGAAGAAGAAGAAGAAGAAGAAGAAGAAGAAGAAGAAGAAGAAGAAGAAGAAGAGAAGAAGAAGAAGAAGAAGAAAGAAGAAGAAGAGAAGAAGAGGAGGAGGAGGAGGAGGAGGAGGAGGAGGAGGAGGAGGAGGAGGAGGAGGAGGAGGAGGAGGAGGAGAGATTAGAAGAAGAAGAAGAAGAAGAAGAAGAAGAAGAAGAAGAAGAAGAAAGAGAAGAAGAGAAGAAGAGAAGAAGAAGAAGAAGAAAGAAAAAAGAAAAAAAGAAGAAGAAGAAGAGAGAGAAGAAGAAGAAGAAGAAGAAGAAGAAGAAGAAGAAGAAGAAGAAGAAGAAGAAGAAGAAGAAGAAGAAGAAGACGACGAAGACGACGACGACGACGAAGAAGAAGAAGAAGAAGAGAAGAAGAAGAAGAAGAAGAAGAAGAAGAAGAAGAAGAAGAAGAAGAAGAAGAAGACGACGACGACGCGACGGCGAAGAAGGAAGAAGAAGAGAGAAGAAGAAGAAGAAGAAGAGAGAAGAAGAAGAAGAAGAAGAAGAAAGAAGAAGAAGAAGAAGAAGAAGAAGAAGAAGAAGAAGAAGAAGAAGAAGAAGAAGAAGAAAGAAGAAGAAGAAGAAGAAGAAGAAGAAGAAGAAGAAGAAGAAGAAGAAGAAGAAGAAGAAGAAGAAGAAGAAGAAGAAGAAGAAGAAGAAGAAGAAGAGAGAGAGACGACACGACGACGACGACGAAAGAAGAAGAAGAAGAAGAAGAAGAAGAAGAAGAAGAAGAAAGAAGAGAAAGAAGAAGAAAAGAAGAAGAACGACGACGAGACGACGGCGAAGAAGAAGAAGAAAGAAGAAGAAGAAGAAGAAGAAGAAGAAGAAGAAGAAGAAGAAGAAGAAGAAAGAAGAAGAAGAAAGAAGAAGAAGAAGAAGAAGAAGAAGAAGAAGAAGAAGAAGAAGAAGAAGAAGAGAAGAAGAAGAAGAAGGAAGAAGAAGAAGAAGAAAGATGAGAAGAAGAGAAGAGCTATTCGTCCCATGGAGCCGGTGTTTTCCCTGTTTCTATAGCGTGAAACGCGTAATGACAATTCTTGCTAACCTTTTGACAGGACGCTAGTCTATTCTATTGCAAAGAACTGTCAGCCGTAGGTGCGTTCAGAATGTCCCGGCAACCCTGTACCAGATGACTAGGCAAGCTGCAATAGAGATGGAAGTGGTTTGGACGAATTCAATCCCTCGTGGGGGGCGGGGACCTACACTCCTCTAAGCTTGGTGAGAAGTTGCCAGGCTTTGATACCAGTAAGAGGAGACACTGGGTAGCTGCGAATCGGCTTCGGTCGAGGAGCTGCCTAACGGCAAGTGCGTTACATCGGTGGGGTCTAACTACCTGTCCAATATGTCCACGCTGTGGGCAAGAACCCGAGACGGCAGAGCATCTAGTCGAAAGGTGTGTTGTGACGATGCTACCCGGCGGGTTCGCGACGGTGCACGAATGCGGACCGGACTTTGCTGATTGGGTCGATCGTCATAACATAGTAGTGTGAACCAGAAGAGGCTGCTGCCGTAGTCTAAGCTGTAGTCTAAGCTACCCAATCAATCTTAAATGGCAGGCAGGGGATGGGTAAAAAAAAGTCCCTTTGGGTCAAGTGCTCTATAGCTGAGCTCTCGAGAGTCAATAGCAAGAAAAACGCATGTCTTTCTCTTTCAAGATGCACGGTTATAGTATGTATATTATTTTTACTGGTTTGTCATGTATTCGTGTGCGTGTGTGTGTTTGTGTGTGTGTGTGTGAGATAGATAGATAGATAGATAGATAGATAGATAGATAGAGATAGATAGATAGAGAGAGAGAGAGAGAGAGAGAGAGATAGATAGATAGATAGATAGATAAGAAGAGAGAGAGGGGAAAGAGAGAGAGAGAGAGGGAGAGAGAGAGAGAGAGAGAGAGAGAGAGAGAGAGAGAGAGAGAGAGAGAGAGAGAGAGAGAGGTATACGGCGAGAAATCTAAAAATAGAAACCTTCGGGGACAAGTGGCAAGGAAAAAAAACAGCCCAATGTTTATCTTTAAGGACAATGTTTACAAATCCAAACAAACAGGACCTGGACACATGGCCAAGCCAAACGCGATTTCCCCACAATCCCTACGCTTGTTGCTCATCGAACTCATACTGTTTGTTATTTGTCAAGTATACTTACCGTCTTTATTCACTATTTGTTCCGTTTCACGTTACTCTTCATTCTTTACTTTACTTTTTTGTCAGGCGGAGGAATATCAGCAATACATATAAAGCTCATCAAACCAAATCCCTATTATTTCGAACGATTTACATACTACTACTACTACTACTACTACTACTACTACTACTACTACTACTACTACTACTACTACTACGACTGCTACTACTACTACTACTACTACTACTACTACTACTACGACTACTACTACTACTACTACTACTACTACTACTACTACTACTACTACTACTACATACTACTACTACTACTACTACACTACTACTACTACATACTACTACTACTACTACTACTACTACTACTACTACTACAACTACTACTATCTACATACTACTACTACTACTACTACTACAACTAACTACTACTACTACTACGACTACTACTACTGCTACTACTACTACTACTACACTACTACTACTACTACTACTACTACTACTACTACTACTATACTATAATGATAAAATAATGATAATAATAATAATAATAATAATAATAATAATAATAATAATAATAATAATAAAATATAATAATAATAATAATAATGATAATAATAATAATAATAATGATAATAGAACGCATGATGTCCTCACCCATGCAACTCTTGACGCTTTACATCAACACAAGACAGAATAGAAAGTACATGAAATCAAAAAAGAAATGTTTTCAATGATTTCTTGAATAGAGACAATGTTTTGGATTTCCGGATGCTCTGTGGAATGGTGTTCCACCAACACAAGATCCCTCTTTACACGCTGAAAGGTTTAATTTGTAGCCAAAAAAACAAAGACAAAAATAAAATTCGACACAAAAAAGTCGTTTTTCAAAGTCATTAAGGCCATTGAGCCGGAGTTTTCTCCCATGTGTAACCTTGGACGTTCATAGTCTGGTTAATACAGTTTCGTGAGAATTACTCATAAACGCGGATGGCAAAAAACAATAACGAAGACCAGTGTGACGTCATCTTCGTTCTATCTATAGCTTGATTCGGACAATATCAAATGCTTGCTACTCTTTGGATATTACGCTATTAGACTTGGGTTATATTTATTTGTTTTTATGGAAAGATATACCATAGTTTCTCAAATTGCGACTTTTAAAAAAGTGTCTTATGTCTAATCTTTTTATTTGTAAACTAACACCTGGGGAAACCCTACAGACATAATATTATATATTCTTCTGTTGCAATGGATCATATTATATCCGAGAGAACTAGAGAGATATGAAAACGAGAGAACTTAAAGACATATGAATACGAGAGCTTATTAGACAAATGAAAACCAGAGAATTTATAGACACATGAAAACGAGAGAACTTATTAGAGACATGAAAACAAGAGAACTTAAGAGACACGTGAAAATGAGAGAACTTATTAGAGACATGAAAACGAGAGAACTTATTAGAGACATATGAAAATGAGAGAACTTATTAGAGACGTATGAAAACGAGTGAACTTAGAGACATGTGAAAATGAGAGAACTTATTAGAGACGTATGAAAACGAAAGAACTTCGAGACATGTGAAAATGAGAGAACTTATTAGAGACGTATGAAAACGAGAGAACTTAGAGACATGTGAAAATGAGAGAACTTATGAGAGACGTATGACAACGAGAGAACTTCGAGACATGTGAAAATGAGAGAACTTATTAGAGACGTATGACAACGAGAGAACTTAGAGACATGTGAAAATGAGAGAACTTATGAGAGACGTATGACAACGAAAGAACTTAGAGACATGTGAAAATGAGAGAACTTAGAGACGTATATAAACGAGAGAGCTTCAATGGCGTTTGAGATTAAATTTATATATACCAAATATTACAAAGGTATAAATCTCAAGTCACACTGATTGACTACCTGGACCTCAGTTCGGTCTCTTGTCATGAATTTTCCACCAGACATTGTACGCATCACAACTTTCCATAATTATATATTATATATCGGTTTCTATTTCGTGATGAAAAAGCATCTATACACGTTTTCTACTGGACCATCTACAGAACAGAGGGGAAAAAGACCCTGCCGTAAAAATGAATCACTACAATAAATTTTTGACAATATCCTCGAGAGAGAGAGAGAGAGAGAGAGAGAGAGAGAGAGAGAGAGAGAGAGAGAGAGAGAGAGAGAGAAGAGAGGAAGATAGATAGTTAGATAGGCAAATAGATAGATAAATAGATATATAGATAGAGAGAGAGAGAGAGAGAGAGAGAGAGAGAGAGGGAGAGAGAGAGATAGATAAGTAAATAGATTGATAGCTAGGCAGACAGACAGACAGATAGATAGATAGATAGATAGAAAGATAGTTAAATAAGTAAATAGATAGCTAGACAGACAGACAGACAGACAGATAGATAGATAGATAGATAGATAGATAGATAGATAAACAGAGACAGAGTGTGAGAGAGTGAGAGAGAAGGAGAGAAAGAGATAATCAGGAAAACAGAGAGATAATTTATTGACCATCCCTCCCTAACCCCAGCTGCCGTACTATGGGGCTGGGTCCCACACAGCCCATCACGGGATTAAGGGTTTCAGATGACAAACAGCGCCCTTACACTGTTACGCCAAAATGGGGTGCTGAAAACAGCGGGGCGGAAAGTCAGGACGGGGGTTCTTTGTGGCGCCTCGACATTGTCATCGGGGCTTGTCAATAATTCAGTTGTGATGGATTAATGAATGAATATTGGTCATGTGACTGGGTTGGTTTGTTGTTGTTGTTGGTGGTGGTAGTGGTGATGGTGGTGGTGGCATTGATGGTGATTATTATTATTATTATTATTATTATTATTATTATTATTATTATTATTATTATTATGATGGTGATGATTGTGGTGGTGGTGGTGATAATTGAATGGCAGTAGCTGTTGTAATCTACTTGTGATAGCATTGAGAAAAGCGCTGATGACAACAGTTGCATGCTTTTGTCGTCGTTGTTGTTGATGAGGATGGTGATGATGATGATGATGATGATGATGATGATGATGATGATGATGATGATGATGATGATGATGATGATGATAACGATAATAATGCTGATGACGTCGACGACGACGATGACGACGACGATAATGATAAGGACAACGACGAATTCATCACTCAAACCACCAAATAAAATAAGCTTGACTACTAATGGCGCACGTAATGAAGCGGGAGAAAATGCAATCCCTGACAAAAAGTACAGGAGGCAAGGGAGACAAACCCATTGTTTTCTGTCCCCCTAAACAGTATGTTATCGGACTTGGACTTGATTGTAATTGGCTACCCGTTGTTCGGGGACGCCAAGAGCAGGAAATAATCTCTTTGAATGAAGCTGGTATTAAAATGATTATTTTCTATTAAGAAAATGGGTTTGCTCTTAGGAAAAGGAAGAGTGATGGAGCGAGTGGAAGGAAGTGAGTTCGGAATAGTTGACATAGGGGTCAGAAATCAAAGAGGAGCCTCGATTTACCGTGGTGATGTGATGAGACGGAAGACGGAAACGAGGCGGAAAAGGAAGAAGAGCTGGGAAATGGCTCGGAAACACATTTTCTACATTATTGAAACTTGATATTTTATTTTTTTTCCTTTCTTGTTTTTTGTTCTTTTAAAAAAAATGATATTATGAATCTTTTTATTAGAATTTATTTGGACACACATTTGCTGACGTCCGTGGTTGAGTGTTTGCGCATTCAACTCCATGTTGTTTTCAGAATGCAACATATTTAAACACCTTTAAAGCAAAGATTATCAAAATACTTCAGTCGACATATTATTTGGTCAGTTATGGGGTTGTTGTGATAGACAATACACTTTTTTTTTACATTGGTTTGTGAGTACTTTCATTTCAACACTGGGCCTATATCAATTTGGTTATTAAGCTTGCAAATAAGTAAGCGTCGACCTTCATTCAGCCTAATCACCAATAGTGCCTGCCGAATTCATCTCTCTCTCTCTCTCTCTCTCTCTCTCTCTCTCTCTCTCTATCTCTCCTCCTCGAACTCTTTCTTTTCTCTCTCTCTCTCTCTCTCTTTCTCTCTCACACTTTCTCTCTCTCTCTCTCTCTCTCTCTCTCTCTCTCTCTCTCTTTCTTATTCACAGTCTCTTTCTATCCCTGTCCGTTTTTATAAATCCTCTCTTTCTATGATATTTCCCACTCTATTTCTATGTGTACTCTCTCTCTCTCTCTCTCTCTCTCTCTCTCTCTCTCTCTCTCCCCCCCCCCCTTACTTTTTCCCTTTCTATTTGCCTCTACAAAATCTCACACACTCACACACTCACTCACTTATTTTATTTTTTCCTCCACCACTCTTGCTCCCTCCACCGACCCCCCCCCTCTCTCTCTCTCTCCCTTTTCATCTCTCTCCTTCTCTCTTTTTACAATCTGTGACAATTAATGTTCGTGCGCGTGTGCGCGTGTGTAGTTCGATAGGGATGAACGGTTGTGTGAGCGATGAGTTAATATAGAATTAAAAATTCTGTGAATGATGCTGGTAATTAGAGACGGGGTTTTCCATCACAAACGTTGACGGATTGGTGAAACATAATATAAGCATCCTTTCTAATATCCCAAAGTCAAGCGACGAGGAATTTAGTCAATGGTCGGATGGGTGACAATTTAACCTCATGCATTCTATGGTAAAACTCTTTCATAAAATTTACCAAAGTCCACTCAGGTAGATTTTGAAAAGAGTTAGCTCAAATAAATAATATAGTCCCCCAACAGGTGACGTTAACATAAGTCAAGGGAAATGTGGATCCATTCAAATGATGGGACGGGCGCCCATTATCACTTTAATTATTGTATTATGATGAAGTTCTGAAAAAAATCACAACAACCTTACGCAATTAATTTCAAGTGAAAAAAAAGGGAGAGAATTCCATCATGTTAGACTTCAGTTATGAGATGTAAAAGTGGAATTGATGACTATCGAAGGATTGTGTAAAATTACACATTAATATCCTTATTTTAGCAAGTCTCAATGGACGGCAACCAGGGTGTTAGGGAAACATTCCTTTGTTGTTGGGGTTTCCTCGCGTTCATTTTTATCCATTGAATCGCCTTGAATTTTTAAAACATTTCACAGTTTGACCCAGGATACTGAATGCATCTAGATATTGCTCACATTCCAAGAGGATATTATTGAAATCTTATATAGATAGTTCGAAGATGACGTCACTCAAGTCTTTGTTATTGTCTTTTGCCATCCGCGTTTATGAGTAATGCTCACTGAACTGTATTTACCTGACTATAAACGTTCATGGATTTACACAGTTTTGTGTGTTGGTCCGTTATACTTCCGGATGGCAATGTTATGAGCTTCTTAGCCAAGCGCATACTATCTATAGATTTGAAAGACATGCGCGGACTCATAAGCATAAAAAGCATATCTGATAAGAGATAGATAGATATGTAGATAAATAAATAAATAGATAGATAGATAGATATATAGATAGAGAGATAGATAGAGAGAGAGAGAGAGAGAGAGGGAGAGAGAGAGAGAGAGAGAGAGAGAGAGAGAGAGAGAGAGAGAAAGAGAAAGGAGAGGGTGACAGGGACATATATCGATTGAGAGTGATTGGGAAGGAGAGAGAGAGAGAGAGAGAGAGAGAGAGAGAGAGAGTGGGATAGATAGATAGATAGATAGATATATAGATAGATAGATGGATGGATGGATAGATGGAAGGTGGGTGGATAACTGGGCAGAAAGAAAGAAAGAAAGAAAGAAAGAAAGAGAGAGAGAGAGAGAGAGAGAGAGAGAGAGAGAGAGAGAGAGAGAGAGAGAGACGTATATTAATGGCTGGATATTTCCATTCCATTAAAACCCTAACACTATTAGTTGACCTAGTTCAATCTTACACAGTGACCTCTTTGTTTTAAAGAAAATCCATTACTAGATTAGTATTGTCCAGGGCTCTGGATCCAAGAATAGATTTTCATGGCAGACGTCGTCCACTAGTTACTCGCGAACATAAGTAAAGACACTACTGACCTTTTAGTGAATTGGGCTTGACCACAGTGATAGCAGACCTGTCTACTGGAAAATCGAAAAAAATGTAATTTTTAGGAGATAAAATTGTACTCACTTTAATTCACTTTAAAAATAAACAATTTACCCTCACAAATTATATTAAACAGCACTTTAAAATACTTACAAGTATGCACTCTTTCATTTTCAGTAAATTTCAATGACTTAGAGATTCTCACGTAGTTCTGAAATTGGAGTCAAAATTTCGTAATTCTACGAATTTTTTGTAGTAGTTGGCAGGCCTGTGATAGTAAACAGTAATGTAAACAGTAATGTAAACAGTAATGTTACTTGTACTAAAGCTACGTGAGATATTGGTGTGGACATAATAAACTTGATTATCGTGTTCGTCCAAAAGCTAAAACAATGATCAGAGAATTGTCCGAACTGTCAGGATTTTACAACAAGAGAGAGAGAGAGAGAGAGAGAGAGAGAGAGAGAGAGAGAGAGAGAGAGAGAGAGAGAGAGAGAGAGAGAGAGAGAGAGAGAGTGGTTCGGTTTGTAGAGCAATGTGTAAACTGTGTGAGATTTTAAAAGCCTGAAAAGAAAATTGAATTCTAATTAACATATTATGTGCGGCTATGTGGTCTAGTGGTATGACACTCGCTTTCGGATCGGAAGGTCTTGGGTTCGAGCCTCGTGCTCGGCGCATAGTTGAGTCCTTGGAAAAGGCTCTTTACTCACATTCTCTCACCGTACTCCAGTGTAAAATGAGTACCTGGCCGTTAACAGCGTTGTCTTTGTCCGAAAAATTGTAATATCGCCTAACAGGCGTCATGTCCAGTCCTACATGTTAAATGTTGCTGTTGACCAGGGACACATTGTAAAGCGTTTGAGCACATTTAGTGAATATTGCGCTATATAAAGCTCAATTATTTTTCAATTACTTAGAGATTCTCACGAAGTTCTGAAGTTGGAGTCAAAATCTCGTAATTCTACGAATTTTTTGTCTTAGCAGGCAGGTCTGTGATAGTAAACAGTAATGTTCACTCACTCACTCCCTCACTCACTCTATCCCATGACCGTCGTCGGGGGGACTCTCGGGATGCAGTACTTATACTTGTACTAAAGCTATGTGAGATATTGGTGTGGACATCATAAACTTGATTATCGTGTTCGTCCAAAAGCTAAAACAATGATCAGAGAATTGTCCGAACTGTCATGATTTTTACAAGAGAGAGAGAGAGAGAGAGAGGGAGAGAGAGAGAGAGAGAGGGAGAGAGAGAGAGAGAGAGAGAGAGAGAGAGAGAGAGAGAGAGAGAGAGAGAGAGAGAGAGAGAGAGCAACGTGTAAACTGTGTGAGATTTTATAAGCCTGAAAAAAAATTTGAACTCTAATAAACATTGTTTTCGTGCTGGTTGTCCTCATCGATAATGTATGATAAACTAAAGGGAGAGTGTACGTGGCCAAGCATTCTTTACATGAACACAACATGTGTATCTTTTTTTTTTAATAAAGAAACCCTTGTCAAGTCTATTTAATCATATTATCATTTATTACCCGGTACGAGTAAATCACATCGAACTCAATTTTTATTTAAGCAGTGTAATCCGTTAAAGTGAGATAAAACAGATGCAAGATTGTATCTATATCTGTTCTCCCTATTTCTGTCGTTATGACATGCTACAAGAATGTGAGTGAAAAAAGGACGTCTAGCAAAGGAAATATACACATAAAATGTAGATTTTTCATAGGGTATGTAAGGGGAATATATAATCAATTCTGAAACGCATGAGCGAGACTAAAACGCTGAAATGTCTATATAAATGTGCTTATGATATTTACGCCGCCCCATGCGTACATAAAATGTTAATGGCATTGTGAGTGAGTACATAGTAATTGGCGACAGGTAAACGGCATGAGTACCTGGCGATGCTGATCACTGAAGCGTTAAAGAGCAAGTGATTGGATTCAGATGTCAGGTGGCACGCCTGGCGTTATTGCTTGATGACGTCACTAGCTGTTTTCACCTTGACTGTGACGTGACAAAGCTGACCAGTAAATCTCCTTGACATATTATATTGTCTGTTTTTCCCCACTTTTTTCTTTTGTTTTTCTTCCTTGTTCTTTGGTCTTGTTTTTATTTATTTATTTATTTATCTATTTATTTATTTTATTTATTTGTTTATTTTATTATTATTATTATTATTATTATTATTATTATTATTATTATTATTATTATTATTATTATTATTATTATTATTATTATTATTATTATTATTATTATTATTATTATTATTATTATTATTATTATTATTATTTTTATTATTATTATTATTATTATTATTATTATTATTATTATTATTATTATTATTATTATTATTATTATTATTATGATTATGATTATTATTATTACTATTATTATTGTTATTATTATTATTATTATTATTATTATTATTATTTTATTATTATTATTATTATTATTATTATGATTATGATTATTATTATTATTATTATTATTATTATTATTATTCGTTCAAGATTTTTTTAAAAGAGAAGAAAACAACATCACGAAAGAGTTGCTCGATACTTTGATAACAGGAGCCTGTAATATGGCATAATCGTCTTTAATTTTATTATCACGTTAACAGCGTTGAATCAATCTGTCAGGAAAATAATTAATTGTAAAATCGCCTAATAGGCGTAATATCTCGTCCAACTTGCCACAGGGAGCCGGAGTAATCTTTTGCGTGAATCGGACAATAGGAATTGATTGCTACCTTTGGATAGGATGCTAGTGTATTTCAAGGTACATTTCGCCAGATCCAACCGACCCAGCAACCCAAGTAGCTCGGCGCATAGTTGAGTCCTTGGAAAAGGCTCTTTACTCACATTCTCTAACCGTATTCAGGAGTAAAATGAGTACCTGGCCGTTAACACCGTTGTCTTTGTCGAAAAATTGTAATATCGCCTAACAGGCATCATGTCCCGTCCTATATGTTAAATGTTGCTGTTGACCAGGGGCCCGTTTGTAAAGCGCTTTGAGCACACTTAGTGGACATTGCGCTATATATAGCTCAATTATTTTTTTATTTATTATTTATTATCACAATGGGGTAACTTTTAAAGTGTGAAAATAATGATGGCACTCAAATTTGCATTGAGTAATAGGACTTTTAAGACTCGTTAGTTGTAGCTATACAATATAGTAATAATATGCCTACAAAGGCCATTCAAATCCACCCTTTTAGTTGATGGATTATAATTTACTGGACGAAAAACTTAACTATCGTGCTGTTTCCTTACAAAATACATCTTTTTCAAAAAATCATCATTTTGGCTAGAAAACGTTCTCTTCAAATATTGTAATAAACAAATTTGAATTTAACAGCTTCAAACAAAAAGAACAAAATATCAAACACGGAACGTTTCGGGCTCACAACCCTTCTTCAGCCCACAGCAAAAAAACACAAACAATAAAGACATAAATACATTACTAAATTCCAGATAGACGACAGATATGTTTTTTAGGTCTTCTCTGTAGAAATCTTCAAATATTATTAGTCAATTAAATTTGACCCTCATCTTGTCAGAAAATTCTCAAATTTCAGTATTAAAAAAATATAAGCTGCAACATTTTTTGACAGTTGGAGTCTAAATCGGTTGATATGCGGCTATGTGGTCTTGTGGTATGGCACTCGTCTTCGGATCGGAGGGTCCTGGGTTCGAGACCCGCTCTGAGCGGCGCATGGTTGATTCTTTGGAAAGGCTCTTTACTCGCATCCGGTCACTGTACTCAGTTGTAAAATGAGTACCTAGCTCTCTCTGTCAAGAGAAAAAAAAATATCGCTTAACGAGCGTCATGTCTCGTCCTACAAGTTAAGTCTTGCTGTTGGCTAGGGATCCCTTGTAAAGCGATTTGAGCAAGTTTAGTAGATATTGCGCTATAGAATGCTCAATTAAAAAAAAAAAAAATAAAAAAAAAATTTAAGCATAATAGATATCGGGCTAATTTAAAAAAAAAATGTATTTAGTCGGAACAAGGCCGTATTCTGCCGTTGTGTTTTTATAACACAGTAGATGCAATGGTAACCAAATAGCACATACTGTGTTCTTTAATAAAACGGCCGTATTGTAATGACCATTCCATTAGGGATTACATACATTAGGTGACTACATAAAGTAACACGATGTTAGTGTGTAAATAATACATGTCCAATCCTCTCACTCCCAGGGTGTGATGATGATGTGTCGGTCGGTGGTGAGTCATTCATTCTTTTGCCAATCATTCATCGAAGGGGTTGCCCGGAAGATAGAGAAGCGGAATAGTCTTCTGAGGAAGCTGGCGGGATCGACTTGGGGCGCTAGCCAAGCGCTCCTGAGAACATCCGCCCTGGCATTATGCTATTCCACCGCGGAGTATTGCGCTCCAGTGTGGGGTAGAAGCAGAAACGTTGAGAAGGTGGATGTAAAACTTCGCAAGTCGATGCACATAGTGTCGGGAACGCTAGCAACAACCCCTAGAGAATGGGGCCCGGTGATGGCAGCGATCCAGCCCCCCGATGTCCGGAGGGAGACCATTACGGGAAACTGGCTGAGTAAGATCAAAGAGAGAGGGAATGGGGATACCCCTCTCATGCGCATAATGAACGGTGCCCCCGTTTCGAGCCGAAATAAGTCCCGGCAACCCTTGTACGCAGAATCCCTGACTACGGACAGAGCTGCACATACGAGATGGAAGTCGGTTTGGACGAATTCAATCCCTCGCGGGGGCGGGGACCTACACTCCTCTAAGCTTGGTGAGAAGTTGCCAGGCTTTGATACCAGTAAGAGGAGACACTGGGTAGCTGCGAATCGGCTTCGGTCGAGGAGCTGCCTAACGGCCGGTGCGTTACATCAGTGGGGTCTAACTTCCTGTCCTTTATGTCCACGCTGTGGGCAAGAACCCGAAACGGCAGAGCATCTAGTCGAAAGGTGTGTTGTGACGATGCTACCGGGCGGGTTCGCGACGGTGCACGAATGCGGACCGGACTTTGCTGATTGGGTCGATCGTCATAACATAATAGTGTGAACCATAAGAAGCTGCTGATGGACACCGTATCCGTGTAACCGGAAGTGCGTGTTGATATTGGAACAACAAGAACGACACATTGCGTCACTGGTCACTCCATGAATGTTTCCACCCTGACGACGACCGGGACGGTTGTTTCGGGACATCGGATAATGTCAATATTGACAGTATGACGGCGTCATGTTTGATATAGCACAACAGCTTGGGATATTACGATATCGGATGTTTGAATAAGCCTAGCGTTATTTAAATACCTCTCCAGAGTTTCGATATGAATCATTACATTAATCTTTTCCCATTTTCGTTAGTTGTCATAAGGTAATTTTCTTGGAACAATGAAAATATCAGTCAAAGGGGAGTTAGTTCATAAGTTCATGACATTCTTATGTAAGGTGACTGCTCGTAATACAAACCACATGCGCTTAGACTTAATTTCGCACGTGTGTATGAGCATTGTATTCTAAAAGTTATTGATTTGTTTCAAACCCGAAAAGTACTTATTTCGACTACTCGCCGCGTTGTGTGGCCTTGAGCGTCTCACCTTAGTACACTTTGCGGCGCTGCACTACGGGCTGACGCTTGGGTTGTTCCAGTCTTCCCTTAATTTCCATAAAGACATTTTCCCCCTTAGTGATAAATATAAAGCAAAACAAACAAACAAACAAAAAAAAAAAAAACAAAAACAAAAAACAACCAAACAAAAATCCCCAAAAAACAAAACAACCCCCCCCCCAACCCCCTCCCCCCCCCCAAAAAAAAAGGCAAAACGTGTTAACATTTTTGCTTGACAAATCGTCCTTCAAATATTGGTGGATTGAGCTGACCCTCATCTTGTCAAAAACTTTATTAATACCCGTGACATCCCAGAATTTTAGAACTATGATTTTCAGAAAAGTGAGTGGAGCAGGCACTTATGTTGATAATAACAAGAAGTGACGTGAGTAAGAAAAGTGCCAGAAGACAACAGAGAATAAAAACTTCGCGGCGGCGATGGGGTCTCGAACCCGCGACCTTACTGTTACGACAACTCCGTCTGGCGGGAGAAATCGTGACTCTATCGTATGAGCTATCCGAGTGGACAGGTCGCGGGTTCGAGCCCCCATCGCCGCCGCAAAGTTTTTATTCTCCGTTGTCTTCTCGCACTTTCCTAATCACTTCATTTCTTGTTATAACGAAAGTATACAACTTAAGGCCATAATAATGTCGTGATCATTGCTACCCCCCCCCCCCCCCCCCCCCCCCCCCCCAGAGACTAACCTTGCTTCATATCGCTTGCCAATATGTATATAATTCCAAACCACTCTGCCCTCGACGCTACATTAATCACAACACGAAGCAAGTCATTTAACGAAAGTCTCTTACTTGGATTTAACATGGAATTGAAATAAAACCCCTTTTTATGGCTAGAATCGACCGATTGCATTTTCGGCCTTCAATGAAGGAAACTTCAAAAGCTTATCTGGCTTGTGGCGCCGCCTACATCAAACGGATTTCAAGTCAAGCGTGACCTTTTTACATTCGACATCTTTATTGACGTGAGCGACCCAACAGCAATACACATCAGTTGGGGAATTGTAAAATTGTAATTTTCCTGTAATAAAATGTAATTCCGGGGAAGTGATGAAAATTTTCTTCCTTTGATAATGTGTTAAATGTAAAGTTTATTGTACCTCTGTTCTCACACTTTGATTGTTTTCTGGTGACTAAGCTCTTGCAACTAATTTGTTATCGTCGTTGTCGTCGTCGTCGCCATCATCATTATCATCATAATCATCATCATCATCATCATCATCATCATCATCATCATCATCATCATCATCATCATCATCATCATCATCATCATAACCACCATCACCATCATCATCATCGTCATCATCATCATCATCACAAACACCACAACACCACCAACACCGCTCAGTTTTACAATACTTATCATCATTGACCACATTCGTCACAATAAGTCTAAAGCCACAAGTAACCAGTTAACTTCCGCACTCTGGAGAAACATGTATTTAAAAATTTGGCCAGAAAACTCGCCCTTCAAATATCGATCGATTTAAATGTCCCTTA
This sequence comes from Berghia stephanieae, assembly GCF_034508935.2. Taxonomy (NCBI): domain Eukaryota; kingdom Metazoa; phylum Mollusca; class Gastropoda; order Nudibranchia; family Aeolidiidae; genus Berghia; species Berghia stephanieae. The sequence goes on along the minus strand of NC_088365.1, from coordinate 56,303,041 downwards.
TCTTGGCGAAAACTCTCAACCTGGGACTTCACCCATGGCAAAAACTCCCAAACCTGAGACTCCACAAAGTCTCAGATTTGAGAGTTTTTGCCAAGGTGGTGGACAGTTAAATCGATCGAGATTTGAAGGACGAATTCTCTGACCAAATTTTAAATACATGTTTTTCCAGAATACGGCAGTTAGCTGGTTAAATATATGTGACCCATCATCTCAAAACGGTATTGTGTCGGAACGAACCATATACTTAAAAGCCGAATTTAATGTTACACTTGTCAAAAATCTAAATTGTTGGCATTAGCACCCATAAATATGGTATCCATTCTCCTCAATAAAACATAAAAACTCAACACAAGTCTGATATTTCTGGCTATAGGGAATGAGATTAGCGGAAGAGTAGCGTCCCTTGATTGGACGTCACCGGTGGAAAAGTTATTAGAGAGAGAACGTCATGTTGGTTGTGCGCATGCGTCTCTCGTCCTCGCTTCCGGTGAAAGCGGCTCGAGACACTTCAAAACCAAATTGACGTTCTCTCTGTAAGGTGACGTCCAATCAAGGGACGCTACTCTTCCGCTGATCTCATTCCCTATAAATTCAATTTTCAACATCTTATCCAACCCGACTTAATACCGTTTTGAGGCGAAGGGTCACACACAATATTGCAAATGATCAACAAACAACAACAGTTCAATCCTTATTTGTATAGCTACGTCCTTGCCAAAGAGAAAACAAAAAAGATCAACCTTCATGTACAAGGTTGCTTATCGACTCCTCCATCCGATGTGCCAATGTTTGTTGTTCTGTGTTGTGCCTGCCAAATTTTTCGAGTTGTTTCCCTTTAACCAGGAAATCTCTTGTTATCCTTGTCAACCACCGCTTACTTTTTGCAATCTTAGTTAGGGTCATCACGGCCTATGAACGCAACAGGGAATCAATCATCTTATGGTTTGGCCTTTAAAGTGTTATACTGATTCATCATCATCATCATCATCATCATCATCATCATCATCATCATCATCATCATCGTCGTCGTCGTCATCATCATCAGTCGTCGCATCATCATCACTCATCATCATCATCGCGTCGTCATCATCATCATCATCATCATCATCATCATCATCATCATCATCATCACATTGTCATCATCATCATCATCATCATCATCATCATCATCATCATCATCATCATCATCATCATCATCATCATCATCAACATCATTATCATTATCATCAAATTGAGTTTGATAGTAGCCTTCGTAAACTCGTCGCCTGGCAATGAGCAATTGCGTCAAAATGCACGGCGACGACCACCAAAAAGAAAGCAAATCGTGAGTTGTATTCAATAGTTTAACCAATGGGATCGCTTGTTTCCTTAGAAGCAACTGGAGCCATCGTTAACCTATAGAAAGTATGCAGTTGACGTCAATGGGGTCTTTGTTGTTGTTTTTTGCCATCCGCGTTTATGAGTAATGCTCACTGAACTGTATCAACCAGACTATAGATAGTATGCAGATGACGTCACTCAGGCCTTTGTTATTGTTTTTGCCACCCGCGTTTGTGAGTTGTTCTCACTAAACTGTATTAACCAGACTATAAAAGTTCATGGTTACACAGAGTTTGTGTGTTGGTCCGTTATACTTCTGGATGGCAATGTTGTAACTCCTTGGCCAAGCGCATTCTATCTATAAACGTTCATGGATACACACAGTTTTGTGTGTTGGTCCGTTATACTTCCGGATGGCAATGTTATGAGCTTCTTAGCCAAGCGCATACTATCTATTGCCTGACACTGATAAAAAAATGACGTCAAAATGCCAGTCTTTTGCTACAAAAGAAAACAAATCGTGAGTTGTATTCGACAGTTCAACCAATGAAACAACTTGTTTCCTTGAGCTCTACTAACGACAACTCACCAGACGCTACACAAACCAAAAAAATGACGTCAAACTGCCAGTCCGTGAGGGTTCAAGAGTAGCTATCGTAACATAATAATATAGCCTGACATCATACTTTTGTTCCCTGTTAAATTGGAGCTTTTATTTTATTCTAAAATATTACTAATGATTTTGGAGATTTAAAGTGTTAATAAAGCTCGCTGACCATTAAATTAAAAATGTATATTTGGAGCTCATTTATTTAGACTTTCGGAGCCTTTAGTCCTACGGAGTCGGAATTTGTACCAGTTTCAAAAGGCCATTGCCATGTCAAAGAGAACAGTCCCCCCCCCCCATTCCCCGCCAGCCGCCAAAAAGAGATAATTGAAAACAAAAGCTTAAAATACAAAGACATTTTTTTCTTTAATACAAACAATCAACACGCCACATTTTAACTGTAATTTATTTATGGCTTGCCATTTAGAAAAATATGAACAACCTCCCCCCTCCAAAAAAAACCCAAAAAGACAAACAAGCAATCAAAACAAAAGAACACAAAAAAAAAGAAAGAAAAAAGAGAAACAAATCAATCAAAACAAACAAACTAAAAAGCAAAAGAAAAAACCCCAAAAAAACAAACAACAAACAAACCAAACCAAACCAAAACAAAACAATCAAAAACAAAGTACAACAACAAAGAAAACTCAAACAAAACAAAACAAATATAAAACAAATAAAAACAAAAATCAAAGTAGAAAAAAACAAACAAAAATTAAAAAACGAAAAAACAAAACCAATACAGAAACAACAGCAAACAGACAAAACAAAAGAAAACAGCTCTACGCCCCCCCCCCCCCCCCCACTTCACAATAAAAAAAAATAATAATACCAAAATCAAATCGCAAACGACTAAGAAAATAATTAACAAACAATAGAATTTTAAGAGAAAGAAAAGCAAAATAATTACAACAAATCATAAACAAACCAAAAAGTTAAAAAAACAAACAAACATAGATACAACTAAACTAACAATAGAAAAAAAAAAAGGAAATAAAAAAGGCGAAAAACAAGATCATCGCTAATTGTACCAGAAACGTGCGCCAACATCTCCCTACCACAGTTTGCTGTATCTACTTTTAAAAATCATTTTTCTTTCTTTTTTCTTAATTCTCCGATATTCGTCATCAACCTTTAATTAAAATACAATCTTATAATGTCTCGGAGGCTTTGTGTCTCACATCATTATAGTAATTACTGACCCGTAAATACTTCGTTACTAGTTTTTGAAATTACTGGTAAAGGATCATTATGAATGAATTACAAATCTATTTCATTTCAATAAAATTATAATTTTTACAACATCTAAAGCCATAAATTTATGAATATCGGGTTGATCTGAGGCCATTTAATCTGACAGTCAGATATAATATAACTCGTTTTGTCGATTTGAAACCCAGCTGGATGCATGTGTCACTCCTGTCGATAGTCCAACGTAAAACGACGATAATGGATAATTTGACGACATAAAAATGACGAATATCCCCTGCAACGACGAAAGAGATTATTTCAGTTTAAGCTAGAAAACTATTTTTTCCCCATATATATATATATATATCCAACATCGTGGTAAATATTACAATAATAATTCGCTCCATTGTTATTCGTACCATATTTGTATCCAACACGATTCAATATATATATATATATATATATATATATATATATATATATATATATATATATATATATATATATATATATACAAATTTATATACTGAAACCCGAGAGTTCCATGAAAACGTATTTAGTTATGTTAAGTTCAATAATTGTTTAATTTTTTTTCTTTTTTTTTTTTGGGGGGGGGGGGGGGGGGGGGGTATTTGAGTGTCATCTTAATATATAAAGTTCTGATAGCTCAGTTGCTGGAGCACACGCTTCACACACAAAGGGACTAAGATCGATCCCAGGTCAAGTCGAGATTTATTTTGGCTCGCCGCTCCCAGTCCACCCAGTAGTGAATCGGTAACTGGGTGTGTAAGATATGGCGGAAAGTACTCGCGTTAGACTAGCGTTCTATTAAAAAAAAGGGTAGCAAGCAATCGCTATTATTGTCCGTTTCGCGCTATAGAAACCGTGGTAAACTCCGGTTCCATGGGCCTGATGGGTCTGAAGGACTACTTTTTAATCTATCAATGTAATTTAAACGTTCCCATGCCAAAATAGAAAAAAATTATGTTTTGTCGCTGTACGGCAGAAATTGTGCGTGTGTGTGTATGTGTGTGTGTGTGTGTGTGGGGGGGGGGTAAGAGAGTGAGATAGATAGATAGATAGATAGATAGATAGATAGATAGATAGATAGATAGAAAGATATATATATATATATATATATAATATAATAATAGATAGATAGATAGATAGATAGATAGAAGATAGAAGATAGATAGAGAGAGAGAGAAGAGGAGAGAGATAGATAGAGAGAGAGAGATAGATAGATAGATAGATAGATAGATAGATAGAGAGAGAGAGAGAGAGAGAGAGAGAGAGAGAGAGAGAGAGAGAGAGAGTGTTTGAGTGCGTGTATAACATGTGGAGGATATTGGGGGGTGGGGGGGGGGGGGTGTCCTAATTACACTTGGTATTGAATTTTTATTTCATTTCGTTCCGTTTTATTCAACTGACTAGACGATTTAAGTTAATTTTTTAGAAATATGATTAGGCGAATTATCGGGTGGGCTATCATTAGAGACGTTTTCCATATCGCTGAATATTTTATTATTCACTCAGTCATTTTATTACATTCTTTGACATAGTATTCTGTCATATTCTGACAAAACCCATTTCCCCCCGATATGGCCTGAAATTATTCACTTCAAAAATCTATTGAATAAAATGACATTAAACTAAAAATATTTTTAAATCTGAGATTTATCATTAAGCCTCAAATTTGAAATTGTTGACAATTTGAAGATGATTTTTATCTATGGATATTTTACATGAAAGTTTACGGGACAAAATGAAATTTAAAAAAAAGTGTTTTGTTGGAGAATTGCAATTTTGAGGAATGATGGTACTCATTTCATGCTACGGTTTAATCTAGTATTGAGTGGATTTCATTAAGTGGATTTTATTACAGTTTTATTTCTGACTTAGAATATGAAAATGTCGTTTGTAATGAAAAGATGATGGTCTTGATAGCATATTATGAACATCAACTCATCCATTGAAAGCCTTAATAAGGGTACCGTGACTAAAATGATATAGCGTTGTACTTTAACACGAACGACTAGGGTTTGACCCGACGTGCACTTATTTGCAGGTCTGATCACACAATTCTTTATGGGCTTATTGCAAAATAAACATATCTAGAAACAGTGTCAGAAATCTTGATATTTATTTTAATATTACAATTTTGATATGCAAACTTATATTTCTAAAATTATTCTAAATTTGTAATTTTTATTTAAAGAGAATCGCCAGTGTAAGATCCATGCTGGATATTGATATACGGAAATTATTAGTTTATTATGATCTTCTCTTATTCTTAGTAGAATATTATTGCAACGCTCTTTTGTCTGGTTGCCCCAAGTATTCTATCGATTAACTGCATAAAATACAAAATAAGGCAGCCAGACTTGTTACTATTAAAAATCGAGAGAGCACGAAATGCTTCTAATCTACATGACTTTCACTAGCTCCCTGTTCACTACAGAATGAAGTACAAAATTCTTTTATACGCCTATAAATGTTTTACTAATGTAGGTCCTTCTAACTTACAAGACCTTATTGAAGTCTACACACCTAGTCGTGCTTTAAGATCATCATAATCTCTTTTATTGAAAGAAATATACTGTATTAATAATTTTCACCAAGAAGATTTTAACTGTACAGCTCCACGTCTGTGGAACTCTCTCAGTTTTAGAACAAAATCTGCTCCTAGTGTTCTAACATCTAAGAAGCATCCTTGGACAAAATTATTTTACAGTGAATTTTATGATTGAAGTTTTTCTCTTGTTTTTGATTGTTGTTTTGTTGTTGTTTTAAAAAAAATACATATGTGTAGGCCTTATTTATTTGTACGTGTGTGCGCGCTCGTGTGTGTGTGTGTGTGTGTGTGTGTGTGTGTGTGGTTGACTGTGCGTTTGAGTTAATTGTAAAGCGCTGCAGAGCACTTTTAAGTGGATGCTTAGGCGCTATGGAAATTTCTTCTTCTTCTTCTTCTTCTTCTTCTTCTTCTTCTTCTTCTTCTTCTTCTTCTTCTTCTTCTTCTTCTTTATTTTATTATTCATTATTATTATCATTATTATTATATTATTATTATTATTATTATATTATTATTATTATTATTATTATTATTATTATTATTATTATTATTATTATTATTATTATTATTATTATTATTATTATTATTATTATTATTATATTATTATTATATTATTATTATTATTATATTATTATTATTATTATTATTATTATTATTATTATTATTTTTATTATTATTATTATTATTATTATTATTATTATTATTATCATTATTATTATTATTATTATCATTATTATTATTATTATTATTATTATTATTATTATTATTTATTATTATTATTATTATTATTATTATTATTATATTATTATCATTATCATTGCTTGTTTTTTAAGCTATAAAAGATAACTAAAAGAATGTTATCCCTTTATTATTATTATTATTATTATTATTATTATTATTATTATTATTATTATTATTATTATTATTATTATTATTATTATTATTATTATTATTATTATTATTGTGAGAATAATCTGTTCAAGAGATGTTATGACTATTGGCCAATGGCCTAAAATATACATTTGAATCTTATGATGATATTTTCCATTCTTTTGTTGTATTGAGACAAGAACTCAGCAAAGAAGAGAATGGACGAATAACAATAAATGATTTTCCCATAAATCCTTGCGTTGGTAAGCGATTCGTGTGATGGGGAGACTCGTTTTGGGATATTTACATTATCAAGGGATGTTACTCTAGTCTTTTATTGACCCAAAGCCAAACTGTAAATCAGCTGGCAAATCGACTACGCATGCGCATACCAAGCTAAGGGAAATGACCTCATCGATTGTGATGTTTGTGTCAAGATTTGGGTGGATTTAGAGAAAATCCTCTGTGTTTTTCCGGTACAATTTATTTGTTTGGTCGGGTTGGGTTGGATAACAAAGGAAATGCCATGTGGGGCAGTTGGTATTTAATGTATTTAGCAGGGGACCTTGTCTGTGTTTACGTAAAACGGGGGGTAAGGAAGGAGGGTGGTGAGATGGCCAATGTAGGGGGTGGGGGAAATGAGGGGGAAGGGGGGGGGGGACGGAGAATAAATAAATATTGAAACGAATCAAGTGAAATAGACAAGAATGCAGTTGGGAAATCGAAATGTATTTTGATTGGAAACAAGATACATTGCTTACCATCGACAGGCATTTATGACTCACAACGACGTATTGTCTCTTAAAATATAAATATGAATAAAGTATGGTATGTGCAGTACCAGATAAAATAGACAAATAATTATATAAACAAAACTACAGATTATCGTAGGTGACAACAAGAGATGAAGTAGTAGGAAAGTGCCAGAAGACAATGGAGAATAAAAATTTCGCGGGGGTGATGGGGGTTTAAACCCGCGACCTTACTGGTACGACAACTCCGCCGTAGTGTGACTCTACCGTATGAGCTATCCACTATTCCCTAGTCATTATTAGAGCTCTCTCTTCCCGACTACTTGAGCTCGCGAGTCCAACACATACAACCTCAGATTATCGTAGATAGGGAGCAAACCAGGACTCTTCGTTTCACACGTCTTATCTCGAGATTATGTGTCTTTTATGCTTTATGTTAGGATTACTTAATGTCCATTAATGCCTGTTGGCATGTCGTGTAGCAACGACGGACCTCCATCTTCCTCTGTTCCTGACGAAAATCTTAAAGGAGCTCCATATCCCCCCCCCCCCCCACACACACACTCTCATCTCTCCCTCGACTGTTCTTCAAGTTGCCCGGGGCCTTCCTCTTCTTCTTTTTTTCCTTCTAGTGTTCAATGTAGGCAGTTTTGCTGATGTTTCCCATTCTCCTTTCACACAAGCCTATCATCATGATGATTCTTCATTGATTTAGCAGACGTTCATCTAGAATGTTAGTATTAAATGCTTATATTTTTGAAGTGCGGAAATATGGATTACAGTATAATTTACACGAGTAATTAAATAGTGGTGTCCAGAGCGTTTTGTTCTATAGATTAGAATGCTGGCAAATCACAGAAAGATCCATCCAGAAACTTGAAGGATTTCAAAACAAATGTTTACATTTCGAGATCTTCTGCCCGAATACAATGTCAAATGAGGTCCTGAAAGCTAGAGCCGAGGTGGGGTCTCTGGATAGTTTCATTAAAAGGAGAAGCTGGCAATGGTTGGGTCATATATGTCGTAGACCTGACGAAACAGTAACAACGGAGGTTCTGCGATGGACACCTCAAGGAAAGAGGAAGCGAGGTCGTCTCAAGGACCTGCAGACGGACAGCGGAGAAGGACCTAAAACAGAGAGGTCTGCCTCTCGAGGTGGGCCCAATAATAGCAGCTGACAGGGTCAGGTGGAGATCACTTGTATCGCAACAGGTGCCGAAGAGGATTGAGTGAGTGAGCTAGTCATCATTTATTGCGCAATCCTTCTATAAAACATAAAGATCCGCACAAATTCTGTATATTTATGATATGACACTTATTTCTACAATATCCGTTATCACCCAGAGCTACCACTGCTTGTAAGTTTAGTAGAACGGTCTGTGCTGTGTGAGCTTGATGATAAAAAAAAAAAATAGAAGGAAAGAGAGCAAAGATAAAACAAAACAATCAATAAGCAAAAATACACACTACACCCCCCACTCCCTCCCCTCTATCCCTCTCAAAAAACAAAAACTAAACAAACAAAAAAGAAACAAAAAACAAAAAACAAAAACAAAAACAAAAAACAAAAACAAAAACAAAAACAAAAACAAACAGAACCCCCCCCCGCCCCCCAAATACCCGCTCCAAAAAAACAAAACAAACAAAATAAATAAAAAAACAAAAACAAAACAAAAACAAAACAAATAAAACAACAACAAACAAACTAAAACAAACCCCAAAGCAAAACAAACCAACACCATAACCCCCCCCCCCCCCACCCAAACAAACCAACCACCAAACAAACACACAATCAAACGAACCAGAAACAACCAGGCAATCGGGTTAAAAGACCAACTAAGGGCAACAAAATCAGCATCAGTCCGAAAATATACTCATCAATAAAACATCGTATAATATAAACCAAACAATATTGGTTTGATCTTTCAAAAATCGATTCATTTTTAATTTTAATTATTAGAATTACAATCCACCGAATATTCTTCTGATCCGGACAGCCAGTTTTTTTTTTTTTTTTTTTTTTGTTTTTTGATTCAAGCCATCAGCCAGCAAGAGAGTGCTCGCTTTTCCAGCTGAAATCACGTACGAAGGCAAAAGATAAACATTCTTTCGCGGACGTCTAGCTGCAATGATCCAATTTAATCAAAAAAGAAGAATTTCCATCTCTTGTGTATAACCAGTGTTCTTACAGAGACTCATCCAGATGAAAGAGGCATGTCAAAGTCAAGTTTGCTCACCAGCAAAGTCCTGCACGTGCGATGGGTACTCCCTTTCACACGACGTTACACACTGTCACGAACTGCCTAAGAGTTCGGGCGTGACAAAGAAAACTTGTTTTACTTAAAATATTTGCTTGTCCCACGACCTCCACGGGAAGTCAATACATGCTAAATGAACCAAGAGGGATATGGGATGTATTCCAAAATATTTTTACGAATGTGACTCAGTATTATTATAGAGCGAATCAAACTAAGGATATAGAAAAGAATGCAATGATAATGGTATTAATAATAATGGTGATGATGAGGATGTTGTTGATGACGATGATGATGATGATGATGATGGTGATGATGATGATGATGATGATGATGATGATGATGATGAAGATGATGTTGATGATGATGATGATGATGATGACGACGTCAACGACGATAACAAATTAGTTGCAAGAACTTAGTCACCAGAAAACAATCAATAATAATAATAATAATAATAGAAATACTACTACTACTACTACTACTACTACTACTACTACTACTACTACTACTACTACTACTACTACTACTACTACTACTACTACTACTACTACTACTACTAGTTAATGATAATGGTGATAATAACATTAAAAAAAAACAAACCCAGAAAACAAAAACAAAACATAATTCCAAAATGGAGCCCAATGGGAGCCATTTCGATCCGGGTGAAGTCAAGATTTTTTTCTAACCCCCTTGTCCACCCAGCAGTGATTGGGTAGCAGGGTCTGTTAGATCTGGCGGAAAGTACTTTGCGATAGACCAGTGTCCTATCCAAATGGTAAGAAGCTATTGATATTGTCCATTCACGCTATAGAAAACGGGAAAAATTCCGTCTCCATGGGCCTCATGACTCCGAAGGACTATTTCTATACCTTGAACGACAGACACCCCACCCCACCTCTCTAATTCAAGCGCACTCGGCAGTTCTTTAGGTTACCCATTATTCACCCACAATTAACCATTTCGCTATCCAGACGTTTTCAGTTTCCTGCCAAAATCCTTTAAAATGCCTGCCCCAAGGAAGCAATCTAAAACAGAAGCTAGGACGTGAAAATGACAAGATAATCAAAAAGCCGGAGGGCAAAGAATAATTGGTTGCCTTAGGCCGCACAATCTATACAGAGGAAAATGAACATCCTAAGTTTCTTCCACTTTTATTTTTTTCTCGTAAGTTATTTCTATTTTTGTTTGGTTTTGAAAAAATAAAATAAAATTAAATTGAACGATAAAACCCTTTAACTGGGACATCGTTAAGTTTCTTTTATTGGGAATTTCATAATGACAAGTTAAAAAAAAAAAGACCCCCCTAAAAAACAAAACAAAACAAAAACAACAAAAAACAAAAACCAAACAAAAAACCCCCAAAAAACCCCAACAAAATAACCCCCCCCCCCCAAAAAAAAAAAAGACAACAAAACTTGAGCTTTTATATAGCGCAATATCCACAAAACACGCCCAAAGCACTTTACAAACGGTCCCTAGCTAACAGCAAGACTTAAATTGTTGGACGAGTCATGACGCCTGTTAGGTGATATTATTTTTTTTCCGACAGAGACAACGCTGTTAATGACCAGGTACTCATTTTACACCTGAGTGGAGTGAAAGAATGACTAAAGAGCCTTTTCCAAGGACTCAACTATGCATATGCACGCTCAGAGGGGGGACATAACCCAGGGCCTTCCGATCCGAAGCCGAGTACCATATCACTTAGACCATATTATAGCCGCACGAATAAGGGAGCAGGCACTGGTGTAAGATAAAATAGAGATCTGAAGAAGTGTGTATGAACCTGGCCTTCGTAAAGTTATGGCCTGACACCGTAGCCATTGTTATGTTATAGCCTTATACTGAAATCCAAAAGACTGGCATTTTGACGTCATTTTTTGGTCCGTATCAGGCCATAACTTTCCGAAGGCCAAGCTGACACTGACCAAAAAATGACGTCAAAATGCCAGTCTTTGGCCACAAAATAAAACAAATCGTGAGTTGTATTCAATAGTTCAACCAATGAAATAACTTGTTTCCATGAGCACTGCTAACGACAACTCACTAAGCGGTGCAAAAAAAAAACAAATAATGACGTCAAACTGCCAGTCCTTTTGGATTCCAGTGTCAGGCTATAACGATAGCTACGGTATGAATCAGTGCGAGACAGAGCAAGGTTGAGGCAGGCTGGGTTGTTGTTTTGTTTTTTTCTTCTTGTATATTTCATTCTTGCTTTGTTTGGCAATGATTCACACTCACACTTTTTCAGATCTTTGTTTTATAGAAGGAACGAAGTTGACGTCACTCAGCTCTTTGTTATTGATTTTAACCAATCATTTTTTCATGAACAAAAGAAAATAAAGATAGAAGAGAACGAGAAAAAATAAATTTAAAATCACACTTGATTGGAAACTTAATTCATCGTTGTATTTTACAAATATAATTTTTTTAACAATCAAAAAATGTGAATTGAGCTTTTATATAGCGCTATCCACTTAACATGCTCAAAGCGCTTTACAAGGGGTCCCTGGCCAACAGCAACATTAAACATTTAGGACGGGACATGACGCCTGTTAGGCGATATTACAATTTTTTTCGGGCAGAGACAATGCTGCTAAAGCATTTTACACCTGAGTACGGTGAGAGAATGTAAGTAAAGAGCCTTCTCCAAGGACTCAACTATGCGCCGAGCGAGGCTCGAACCTAGGACCTTCTGATCCGAAAGCGAGTGTCATACCATAAGACTACATAGAAAAATAGTTAACTTTATCCAATGATGGAGTGAATTAAAAAAAACAACAAAACAAATCGTTGACAAGTGAAAAATGAGAGTTAGTAAGGAAGGAGGAGGGGTGTCATTTGACACTGTAAATTGGATAGGAAACCTTTGGGAGTTAAGCCTCGAGTCAGGTTTCGTATTTCTTAGGGCTGTACCAAACCGTGAGCCTTTTGCCAGTTAACTGCCGTACTCCAGAAAAACTCCTATTAAAACAATTTGGCCAGAAAACTCGTCCTGCAAATATCGATCGATTTAAACGCCCCTCATCTTGGCAAAAACTCTCAAACCTGGGACTTCGCGAGGTCGGACGAGGTCCCAGGTTTGAGAGTTTTTGCCAAGATGAGGGGCGTTTAAATCGATCGATATTTGCAGGACGAGTTTTCTGGCCAAATTTTTAAACACGCGTCTTTCTGGAGAACGGCAGTTAACTGGTTAATTCCATTCGGTTTCATCCCTACGACGAGGACCATTACAGTTTGGCAGTGCCTAAACCTTCTGGGAGTGAAAACCCAGGTCACTAAATGAACTTAAGGTTTAAAAGGTTTTAGCTATCTTAAAAACAAAACAAAAAGAGGCCAAATCCGGGAAATGGCCTCCCTTTAAAAAAAAATCTTAGCTACTTTTGATTATTTGCTTTTCTTTTGTGGATAGATAGTATGCACTTGGCTAAGAAACTCACAACATTGCCATCCGGAAGTATAACGGACCACCACACAAAACTGTGTATAACCTTAAGCGTTTATAGCCTGGAAATTACATTTTAGTGAAAATTACTCATAAACGCGAATGGAAAAAAAAAACTAAAAAAAAAACAAAACAAAACAAAACAAATAAAAAAACAAAAAACAAAAAAAACCCAACAATAATAAATACCCGAGTAACGTCAACTTCATTCTATCTATATTGTATGGTTGCAATGACCCTCTCGACACTTTTTGATCATTTTTGGCCCCAAGAAAAAAGAGAGGTGATAGAGTAGCTCTTGCCTTAATCTCCCTTTGGCTTTTCTGATGTTATGTTTTTAAAAGTTTCTCCCATTCATATAGATAGTTCGAAGATGACGTCACTCAGACCTTTGTTATTGTTTTTGCCATCCGCGTTTATGAGTTGTTCTCACTAAACTGTATTAACCAGACTCTAAAAGTTCATGGTTACACAGAGTTTGTGTGTTGGTCCGTTATACTTCCGGATGGCAATGTTGTGAACTCCTTGGCCAAGCGCATTCTATCTATACGTTTCTCGTACTTTTATTCATTGTAAACAAATGATATATTCTTATGAACTTGATATTTTGAAATTCTAAAAATAAATTTAGGTAGGAATTAGACGTGATGGTGCGGTCCTGCTTTGTGTTTTAGTGTTGGGATATTGGTGATGATTTAACAACAATTAGACAAGCGAGAGTAAAAAGGAAACCATCATCAATCCTAGCAGATCTCTGTATTCAAACTTGCTCTCTGAGTTACATGTACTATCGTTTGAACAAAACGTGTTTTTGATAATTTACCTCTTATATCAATTGAAGTTGTTATCTCATATCTTTGAGCGTGTCCTTGTACTTCCAAGTTTTACACCTGGATATGGTTAAAAACGACGTGCACTTATTTGCAGGTCTGATAACCCCACGGAGCTCATTGTCGTAATGGAAATCTAAAAAAATAATAATGACGCAATACATTGTCCATTACAACGATGTTAAACTACGCCCATAGATGGGTTCGGATATCAGACCTGCAGATATGTACGCGTCGGTTAAAAACAAAGAACCTTTACTCAATGACTCCACTTTGCTCCACCCACAGCGGGACTCAAACCTGGAATTTACAGGTCATGACAAGTCAAATGTCATACCAAAAGCAACACATACCTTAAGGCCAATGACATCTACTGTACTCTTACTCTAAGTAGGTAGTGTCTAGAGCTCAGCGACATCCATAGATAGAACGAAGTTGACGTCACTCAGGACTTCGTTATTGTTTTTTGCCATCTATGTTTATGAGTAATTCTCACTAAACTGTATTGACCAGATTACAAACGTTCAAGGTTACACATTTTTTTTTGGTGTTCGTCCGTTATATTTCCGGATGGCAATGCTGTGAGTTTCTTAGCCAAGCGCACACTATCTATAGATAGAACGAAGTTGACGTCACTCAGGTCTTTGTTATTTGTTTTTTGCCATCCACGTTTATGAGTAATTCTCACTAAACTGTATTGACCAGATTATAAACGTTCAAGGTTACACATAGTTTTGTGTGTTGGTCTGTTATACTTCCGGATGGCAATGCTGTGAGTTTCTTAGCCAAGCGCACACTATCTATAGATAGAACGAAGTTGACGACACTCAAGTCTTTGTTATTGTTTTTTGTGCAATCTATGTTTATGAGTAATTCTCATTAAACTGTATTGACCAGATTATAAACGTTCAAGGTTACACATAGTTTTTTCTGTTGGTCCATTATATTTCCGGATGGCAATGTTGTGAGTTTCTTAGCCAAGCGCACACTATCTATATTATCTGTTCCAAGTTCCAGCTAGAGCTCGATAGTCTCAGCCTCTTTAGTCTGTACGTGTTGATGATGACAACATCATCCTCATCACCATCATCAACACATCGTCATTTTTTCCCTGGGCATGAAGACGGGCGACGAACGGTAATTAGCATACAAATAGCAACATTCCATCTCCACCCATCCGGCTCTTCTTCCCCATGTTTATAAATGACTTCATCTTTTTATGATTCTCTGTCTTGCTCCCTTATCGGAGTTTTAGCCAACGGTGACGCACTATGACAAAATGTCTTTTCACATTTTAGCTATGTTTCTTTAACTCCATGTGGTAGTGGTTGTGGTATTAGTAGAAGTAGTAGTAGTCGTAGTAGTAGTAATAGTAGTAGTAGCAGCAACAGCAGCAGCAACAGCAGCAGCAGCAGTAGTAGTAGTAGTAGTAGTAGTAGTAGTAGTAGTAGTAGTAGTAGTAGTAATAGTAGTAGTATCAGCAGCAGCAGCAGTAGTAGTAGTAGTAGTAGTAGTAGTAGTGGTAGTAGTAGTAGTAGTAGTAGTAGTAGTAGTAGTAGTAGTAGTAGTAGTAGTAGTAGTACTATTGGCAGTAGTAGTAATAGTAGTAGTAGTAGTAGTAGTAGTAGTAGTAGTAGTAGTAGTAGTAGTAGTAGTAGTAGTAGTAGTACTATTGGTAGTAGTAGTAGTAGTAGTAGTAGTAGTAGTAGTAGTAGTAGTAGTAGTAGTAGTAGAAGTAGTAGTAGTAGTAGTAGTAGTAGTAGTAGTTAGTAGTAGTAGAAGAAGAAGTAGTAGTAGTAGTAGTAGTAGTAGTAGTAGTAGTAGTAGTAGTAGTAGTAGAGTAGTAGTAGTAGTAGAAGTAGTAGTAGTAGTAGTAGTAGTAGTAGTAGTAGTAGTAGTAGTAGTAGTAGTAGGAGTAGTAGTAGAAGTAGTAGCAGTAATAGTAGTAGTAGTAGTAGTAGTAGTAGTAGTAGTAGTAGTAGTAGTAGTAGTAGTAGTAGAAGTAGTAGTAGTAGTAGTACTAGTAGTAGTAGTAGTAGTAGTAGTAGTAGTAGTAGTAGTAATAGTAGTAGTAGTAGTAGTAGTAGTAGTAGTAGTAGTAGTAGTAGTAGTAGTAGTAGTAGTAGTAGTAGTAGTAGTAGTAGTAGTAGTAGTAGTAGTAGTAGTTATTGTGGGTCGAGAATAATCTTGACTGGAATGGAAAACGCTTCCGCTTCCATTTGCTTGTAAAGCATGTGCTCTACCCCCCCCCCCCCATCCCTGCCACCTCTCCACCCCGGGCGTTAAAAAAAAACAACTCCATGTGTACATTGATAAATATTATTTCTTTTCAGTTTCAGGTATGATCATTTTTTAAAAATATCACAATATACTCTAAACGTGCTCAAAGCCCATTACAAGGGGTCCCTGGCCAACAGCAACACTTAACATGTACCTAGGGCATGACATGACGCCTGTTAAGGAATATCACCATTTATTTTCGGACAGAGACAATGCTGTTAACAGCCAGGTACTCATTTTTTCACCCGAGTACGGTGAGAGAATGAGAGTAAAGAGCCTTTTCCAAGGACTCAACTATGCGCCTTGGGAGGCTTATAACCCAGGACCTATAATTTTAAAGATCTTGAACTTCACAATAATTTACATTCATGCCAGATTTTCGAAATATCGCTATAAATGAAGCTAACCGATGGCGTAGAATTTGGTACCTTTTCCTAGTAAAACTCAGTAGTCAACTACGATTTTTCACACAATATTTCTGTTTCCTAAAGGTTTTCAGAATGCGAGTGTCATACCACAAGACACAAAGCCGCACAATAATAATAATGATATATACAATAAAACAGAAAACGAGTTGAAGGTTATCTTTAAAAATAATATCTATGAAATAAGATGTTTTCTGGCCGAAATGTGAAAAAGCATTTTGTTAAAGTAGCCATTGTGCTGCTTATCGCCCTTCTATTTACATACCGTGTAAACGCAATTATCATTAAAACGAAATGGCGGCTTATCCAGTTTGAGATAGTCGTCTCGGAATCATCAGTATTTTGCTGGGCATTTCTTATGCTGAATATCTTTGTTTATCTTTTGATAACTTGCATAATATTATCATAAAATATGAAAACACAACTATCTAGATCTAGTATAAATATTTATTGTGTCGTCTTTCGAGATCTCAATGACCCAGTTTTAGAGCGTCGGACTTGATTATTAAATACATTGATAAATAGATACGACCACTTATATAGCGCATTTTGACGAATGTACCATGCTCAATATGCGATTTACAATGTCTCATTTATTACCCCAACAGGCTATATGGAACCATATTTCCATTGCACACAGTACCAGTTAAGCGTCCTTTTTGCACTAGGGTTGGTCACCCCAAATCCACACGCTTCAGAGTGAGTTTCAAAAAATCTTTCCGTGTGTTAACATGCTTGTCTTGTTCACGGTATTAGATTTTTTATAATTTTAAATATCTTGAACTTCACAAAAATTTACATTCATGCCAGATTTTCGAAATATCGTTATAAATGAATCTAACCGATGGCGTAGAATTTGGTACCTTCTCCTAGTAAAAACTAGGATTGTTCACACAACATTTCAGTTTCCTCCACAATAATAAATCGACTCGGTACAAATCTTTATTAATCTATCATTCATGTAGAACTATTATTTTAATGATATGCATAGATGTTAAATTTGTCATTTCTAAGTATTTTGTTAGTAAAATAAACAAAATAAGCGTATAAATAAGCTTTTAAAACGTTTTTTTTTCCAATTTCGTACGGCAAGCCCCAAAACCGTAAATGCCTCGCCCCAACTCCGAACGATTATTCCAAGTATTTAAAAAAAAAAAAAAAACAACCAAAAAAAAAAAAAAAAAAAAAACCCCAAAAGATAAGAAAAAAAGTAGTCCGTTAGAGCCATTCGGCCCATGGAGCTGGAGTTTATCTCTGTTTCTACAGCATGAAACAGACAATAGCAATTGCTTGCTATCCTTTTGATAGGACGATAGTCTATCGCAAAGTACTTTCCGCCAACTCTAACTGACTCAGCTACCCATTACCTGCTGGGCGGACACGGGGGGTGGTGGGGGGGGGGGGGGGGGGGGGGGGGGGAGGGGGGGGGGGGTCAGAAAAAAAATCTCGACTGCAACCGGGATCGATCTTGGTCCCTTTGCGTGTGAAGCGAGTGCTCTACCAACTGAGATATTGGGACCCCCCCCCCCCCCCACCTCCTCCACAAGTATCCAAAAGGATCACATTACTTTCAAAATGTGAGCATTTATACAACGCCTTATCCACTAAATGCCATTTCGATAAATCAACATGGAGTTCAAAATCTATAGTAACACCGGACTAACAGGATGAAAAGTTCAGCTGATTTCAATAGACAACAGGTCCTAATTTTTTACACCTGAGTATGGAAAGAAATTATGAGTGCAGAACCTCTTCTAGTTACTCAAATATTCAACCTCCCACAGCGGGACTTGCAACTCCGACCTATAGGTTTTGGATATGGATGAGTTTGAAAAAAAAAAAATTAAGATTAAGCTACTTTCTTCAATTTGTCTCAATAATGATTATTAATCAGACCAGTAATCAGAAGGTCTAAGGTTCGATTCTTAGTCGAGGTAGACTGATTGTTTTAATTTATCTTTCTTGCCTTGACAGGCATCTTTCCATACACCTTTGTTCAGATCTTTTACCATTATTAATATGTTTGTCGTTTGTTAAAGGGCAATCCCAAAACGTCCACACCATTCGAATTTTAAATATCCTCATCATTGTCATAGATTTTCTTTTTGGAAAATATATTAGGCTGTATGACAATATGAATTTAATGTTGTAGGAGTTTGGGGCAAGTCGTGTACGGGTTTTGGGCATGAGCGTACGTTTTTGGGCCAAGAGGTTATGACAATTTATTTCCGTTTTTTTCCCGTTAGGTTACCGACAATGCTTCACATGTATTTACATCACCCAAAAGACTTCAAATAATTAAGTTGCTCAAACAGTGGAGAGTTCAGTTGAATAAATTCGCAGTTAGAGCTGTTAGAATTTGAGGTACAGAAAAAAAAAACTGTGCGGATTTGGGGCGACCTATCCTAATACTCTTTCCCTTTCTGTCACTGCCTATACAGGTACTCATTCACATCTGGGTCGACACTGGTTCGAATTCATGATAGTCGTAATTGTTTTGTCCTTCCTTTTCACTCAGTAGTAGATCGTTTGTTGGGCCAAATACTGATGTGGCGGAAAGTATTTTGCTGTTCTAAAACAACACGATTGTTATTTAATTTAAGTGTTATGGTGACATTGTTGCTGATGCACTATTTCTGATTGTGCTGTTATTCTTCTTGTTCTTGTTCTTGTTCTTGTTCTTCTTGTCGTTGCTGTTGTTGTTGTTGTTGTTGTTGTTGTTGTTGTTGTTGTTGTTGTTGTTCTTCTTCTTCTTCTTCTTCTTCTTCTTCTTCTTCCTCCTTCTTCTTCTACTTCTTCTCCCTCCCCCCCCTCTCCCTCCTCCTTCTCCACCACCACCACCACCACCACCACCACCATCTTCTTCTTATTCTTGTTCTCCTTCTTCCTTCTCCTCCTCCTCACCCTCTTCTTCATCCTCCTCCTCCTCCTCTTTTCTTCTTCATCTCCATCTGATGACAATGATAATGATGATGATGATGATGATGATGATGATGATGATGATGATGATGATGATGATGATCACGACAATGCTGATAAAACACGATTATGTCACAGCAATTAAACAAAACACATTGTGAGCGTCCCCGTATCTCGTGTTACATAGCACGTTCTCACTGCTTGAGTTAATTCGGGGGAAATGAAGCCTACCCTCAATTCCAGCCTGGGCTAATATCATCCCAGACCCCTACTCCCCCCCCACCCCCAAATCCTCCCCCCCATCCCCCCAAACTTATTCGTCCCATGATATAACTCCATCCAACTCCCATGCAATACAAGCCTGCTTATTCTATGGATTATGAGAGAGATTTCAATCCCACTCGTGAAATGAATTTCTTACAGTTTTGTTGGTTTGTTTGTTTGTTTGTTTGCTTATTTTTATGTAGAAAGCAAGCAACAGGAATATTGAAATAATGGGAAATTATTATAAAGAGCTCGTAGAATTTTCTTGAAACATATCTGTGATATATACTTTTTATGACGATGATGATGATGATGATGATGATACACACACACACACACACACACACACACAGACACAGACACACACACACAGGCACAGACACACACACATATAAATATAAATATATATATATATATAGTTCTACTACAATACCACTTATATATATATTATATATTATGTGTATATATATATATGTATATATATATATGTATATATATATATATATATATATATATATATATATATATATGAATATTATGTGAATATTATATATATGAATTATTATATGAAATTATATATATATATATATATATATATATATATATATGTGTGTGTGTATATATATATAATTTCAAGTATAATTATGATCAACCTCTATAATATTGTTTCGAGCATTCGCTCTCCTCAGCAAGTGAAAGTTATAAATGTATACATTTATAACTTTCACTTGCTGAGGAGAGCGAATGCTCGAAAATACATTTATAACTTTCACTTGCTGAGGAGAGCGAATGCTCGAAACAATATTATAGAGGTTGATCATAATTATACTTGAAATTATATATATATATATATATATATATATATATATATATATATATATATATATATATATAGAATGCAAATTTTCACTCACATTTTTGTGGCCGAGACGACTCGTTTCTGTGTTTTCCACGTCTTCAGTCGGCGTAATCCATTGTAATGTCCGTAGAAAAGTTCTTACTCCAAACTAAAGTTGTTTCGTTGTGTAGTGGTGATTAGTGTTGATGTGTATCATGATGTGCTCTCATTGCTTATATTATGAGTGTGTATGTGTATGTGTATGCATGTAGGTGTGTTGTGTGTAGTGTGTACATGTGTGTGTGATAGTGTTGTGGAATGTGGTTGTGTGGGGAGGCGCGGGGGGGGGGGGAAAGAGGGGGAGGAGGGGTATAATGGGGTCGGGGGGGGGGGGGGGGAAAGGGGGGGGGGGGGAGGGTTATTTGGACTTTTGCGTTTTGAGCTTGAATTTGTTAGAGTGTCTGCACATTGTCATAAGTTCTGATCTTTTGTTTAAGGTGCTATTGTTTCTGTAATTGTGTAATAATATCTCCAGTTTCTCTGTCAGGCATAAATTGCATTTTCTAGCACCGCATCTGCTTTGCCTGACGACCTCCCAGGTTATTGTTGGTGTTTTATTTGTGTTTATTTGTTCCCAATAGTGCATTGTTAATTTGGTGCTTTTTACTTTGCTTTCATGTGTTATGGAGGCTTTGTGATTGTTGTATCGTGTTTTGAATGGGGGTTCTGTGCTGCCGATGTATTGTGCTGCGGTATTATCAGTGGTTATGGTGGCTTTGTAGTTATGGCGCTTTTTTGGCAGTTTCCTTTAAGAGGGCAATTGTCTTTCTTTCTGCAGTTACAGTTGTCTTTATTTGTATTGATGTTGTTGGGTTCGGATATGATTTGTCTGTTGTGGTTGGTAATGATCTGTTTCATGTTTTGTGCACAGATGTAGCTTATCTTGACGTTGTTTCTGTTGATTATTTTGTGCAGACGGTGGTTCTTCGGGAAGTGTTTATCGATGAGTGCAAGGAACTGTTTGCTGATATTTGAAGTGATTGCGTTGTCACCCATGGTGACGTCAAATTGGCCTTTTTTCTTGGTCCAGATTTCTCCATTGTGGAAGAGGATCAATCGTCTTGTGTGTTTGATTATGTTTATGGTGTTTTGGTCGATGTCGGTGTGCTCTGTTGCGAATGTGATGGCTCTGGTGAATGTTTTTTCTGTTATACTGGCGTAAAAATCAGAGATATTGAGCTGTATGAATTGTAGGTTGCCAGTTGGAGGTCGTCAGGCAAAGCAGCCCCTACAGATGCGGTGCTAGAAAATGCAATTTATGCCGGACAGAGAAACTGGAGATATTATTACACAACTACAGAAACAATAGCACCTTAAACCAAAGATCAGAACTGACGACAATGTGCAGACACTCTAACAAATTCAAGCTCAAAACGCAAAAGGCCAAATAACCCTCCCCCCCCTCCCCCCCGACCCCATTATACCCCTCCTCCCCCTCTCCCCCCCCCGCTTCCCCCCCCTCCGCGCCTTCCCCCCCCCGCCTCCCCACACAACCACATTCCACAACACTATCACACACACATGGTCACACCACACACATCACACCTACACGCATACACACACACACATACACACACACACTCATAATATAAGCAATGAGAGCACATCATAATACACATCAACACTAATCACCACTACACAACGAAACAACTTTAGTTTGGAGTAAGAACTTTTCTACGGACATTACAATGGATTACGCCGACTGAAGACGTGGAAAACACAGAAACGAGTCGTCTCGGCCACAAAAATGTGAGTGAAAATTTGCATTCTATATTAGCTCTAACCAACATTATCGAGCACTTTCGTACCTACAAGTACCCACCAACACTCATATATATATATATATATATATATATATATATATATATATATATATATATAATTTCATATAATAATTCATATATATAATATTCACATAATATTCATATATATAAACATACATATATATATATATATATATATATATATATATATATATATATATATATATATATATATATATACATAACATATATATATATATATTATTTTTAAAAAAATATTTACCACAATGTTTGAGACAGTCTACATTAATGTTTCAGTGAAACATACACTGAAACATTAATGTAGACTGTCTCAAACATTGTGGTAAATATTAAAAAAAAAAAAATAATTCGCTCCATTACTACATGTCGAGCACTTTTCGTACCATATTTGTATCAAACACGATTCAATAATATATATATATATATATATATATATATATATATATATATATATATATATATATATATACATAACATATATATATGGTATATATCTAAGTGGTATTGTAGTAGAACTAGTAGTAGTAGTGGTAGTTATAGTAGTAGTAGTAGTAGTAGTAGTAGTAGTAGTAGTAGTAGTAGTAGTAGCAGCATTGTTTGGTTGTAGTGAGTAAGGAAACAACAACAACAATAACAAAAATAACGACGATGGATATCATTGTAATAGTTCAAGCAGTCCAAAGCGTCCAGTCGAGTTCTACAATTCACGTTTTGTTTTTGGTTCACTTAAAAACAAACAACAAAGAACATCTATGATGATGATGTTGAAATTGTTGATGATGCTGTTGAGTAGGAGGACAAAGAAGAGTAGGAGTAGGAGGTGGTGGAACAGAAGGTAGAAGAGAGAGAGAGAGAGAGAGAGAGAGAGAGAGAGAGAGAGAGAGAGAGAGAGAGAGAGAGAGAGAGAGAAAAAGAGAGAGAGAGAGAGGGAGAGAGAGAGAGAGAGAGAGAGAGAGAGAGTATTAAAAAGAAAAGAAAACTTTGAGAGGAAGTAAGTAGGACGGGAGTTCAGGAGATGAAGGTCCCACAGGTGATGATGCTAAACAGAAGAAATAAATATACCATATTCTACTTACTATAAGATCTCACCTATCTGTAAGGGTAGAGATAAATATGACATTAAGGTGATCAAAATCATTATATACCATTTATTTATCAGCCATAAGTAATGAAGATAAATCTGGTTAAGTATATCCAGATAATCTGTTTAGGTTAACGAGATTGTTTTTGAAATGAGGTTGATGCAAAAACAAGTATTGACTTTTAGTTGTGATGGTGATATAAACCCGTTTCCTTTGTAGATAGTTTTATTGGGGATTTTGTGACATGGATTGTCTGAGTCAATAGTTTGTAATCCTTGGATCACTTTCTTTAGTAACATAAGATAGTATGTATATATATATATATATATATATATATATATATATATATATATATATATATATATATATATATATACATAATACAAACATTATTAATACATATACATATAAATACAAATACACATGCACACACACAGATTTATGCAAATTAACCAAAGAAAATAATCACAAAACAAAACAGTAAAAAAAAAAAGGAAAGAACAAAATAAAATTAAACAAATCATAACAAAAACAAAACAAAACAAAACAAAACAAAAGCAAACAAACAAACAAAATCAAAAACGAAACAAAACAGAAACAACAACAACAACAACAACAACAATAAAACAAACAATAAAGACAACCCCCTCAAAAAGAAATAAATAAACAAAAATTTTTAAACACACAACAGACCCCAAAAAACAAACAAACACATATGCAAAAAAAAAAAAAAAAAAAATTGAATAAAGGACAAAACACACAAAAGAAACTAAAACCTAAAAAGTAAATATGACCCAGTGTGTAGTTATGAATCCACTCACCTCTTGCTCCTGTGGTTAACGTTATAAATTGTTTATTACATACATTATTACGTTGTTTGGTCAAAAATGGCCACCCATTAACCCTTTTAACTCAGGGTTCCATTTGTCTCGATTTCAAATTAAATCAATTTTGCCAAGAAAGTGGTAACATCGATAAGGACTTTACGGGCTTCATTGGAGCCTCAGTCATATTGCAGTTAGTCCTCTCTTGAAGATGCTGAATACTTTTAACATTGAAGTTATAGTCAGATAAAATATGATTTTACATTTTATTTCAATTGAAATAACCCTTTGTCAAAAAGTGAATTGCACTTTGTCGGAGAGAATTGACCATTATTTGTAGCATAATATACATTTTTCGTACAGAGACAACGCTGCTAACGGCGAGGTACTCATTTTACACCTGAGTACGGTAAGAAAATATGAGTAAAGAGTCTTTTCCAAGGACTCAACTATTCGCCGGGCAAGGCTCGAACCCAGGATCTTCCGATCCGAAAGCGAGTGTCATACCACAAGACCACATAGCCGCACAAACAGCCGACTTATAGGCGTCATGTCTCGTTCTACATGTTAAGTATTGGTGTTGTCTAGGGAGCCTTTGTAAAGCGCTTTGAGCTCGCATAGTGGATATTGCTCTATATAAAAGCTCAAATGTTTATTTTTATTAGCGTATATGCCTCTCCATCGTGATTTGATAGCCCATTTCTTCCCCAAAAAATAATACATCACAGAATGAGTCGTTGCTCACCAGAAGACAATGAACAGTGAGATGTAACCAGTGATAAATACAGACAGATCCCCCAAAAAATCTTTTATATTACCTTGTACATCATATAACTTCATATCTGGCGGAAAGTACATTGAAATATATAAGCGTCCTATCCAAACGCTAACAAACAATTGTAGTCCTTTTATCGCAGTGGAAACTGGGATAAACTTCAGGTTCTCAGGTTCAATGGGCCTTAAGACTCTGAATAACTATTTTTTTTTATCGCTTCTTAAAACAGCTCTTTGCTTCTTTTCTTTCACACTTTGTGACGTAATATATTTTGGATGAAATTGGAAGCAGGCTAATATATCATGATGGCTACTCTCTGACCTTCTGAATTATTAAACACAACACCATAGAAAACCACGAAGTACTAGTTGGCATACCCTGGATCAAGTGCTTTACCCTCCCTCGAATTGGCCCAGTAACCTTATTACCCAGTGACCAATTGCCAATAATTAATTAGTGGTCAAATTGATGAACGAACCGTGTGACCTTTGCACTATAGTGCACCGTGTATCCCATACACTATTTGTTAAATATCACCAAATTCCCCGTAGAACCGGGGGAGACATTGACAACCATGAACTTGACGAACCTTTCATTCCATTCACAACCAGGAAGGCTGATGACGTAAACCTGGGCCAGATGTAAATGCCATGCTTTTGGGTTGTTTTACCGCACTTACAATCATTTAACACATTTTAAAAAAATGGTTAGAAAACCTTTCCTTCAAATGAGACCCACCGCCTCAAAAAGACTCTCCCCCCCCCCCCCCCCCCGCCGCCCCTTGTCTATCGCAAAGAACTTTCCGCCAAATCTAACAGACTCAACCACAGATAGGTGTATCGAGGGCTCAGGACAAAAAAATCGACTTCATTCGGGATCGATCTCGATGCCTTTGAGTGTGAAGCGACTTTGCAATTTGCACTTTGCACTTTGTCGGAGAGAATTGACCATTATTTGTAGCATATACATTTTTCGTACAGAGACAACGCTGTTAACGGCCAGATACTCATTTTACACCTGCTGAGTACGGTAAGAGAATGTGAGTAAAGAGTCTTTTCCAATAAACATTAAAAAAATAATGTTCCAGTTTTATTAAAACACAAATAATACTTATCTACTTATTTTTTCCCATGCAAATATAGTACTAATACATTACATATAAATCATAGTTTCATTACTACATTTTTCAAGTTAGTAGAATAATAGTAAAAAAAAAATTTCATTAAAACACAACTGTACTTGTTTATTGTTTTATATGAAACTTTATGTTTGATTTTATCAGCTGCCTTATAATGTGGGTTGTCATGTGGCCGAGTGGTTAAAACATTGCCCTGTGATCCGGACGGTCTCGGGTTCGAGCTCGCTTCAGACACCTTTGGCAAGATGATTAACCCCCAATTTGCTCACTTGGGCAACACGGGTTAATTCCTGTTGACAGCAGACATCCTATTTGATGGATTATCTAAATTCCTTCCGTTGCGAAAGGGCATAATTAAATTTTTTAGTTCATCCATGCCCGAGGACAGAGTTAGATGCTCAAAATCGAATTTATAGACCAAACTATGAGACTTGGTGTTTTATTGAGAACAATAGTGCCTTTTCTTAAAATAACAAAAACAATCAAAAAAACAACAAAACAAAACAAAAAAACAACCCAAAAAAGAAACAAAAACAAAAAGCAAAAACAAAAACAACATCATAAGACAAAAACGAAAACAACCCCCCAATACAAACAAACAAACAAACAAACAAACAAACAAACAGATAAACTACCGCTCTCTCCTCTAAACAAACCAAAAAACCCCAACAAGACCCCGAAATAAAAATCTCATTTCTTGACTTTTTAAGTTGAAAATTAAAAAAAGTTCAAAATCATGAATTGACATCTCTTTCAGATCGGCACAAGACTGTTTTTAGAAGATACATTTAATACGCGTACATCGCCTGAAACCTTGTCTACCTTTTGAGCAAGGACATCTATTAGAAGGATCTACTTATGAGGGAATATTATATAAACCAACGCGATCTCTTCTATTCGCCAGCTCTTTGCTAATGGGGGTAAGAACATCCCAAAGAACAAAGTTTGCTGAGCGTGGTTTCGCATTTTCGACTCCAATTGTACGGAATTATTTACCACCGAAACGCTCGACAATGTGAAAGTCTGTCGGCGTTCAAACGACGTCTTGAAACCAATAATTTATTCCATTCTGCTTATTGTGACTCTCTGTGAACTTTGAACTGTTTGTGTGTGTGTGTGTGTGTGTGTGTGTGTGTGTGTGTGTGTGTGTGTGTTTGTTGTGGCTGATTTTCTAGTCGAATGAATGAATTTGCGTGATACTGGAGAGCGAATCTGAGCAATTTTTGTGAATACCAGCGCTAGTTATATCAAATAATGATAAAAGTAATGATGATGATGATGATGATGATGATGGTGGTGATGATGATGATGATGATAATAATAATAATGTTAATAATAATAATAATAAATACTAATAATAATAATAATAATAATAATAATAATACTAATATAATAATAATAATAATAATAATAATAATAATAATAATATATAATAATAATAATAATAATAATAACAACAATAATGATGATGATGATGATGATGATGACGATGATGATGATGATGATGATGAGTGATAATGATGACAACGGATAACGTTACTAACACAGCGTCTTACACGGAAGTCTCAAAGAGCTGAAAAAAATTGTAACGCGTAATGATATCAATTTTACAAAATCATTTGTGATGTCAGATTGTCAAGCATTACATGTAACTTAAATATGAAAATTGACAAAGTAGGTCATTTACGTTTTTGTTTTTTGTTTTTTGTTTTGTTGGTAAAATGCCTTTGATAATGAAATAGCGAAATGAAATAAAAATTTGAGGGGTAGAATTAAAGATTTATTACACTCATGGGTTTTGGAATCCGAACTTTGTTCACACCGCACACTCGCAAGCTCGTAGCCTACAGTGATGTGAAACTTCTGGATGGAGTTCCAAAGAGCAAGAGAGCAAAAATGTGAAAAAGTATTGCTCTGGATTGTGAAGGAGACAGCAGAGTATGTCGTGTGGTTCTTTCAAATACCACCCATCGTGCTAGTCAGAAGTAATTGCTCGTCAAAATTTGCCAGGTAAAAAAAAAAAGATTATTTTAATGAAAAATGTATATTAATGGTTGCTTTAGCGCATCTAAATTGAGGCACAATGTTCTTAGTGTTGCTATGAAGTTATTGTAAAATGATGGTAGCCACAATGGTCACATTTTAGGAACCAAAAATACAAAGGCTGAAATAAAACAATCTGACAACTATTAATTTGGCGAAAATCAAGCAACTGGCTTCTTCAAATGTTAAGGAGGCAATTGGGTACACACAGTTCATTTACACACTCAACATACCAGCTCTAGCTGACAAAACAACAGCACATACATTGGTGAAAGAAACATCCTAGAGTATTTAGTAACATTAACCTGTAATACAATCTGTTAGATCTCATAGAACGTTTTAAAAATTCAAGTGCGCGTATTTTGGCCCAATTTCTGGAACGACGAAATTAATTTAGTTGATTGTAAAATTGCAATAAAATTCCAGTGGAAATATTTTAAGACTTATGACTTCTCTTAATTTGAGACAATAAACAAATTAGTAATTATAAAAAAAAGACAGGTCAAAGATCAGTCCCATAAAAAAACCCCGAAAGAAATTAAAACAAAACCAAAATAGGAATAAAAAACAAAAACAAAACAAAATAATAAAAAAAAAAAAAGAAAAGAAGAAGAAAGATACAAAAAAGGAAAAGAAAATACCGGAAAAAAAACAGCAGAATAGCCAACACCCCTCACCTCAAACAAACAAATAAACAAACAAACAATAATAAACAAAAACAAACCAAAACGAATAAAACAAACAAACCAAAATAACAAAACAAAAGACCACACCCACACACAAAACAAAAAACAGAACGCAATTGCACAAATGTACGGCGAACTATTTCACCCAAAATCTCAACATTATTAAGAACCAGATCCTCCACTCCCCGCCTTCAGTGACGTCCTTTACTATCTAGATATCTATCTATAATTTGTCTACACAAACGTGACGATAAATAAAAGAGAAAATGGTAATAATGTGTGAACGTTTGATTTTTATCATTTTATGCAATTTAAAATATGGTTATAAAATGTGAAACAACGACAGCTCAGAAAATGGCTTTGACATTGTTTAGAAATACTTAGGAAAGGAGGCCAAAA
>NC_088365.1:56263658-56268658 GCF_034508935.2 Berghia stephanieae | reverse complement strand
TCGAATATATGACCCTCATTTATAAAACTCACAAACCTGAGATATTATATTAAAAGCTTAATGTAAAAAGTCTCAGGTTTGAGGCGTTTTGGAAAGTGATGGTCATTTTAATCGATCGATGTTTTAATATAAAGTTTTCTGGCCAATTTTGTTTTCTAAAAATCTTTTTGTCAGAGTACGACAATGCATGAGTCCCAGAAATATTTAGTTGAGTTCTGTAAACTTTATACAGGGGATTTCAACCTGGGGTTTGTTGAGTGCATTTAACTCAAGGATGGGAATGCTGCCTTGACACTGCTATGGTATGGTAAATATGGAATTTGGACATTTTAGAAACGACAGACATTGCTCGGTTTGAAGGGGGGTAGAGGGGGATAGGGGAGTGCAGCTCAAACGTGTTGTTATTTTCCTAAATAACATGCGAAATCCATTATGGTTTAGATTGTACCCTTTTACATAGGAGTTATAGTTCGAAGCTTCTGCCACTTGGATGCTAATATTATGTTTAGTATCCTTTTAGATCAGTGGTTAGGCCGGTTTTTAAAAAAATGAGCTTTTATATAGAGCGTATCCACTAAACGTGCTCAAGGCGCTTTACAAGGGGTCCCTGGTCAACAGCAACATTTAACATGTAGGACGGGACATGACGCCTGTTAGGCGATATTAAAATTTTTTCGGACAGAGACAACGCTGTTAACGATCAGGTACTCATTTTGCAGCTGAGTACGGTGAGAGAATGTGAGTAAAGAGCCTTTTCCAAGGGCTCAACTATGCGCCGAGCGAGGCTCAAATCCAGGACCTTCCGATCCGAAAGCCAGTGTCATACCAGTAGACCACATAACCGCAACAGATTAAAAATATTGGCCAGAAAACTCGTCCTTCAATTCATGATATTGATTAAAACGACCCTAATTTTTTTTACAAAATCTCTCAAACCTGGGACGACAAGGCAGACTCCCAGAATTCCAAGGTTTGAGAATTTATGACGAGATGAGCAGGGTCATTTTAATCGATCGATATTTGGAGGACGAGTTTTCTGGCCAAAATCTTTAAAAAACGTATTTTGTTTTGTCAGAGTACCCCAGTCATGTCGATACTATTTATTTTAATTTATGAAAACTGCTCTTTGTGTGATAAAAGACGAGACAGATAAGATGCGGCGGTTTGTGTGGGAGAGATTATAACTTCAGTAAAGAATACTGCCGTTTTATTAAAGAACACAGTACGTGCTATTTGGTTAACATTGCATATACTGTGTTTTTAAAAACAACGGAAGAATAAGTTCTATAGCAAAAACCTTATTTCAAGCAAAGTAGCTCATTTTGATAATCATGATAATGGAGTTATAAAAATATTTGGGAAGTTAAGATGAAAGATGAAAACAGAACTGTTTTCAAAGATGAAAACAGAACTGGTTTCACAAAATAGTAATGGTGCACTCATTGTCAGTGATTATGCAATAATGTTGTTTTAGAACACCCAGAAATAAAGCGGCTGAGGGCGAATAGTTTTCGTTTTAGTCATCATCATTATCATTATCATTATCATCATCATCATCATCATCATCACCATCATCATCATCATCATCATCATCAACATCATCATTATTGTCATCATCATCATCACACCATCATCATCACATCATCATTCATCATCATCATCACACACCACACACACACACCACCACCATCACCACCACCACCACCATCATCATAATCATCATCATCATCATCACTATCATCATCAACTTTACAATCACCCTCATCATCGTCGTCGTCTTTTCCGTTGTCTTGGTCATTATAATCACAGTTACCTCACAATACCACTTTGATAACGTAGATTAACATAAAACTAATATTTTGATGTATTCGTGTTTCTGACGATTGTATGTTCTAATATTTAGCTCGCTATGCATTTGAGGGAAATTGGTGATAATTTGCAGCCATTTATTGTTATCCTTTCTTGAAATTTGGGACAACAGTTGCTTTGAGCCGTAAGTCATTTGCAAAATTTTCAGCATCAACTGATTTCTGGAATATTGCAGTCAGATAGGGAGGTATGCTCTCTGCCAACTCCTTTAAATACTCTTGATTTGATGTTGTCTAGTTCACGTGCTTTTGCTGGGAGGAGATTTATAATTAATGCCTTCTATCGTTATTCTGATGTCTTCAATGACGGGTTGGTTTTTCAAGAACATAGAGATATGAAAAAAAAGTGTGTATGAAACGGTGACAGATGAAACAAGAAAGAAAACTATCAAATCAAACCAATAAAAAAAAAGCAACAACCCCCCCCCCAAACCCCCTACCCAAAAGGCCCCAAAAGAACAAAAACAAAACAAAACAAAAACAAATCATCCCAAAAATAAATTTTCCTCGACTCGATATCAATCTCAGACCTCTTGATGACAGTACGACCATTTCACTACGGAGGCTGCCGGATAGTTGGGACTATTAGCTGCCTATTTTCTTCACAAGAGCACGCATTTTACGCTGTGAATCCTCTTCTGCATCACACAACACAAAGACTGAACACGACAGGAGGAGGACGTAGACATTTGAACAGCTCCATTTTTATATCAGGGAGCAGGCACTGGTATAAGGTAAAGATATGAAAAAAGTGTCAATGAAACAGTGTCAGACAAAGCAAGAAAGAAAAGTAAAATTAAAAAAAACGACTTGGTCCTTTCATTTTCAAATTTAGTGTTGCTTTCTATGAATATTAGTGCCGCGCTGAAGACGGTCTGGACCGCGGTCCGACGGTCTTTTAGCTGTGAACCGAAGACCGGTCCCAGAGGGGAAGATCGGCGGCGGTCCTCACTTCTTATCACCTTTCAACTAGTGCGGGGCGGTCCTTGCAAGGACCACGGTCCTACGGTCTCGCGCCATAGCCTACTACTTCCCCAGCGATTCGTTGCTTCGGTTGCCTATCTTCCACCAATCACCACCCATCCCACTTAATTAATCGCACCCACCCCCCTTTGCCATACACTAAACGACACAGACGACCATACAGGCAGACGACCACCAACCTCCACTCCGCAAACCGCCCTTTCGTGTGTGAGATGGGGGGAACAGGAGGCGCACGCCTTGGACGATTCCATTATACGGGGTAAATTTCAAAATTTACTACACCATAATGATCGCAATGACAATGATCTATG
Organism: Berghia stephanieae; assembly: GCF_034508935.2. Lineage (NCBI taxonomy): Eukaryota > Metazoa > Mollusca > Gastropoda > Nudibranchia > Aeolidiidae > Berghia > Berghia stephanieae. The sequence continues at coordinate 56,265,495 of NC_088365.1, read as the reverse complement.
GTGAAGGCATGACCCCTCTTCTCTAATGGGTTATTGTTTGAAATGTATGTGACTACAAAAGATGTGTGTGTGTTTGTGTGTGTTGTGTGTGTGTGTGTGTGTCGAACCTAGCAAGTAGCAAATCCGATTTTTTGTTTTCTTTTGTCCGTCTCTTGTCACCACTCCTTTCTATCGCAGTGTTGTCATTTAAAATAATACAATAATATTAAAATTTCGTTTGGTGTTTTTACTAATCAAATAATATGAGTTTCATTAGTTTCTTCCTTCCAAAAAACCCAGTTATAACGTCTGAATTTAAAAAAAGTCCAATAGAATATTTGGGGACCCCGATAGCTCAGTTGATAGAGCACTCTCTTTATACGCAAAGGGCCAGAGATCGATCCCGGGTGCAGTCGATTTTTTTCTGAATCCCTGTCTACTCAGCAATGAATGGGTAGCTGAGTTTGTTAGATCTGGCGAAAAGTCACCATCGACCCCTCTTATCACCTCATCCACCCCCTCTTATTATAACTTCACGTCTCTCTCTTACTCTTCAATGCTCGCTGCCCTCTAATGTGTGTGTGTGTGTGGGGGGGGGGGGGGGAGGGGGGTGGGGGTAGGAGTTGCGTGTGTGTATCAACGCCACGAACAACTCGATCAACGCCTTGGGCGATGCCATTATCTCCGTTAATGGGGATAAATTTCAAATTTTATTAAATTATCGAAGTAACAATGAAGTACGGTGAGCAAATAAAGAAGGCATCACCCCTCTTCTCTAATTAGGTTACAATTTGAAATGAGTGTGACTACTCCGTGTGTTTTACTCCTGTAGGCCACGGTTTTCATCGTGTAGCGGTCTTTAACGGTTCAAGAATGAACGATCCCACGCTCTCAAAGGTCAAACCGGTTCGAATTTCCAACAGTCTCTCAGGAATGTTCAATGTCGAAAAGGACCGGTCCTAGGACCGGTCCTTGCGGTCTTCATTTCCCAAGGACCGTAGGACCGTGGTCCTTAAGCTTGCCAAGGACCGCCCCGCACTAATGAATATACAATGTTTTATTTAATGAATTTACAGACAGATACTTATATGCAGGTCTGACACCCGAACCCATTTTTATGGACATTGTTTAACATCGTTGTAATTCGATAATATTCTACGTCATTAAAAAAATATTTCCATTATAACGATGAACCCATAAGGATTTGGGTTATCAGACATGTAAATAAGTGCACGCCAATTTACAGTCTAAATAATTAGAATGGGAACTTTTTGGACCTTCTTAAATTTAAAAAAAAATCAAAACTCACTCTCCTTATTTTAGCTAAAATTTTACTATTAATTTAAGCATAAAATTCAATTCTAAAGATTAGGTTCACCCGGTCTTATTACCAGTTTTAGACGACTGGTCACCCAATTCCTGCTATGAAGTATGCTAAAAAAACAAAAACAAAATTAAACAAACAAAACACAAAATGTAACACGTTTACCTGCTGTCCATTGATGTGGACAGGTCACTCTCTATCTGCCGCTATCTCCCGCCAATGCTGATGTCCTAGCCCCTGAGATAAACCAACCGACATAATAATCAATGCGCCATCAGGCGAGTGAGTCCATTTGCCAGTAGTAGTTGTGGCGTGCTCTGAATAAAACAAAAACAAACACATTCACGTATTCAACATTTTGGCCAAAAAACTCGTTCTTCAAATATCGATCGATTTTAATGACCCTCATTTTGGCAAAAATTCTAAAACCCGGGACTTCCGGAAGTCCAGATTTTTATTATTTTTTACAGGAAGAGGATCGTTTTAATCGATCGAAATTTGAAGGACGAGTTTTCTGGCCAAATATTTTTTTTC
>NC_088365.1:56248658-56258658 GCF_034508935.2 Berghia stephanieae | reverse complement strand
GGCTGCTAATGCCTTAAAGAAATCTGACGCGTAAAGAAACGCTGGGTTGACAGCGGTAGATGTCACCTCGCCCTAGCTCATAATAATGTGGAGCTGCACTGCAGCTAACTCCTGGGTTATTCCAGTCTATCCTTGGAACAGACCCCAAAGACATATTTCCCATATGGGATGAATAAAAGGAGTTTTTAAAAATTATCTTTTATAAGTGAACGCAGTTATGGGCTTGTATTAAACTATTTTGTACTCGTAATGGAGAATATCTTGCGTTGACTTGACAGCGACGTGTGCAAATATGCAAATAAGTGCACGTCAATTGACAGTATTTTCCATTACAACAATGGGACCATAACAATTTGGTTTATTAGACCTTCAAATAAGAGCACATAGGGGTAATCTATTTTGTTTTGTAAAATTATATACAATTGTATGAGATTTCATATTTTAATTTTTCACGTTCATTCCCATTTTATCTTATAACTGGCATAATCTGACGTTGTAGTGTGCGGCTATGTGGCTATGTTACTCGCTTTCGGATCGGAAGGTCCTGAGTTCGAGCCTCGCTCGGCGCGTAATTGAGAACCTGGAAAAGGCTCTTTACTCACATTTTCTCATCGTACTCAGTTGTAAAATGAGTACCTGGCCGTTTAGAGCGTTGCCTCTGTCGGAAGAAAAAATGTAAAATCGCCTAACAGGCGTCGTATCTCGTTACGTGTTGCTGTTGGTCAGGAACTTTTTGTTAAGCGCTTTGAGCACGTTTAGTGGATATTCATGCTATATAAAAGCTCAAATTCTTTAAATGACCTTCATGTACATACCAAAAAGGAAACTTCAAAATGAAAGTGGTCGAAAAATCTTTCTTGACCTTGCAAAGTACGTAAGTTTTCAATGTCACGGCTGACATTGGCATTTACTGCTGAACTGCTTTCAAGATGGCGGGCGGAGAGACAGTAGACACCAATCTGCCGTAATCTGACAAACACTTATTATTTTTCATTTTGGCAACAAAGCTTTTACTTAAAAAATCGATTTATATCATTGAAATGACCTTCAAGTTTTCAAAAAAGCCACGTCATACCCAACGTTCCTTTGAAGTCTTAGGTTAGAGAATGTTTAAAATTCAGGTTTGAGACTTTTTGAAAAGACCAGGGCCAATTTTATCGATCAAAATATGAACAAAAATTTTCTGGCCAAAATTCTAAAATGTGTTTAGCCAGAGTGGAACAACGATGTTGACACTTAGAGCAGGTAAGACGGATGGTTAGAAGTGCGGTAAAACGATTAAGATCTAAATACCATGTGAGGGAAAAAATATAGGAAATTTGACACCGGAACTAAAATAGATTCCCGTCTAGGCAATGTGCCATTTTAAGATTGATCTCTGGTTCCTATCAAATTACGGCTAAACAGATCACAGGAAAAGTGGGAAACAAGTTACGCACCTGCTAACATTAAACTCACCAACGGTATTATTTTGTGTGACGTTATAGTGTGTGTGTGTATGTGTATGTGTGTGTGTGTGTGTGTGTGTGTGTACTCAACACTGGCCTACTCCATCAGAACACATTATATTGTTTTTTTCCTTCTCATTTTGGCTTTTATTCCATAATAATGATGGATTAAATTGACACTAGATTTTTTTTAAATTCAAAGCCTGACACTTTTACGAAGTATCAGGTTTAAGAATTTTTGACAATTGAAAAAAATAAAACAAAACATCAAAAGAACAAAAAAAAAACAAACAAACAAACAAACAAACAAAAAAAAAAAACAAAAAAAAAGAAAAAAAAAAAGAAAAGAAAAAAGAAAAAAAAAAAAAAAGGGGGACTCTGGCAGAATACAGTTCAAAGGGTTTTCAGACAGATACCACATGTTATACCAATGGACAATGACTTTTGACATCCTTGTACCATAATCTTTCTTTTATCTTTTCATAGTGCGGAGGGCACCTGTCATACGCGGTCAGTTTTTTTCTGTGATTTTTTTGTTGTCATTTATAGACAGTGGCAGTCCGTTAAATCCATAAAGCCTTTGGAATCCAAACTTATTCCGGTTAATCCATTGGATGGTGAATGGACAATTGAAAATCATTGCTATCTCTTGTACAGGACGCTAATCTGTCGAAAGGGCCTTCCAACAATTCTGACTAAAATCCAGTCACTGCTTAATGTGAATAAGGGAGTAGGATCAAAATAGCTTTCGTAGATTTTTATCTAGATCCACTAACGCATAAATCGAATGCTTTAAAAATTGAGATACGGAGACTCAAGGTTAAGACAGATTTAGTCGTATTTGAAGAACACACACACACACACACACACACACACACACTCACATACAAGCATTACTATTAAAATATATAGATAGATAAATATAAAATTAATAAAATAAACACGTAAACAACAATAACAAAACGAGTAAGAAAATAAAGCAAATGATAAATCAACCATAGCATTAAAAAGGAACAACAAAACTAATACCAAAAAACATATTAAAACAAACTTAAGAAACAAAATAACAACAGACAAATTACCCCCCCCCCCAAAAAAAAAAAAACAAACAAAAAAAAAAAACAACAAAAAACAAAAACAAAAACCAAACAAAACAAAAAAACAAAAACAAGAAACAACCAAAAAACCCCCCCAAAAAAACAACAAAACAAAACCAAAAACGATCAAGAATAATAATGAAAATCAAACGAACCAAAAAAACAATCCAAAACTAAACAAATCAAAAACAAAACGAAACGAAACAAATCGGTCACGTCTGTCACAATGTGAGTGTGCTGATTGAGACTTCGATTCCTATCACTGTCTTATAAACAGGGGGAAAAAAAACATTTTAAAGCACCGTATGCGCACCGTACCGCCGCCAAATCCCTGATAAGGACAGGGAGACCGACAAGTCGACAGATCGACAGATCGAGACAAGACGAGGAAGTAAATTTCGCCCAAAAATGCAATAAAAGAACAAACTGTCCCGAGATGTTGGCATCCCACAGCTTTGCTTATCTCCCCTTTTGCAAATATCACAGCAGATGCTTCACGTCGCTTCCCCCCCCCCCCCCCCCCCCCCCCCCCCCCATCTGTTCTCATACGTCACTTCGTTTGATCCACCCGGCTTATATTTTTTCCTCAATCCTCTCACACTCTTGGCACTTTTCTGGCATCAGCGCGAGTCATGGACCACACCTGATAGGTGAAGGGCGAGATTAGACCCTCAGCCATGGAACGTTTTGACAGCGCCACCTATCAAAAAGACGAACACAAGCCGCCAATTAAGTATGTAATCGAATACTTGAGTTTCCTGTTGTAAGATGCACTTAACGTAATAATAAAAGAAAGAATGAAAACGGTTAAAAACAAAAGAAACCCAAAGAGTATTTTAAATGCTAACTCGTTGCGGATTATATTATAATGTATAGCAAAATAAAGGGAGTGAAATGACTCTTATAAATTATACAAAACAAATTAAACGATGTTTCGGCATTTGGCCTTCTTCGGGTAAACAAGAAAAGGAAGTATTATGATATATTACATTGGCATTATAGTCACAGTAAAGGTTGTTCACAATTATCTTATTAAATTTTATTTTATTAAGAACTGAATTCATCTCACTCCAGTTATATTTCGGTAGGCTTAGATAAACTTTACCTTCTAATATTAGATCGTCTTTCCTTTTATAGCCTTCCCTCGAATTAATTTCTAATTAGTGAATACTTTTCGTTCTACATTCTGTCACGTAGCCACTTATTATAAAAGCTGATAGGTCTAACATTCGACACTCACTTTCTCTCCACAATCTATGCCGGACGGCCAGTCGCTCTATTCCTATATATATACTGGAAGATTTTTATCTTTTGGGACTTTGTAGATATTATATCTACACCATTAAGACGCCGGAGCTTTTAACTTTGATTGTATAATCTTCAAGGATCAAAACCGAGCCCGCTGTCAAAGGACTACACAATAACCTCTTACCAATTGCCTGGAAGTGGAATTTTACGAGCCCGATCCTGTTATCAGGGGAATAGATCATCCAAGCCCATCAACTGCCTGGAAACGTAAACTTACGAACCTGACATATTGTCATAAGTTACGTAAAATATTCATATCTCTATTTGTAACTGCCACGATCACTGTTTATCTCTTTTAATTAAATTTCATCATTATTTTTATTTCATTGTAAACAAATCGTTAATTGTTTTTCATTTATAGTAACTAGTAAATTCTGGGGCCTCATTCTACATATATCTTTATGCATAGTCGAGTAGCTCTTTACTCACTTGAGACCATGACATTTTGGAGGGGACACATATAAAGAATTGAATTTATTTAGTTACTTATATCTATTTCATCTAACTTTAAAGTTTAAATTGTAAAACTCTTAATTGCCCCACTTGATCATATTTTAATTGAACTCCCTATTTACAGGATTAATTTTTTTTTCTTTTTCATTTCTTCATTTAAATGGAATAGCAATTTATCCATTCATTCTTTCATTCAAATTGAATAGCATTTTATTGATTCATTCCTTCATTCATTTATTCATTTATAAATTATTCATTCATTCATTGTTCATTCATTCATTCATTCATTCATCCATTCATTCGTTTATTCACTCATTTATCCAATCATTCATACATTTATTCCTCCCTTCATTCTTTCATTCATACATTATCCATTCATTCATTCATCTATTCACTCAGTTTTTCATTCATTCATTCATTCCTTGTCCACTTTGTTATTATATCACTCATTTCATTTTGTTGTTTGCCTCATTCATGAATTGTTTTCAATATGTTTACATTCCATAACGATTCATTCACCTACCATCCAATCACTCAGTGTTGTGAACACATTTTGTAACTATTGTAAATCTTACGATATTTTATTGTTTTGTATTTCAGACATCACTGTTAAACACTCTTCAATGCCTAATTACAATTGTTGAACAACCATTGAACAAGAGAGAGGTCCCAGCCACGAACTGAGTTGGTAAATATATCCTTCATTATTCTCTTTTACATGAGTTGGGCATCACATAGTAACTATAGACATCGTGATTTGTTTTGCATAGTGATTTGTTTTAAATGCATTTTTGGCATATTACTGTTACAGAAAACCACTTATATATTATGTTCTGAAAAGTGAGTCTTTAAAAACTAAATAATAATAAAAGGAGTCTACTAGCCGTCGTGTTATATTTAGTGATAGATAACTTGGGATTATTTTGGCATCCTATTATTGTTATCACACTCTAGTATATTAGCGTCATTGCGAATAATTGTACACAAACTAACGACGAGTCACACACATTGGTGATACATTTTTCGTAGTAACATAGTTTAGAGTACACGCGATTGACACATTGTTATTGACACAAGTCATAATAACTCCGCATTGTATTGACACATTGCTTTATAAGATATAACGATAAAAGGCATCAAATTCAACATACATAATAAGTTGAAATAAGAGAGAGAGATTTCTAAAAATAGAACAGTTCATTCCAGTAAGTGTAAATAAATAAAACAGTCAGTAACAGTATCCTGTCAATATAATATATATAAACATCGTAACTAATTTATTGCAAAAATGGAAGCATATAAAAGATACTTAAGTCTCGCAAAGGACTTAGAAATACCCCAGGAAAGGATATTTTCATGGTGCGAAGAGAAAATAAAAAGAAAAAAGAAGAAAGAATTCGTAGAGAAGAAAATGAAGAAAGAATTCGTAGAGAAGAAAATGAAGAAAGAATTCGTAGAGAAGAAAATGAAGAAAGAATTCGTAGAGAAGAAAAAGAACATGAAGAAAGAATACGTAGAGAAGAACGAGAAGAAAGAGTCCAAGAAAGGGAACTAAAAAGACAAATAGCTTTAGCAGAAGAAGAAACCAAAAGGACCCAAATGATGCTGGAAATTAAAAAAACAAAAACCGGTCATGAAAGAAAACATAATAATAGTGATGAATTTTTCGTGAAACTTCCACGCATGCCAACATACGATGAACGCTCAGACTGTCTAGAATCCTTCTTACACCGATTCGAAGTTCAGGCTAAAGGTTATCGTTGGCCAGAAAGCAAATGGGCCACAGCCTTGATTAACTGCTTATCCGGAGAACCGCTAAAAGTTTTCTATACCTTAACAACTGAAGATGCAGATGACTATGGTAAAATTAAAGACGCTCTACTAAAAAGATTTAGATTAACGGAAGATGGTTACCAGGAAAGGTTTCACACTGCAAAACCGGAAAGTGGAGAAGACTTTAATACATTCGTGAACCGAATTACTCAATTTCTAAATCGGTGGCTTGAGTTGGCAAACGTAAAACAAGACGACTTTGCAGGCCTTTACTATCTCACGCTGAAGAATCGAATCTATCAAGCTTGCAACCCAGATTTAGTCGCATTCTTTAAAGAGAGAAAGCCAGAAAACTTGGACAAATTAAAAATCTACGCAGAAAACTTTAACAGCGCACATCCATTGACACCCCTTAGCAGAACATTGAAGGAACCATACTACGCTGCTGCTGCTCAGAGTCCAGGTACACCTAAAGTTCAGTACTCAAATAGAACGAGCCGATCAATCACTCGGAACACGCAAGTGAAACAGGATGACCATAGTAACAAACCATGGAACAAACAGTTCAATAGAGACCATAGCCGACCCTATCAAAACAAAACAAGAAATAGCACTGACAATAATACTGAGTATAAGAAAACCAACAAACCTATAATTAATTGTCAATATTGTGGAATGAAAGGCCACACAGCAGACAAATGTTACAAAATCGTGGGATATCCGAAAGAAACTGCAAATGCATCACTCCAAACCAGTGTAAATAATCAGACACGAGTAATGTCAGGAGAAAATATAAATGTGTATTGCGTGAAAGGTATGTCACTTTTAACACAAACTCACAAGTCAGGATCGCTATTTTTTTGTGAAGGCAAAGCTAATGGAACTGATTGCAAAATATTGAGAGACACAGGATGCAGTACAGTAGGAATAAAAGCATCTTTGATCAATGACGAAGACAAAACTGGAAAAACGGTACAATGCATCACATTCAGTGGCACAGTCGAAACCTTTGAAACAGCTAATGTGTACATAGAAACCCCATACTATACAGGAATAGTGGAATGCTGTATACTTCCCAACCCCGTCGCTGATGTTATTGTTGGCAATATAAAAGGTCTTAAAGACAACCCAACAGATTTAAAAGAATGGTCATTAACCCAAGAAACAGCTTGTCTAGCAGAAACAAGAAAGATGACTAAGACAACAGAGAAGCCAATGACTATTTCTCTTGAACCACAACAATTTGACAGGAACACGTTCATTGAAGAACAGAAAAAGGACCCGACTTTAACATCATATTTCAATATCGCAAACAAAGGGACGAAATCAAAAGTTGAATACATCATTGAAAAAGATATTCTGTTCAGGTTACATAGGAAAAGAAACAAAATAGCTAAACAACTGGTCACGCCGAGTATTTACAGAAACAAAATCCTTGGAATAGCGCACGATTCAATAACTTCTGGACATCTTGGGAGCTCTTCCACATTGAAGAGAATATCCGAGAATTTCACATGGCCTGGAATTACTAAAGACGTCCGAGAATATGTGAAATCGTGTGACACATGCCAAAGAAGAGTCGCAAAAGGCAGAATACCGAGATTGCCATTAGAGACAACCCCAGTTATTGAAAAAGTTTTTCAAAAAGTTGCAATTGACATTATAGGCCCTTTAACAAAATCAGATAGAAACCATACACACATACTAACACTAGTCGATTACGCAACCAGGTGGCCAGAAGCGATAGCATTGAAATCAACTACATCGGATCACATAGCTGAAGCATTGATGACAATTTTTACTAGAATAGGCATACCAAATGAGATACTGTCGGACAATGGACCCCAATTTACATCACATATGATGCATGAAACCATGAAACTCATGGAATCCAACACTCATTCACAACTCCCTACCACCCCCAAGCAAATGGTCTTTGTGAAAGATTTAATGGCACTCTAAAGAATATGTTAAGAAAAGTGTCAGCAGAAAAACCAGATGATTGGGACAGATACTTACCAGCAATCCTATTTGCATATAGAGAAATACCCCAAGAATCTACAGGCTACTCCCCATTTGAGTTGATGTATGGACGATCACCTCGCGGCCCGATCAATATAGTAGCCGACATTTGTAAAGGGAATGAGGAGGACAATAACGAAATTATGTTTGCTTACGAATATGTAAGAAACCTGAAAGACAGAATAGAGGACACGTGTAAGCTAGCACAGGAATCCGTCACTAAAAAAGCAGAGAAATACAAGGAATACTCCGATCGAAAAAGCAAGTCAAGAAAATTTGAGATTGGTGACAAAGTACTAATACTCTTACCCGATGACTCGAGTAAACTTTTAGCTACATGGAAAGGACCATTCAAAATAACAGCAGTAAAATCTAATGTTAATTACGAGATTAAAATTAACAACACAACAAAGACATTCCATGCAAATATGCTAAAAAAGTATTTTGATAGAGACACAGTGTCGCAACCTATGTTTACTAATATCGAAGCTTCAAATGCAGGATTGATCATACCGTTGGTCATGGGACACAGACACCCGAGACAGAAAAACAAACAAAAATCGCACAATTGCAACCACCTAAGACAAAAAAAGAAGTACGCAAAGTACTTGGGCTCCTAAATTTTTACAGGAAATACATTTACAACTTCGCGCACATCGCGACACCGCTAACAAATCTGACAAAGGATGGGTCACCGAACAAAATTGTTTGGACTTGGACAGAAGCGTGTCAGAATAGCTTTAACCAATTAAAAGCATTACTCTGTTCAGAACCAATTCTTAAATTACCCGACATGTCAAAAGAATTTGTTGTAAGAACTGACGCGTCTGATAAGGGCATCGCAGGTGTACTATTACAGGAACATGAGGGAACTCTAATGCCTTGCTTATATGCAAGCAGAAAATTATTGGACAGAGAATCACGATACTCTGTAATAGAGCGTGAAGGACTGGCCATCGTCTTTGCTTTAAAGACATTCAGCAGATATCTACTGCTAAAAGAGTTTGTGGTCGAAACGGACCATAAACCACTCACGTACATAAGAAATAACAAAATGAATAATAGTAGAGTACTAAGGTGGAGTCTATTTTTGCAAAATTACTCTTTCAGTATCTCTCACATACCAGGCTGTGAAAATATTCACGCCGACCTACTTTCTCGATTAGTGTAAACACGTGAGAAGGGTATAACTTAACCTCCCATGCATACTGTTAGTTACCTCGCAAACTATGCCAAATCAGAACGCACAAATTCGATAATTTTATTTGTAAACATGATGACCCAACTTAATGTAACATTGAGTATTGTTTGGATATATATACCATACCCATTCATGATTTGGGAAATCTTCTCTTTATCTATTATTGTTATGAATTTTCACTCATTTATGATTAATAATTGAAATGTCAATATTCCATTTACATTTTCATTCATTTCATTCAGTAAATTACCTTCATATCATCGACTTAAATCATGCTTCATTGCCATCACTATTGTTTATCACAATGATTTGTAATCACATTGCCATCATGTTGTTCATCACAATGATTTGTAATCACAATCTTTCATTGTTATTGTCACCCATTCATATACCTAGGTTAATATAAACATTTCCATGTCTAGTTAATAAATAATTTAATTGTAGCACAAATCATAACAAAGGATTAATGCTAGAGTATCATGATAGTAAATTTACTTCCGTTTGTAAAATCTATCTTTCCCATAATGGTTAAAGAGTATATTTTAAACGTGGGTGGGGGGTGTCACAGTAAAGGTTGTTCACAATTATCTTATTAAATTTTATTTTATTAAGAACTGAATTCATCTCACTCCAGTTATATTTCGGTAGGCTTAGATAAACTTTACCTTCTAATATTAGATCGTCTTTCCTTTTATAGC
>NC_088365.1:56231158-56243658 GCF_034508935.2 Berghia stephanieae | reverse complement strand
TTAGTCAACTTTAATTTTTGCATGACATAAAAAGATTTGTTATATACGCTTATAGCCTTAATATTAAGGTGAATTGATAAAACGTTTTAAATAAAGCTCAATATGCAAAGTGAACCGATTGAAATGTGTTAAAACAAATTCCACACCTGTCTATAATATATTAAATATAATATATTCAAAAGTTCGCATCCGAATGGATTGATTTATAATAAGAATACATAATAATACACATAATAGCAGTAAAAGCATCAGCATCTCCAAGACACAAGAGTTACCACTTGTCCCTGGCGAGTTTCCCCCACTCAAGAGAATCAAGGGCTAATTGACAGCTAATTAACTCGTAAACCGGCCCCCGTGGAAGCATAATATAACACCCATGTAGACGGCGAGGCAACCAGGAACCCGTTACTTGGCCTTACCGGTGTTTCCAATCAGGCAGGTTGAGTGGCCCCACTTGTGTGTCGTCACATTACAATCTCACCGCTCCTCCTACAGGGCTATTATTATTATTATTATTATTGTTATTATTGTGACGTTGTCTGTCTGACAAAACAGTTTATAAGAGTTCCGTCCTACATGTTAAATGTTGCTGTTGACCAGGGATATTGCGCTATATAAAAGCTCAATTTATTTATTTTATTTAAGAAAACTTCCACTAAAAATATCGATGGAATAAAAAAAAAAAAATGAAAAATAAAAAATTGTACTTCAGAGCCATTAGGCTAATGGAGCTGGGATTTATCCCGGTTTCAATAGCGTGGAATGGACAATAGTAATTGTTTGCTTCCATATTGACAAATTTTAAGATAGAACGCTAGTCTATCGAAAAGTACTTTCCGCCAGATCTAACAGACCCAGCTACCCAATCACCGGTGGCCAGTGGACAGGGGGGAGGGGGGGGGGGGTCAGAAAAAAATAGGTCCTTCTGCGCATGAAGCGAGTGCTCTACCATCTATCAGGAATACTATCGATAGATTAAAATCAGCCTCAAATTGGCAAATTCCGCAAACCCGAGACTTCCTAAAAGCGTCAGGTTTTAGATATTAAAAAAAAAACATGAGGTTATTATTTCAATCGATCGATATTTGAAGTAAGAGTTTTGTGGCCAAAAAAAGGGGGAAATGTGTTTTGTCAGGATAAGGCGTTATTGTGCTTGTCGAGCTGTGATAAATGTGACGATTGAACGAGCTGACTGGCATCTAGAATCAAATTGAGTGGAATTTGTCTCGACGTCCATTTAGGAGTGTAGTTTATTAGTCATTAATCACACGATGGAATAATAAGTAAAGATATTACATCTTATAGCTGTATCACATTTTATTGTATAGACAAAAAGTTGGGAAAATTCTGAATACAAAGTAACAAAAAAAAAAAAAAAAAAAAAAGGAAAAAAAATCATACAAAAAAAACAAAAAAACAAAACAAACATACAAAAAGAAACAAACCCCCCTCAAAACAACCCTCAAACAAACAAAACTACAAACAAAATATATTAACTAACAACCCCCCCCCCCCCCCCCCAAATAAAAAATTAACAAAAAGCAAATAAATAAAAAACAAACCAAGATACGAATCTTTTTGGGTTAGTGGATAGCTCATACCGTAGAGTCACGCTCTCACCGGCCAAGCGGAGTTGTCGTACCGATAAGGTCGCAGGTTCAAACCCCATCACCGCCGCGAAAATGTTTTATTCTCTATTGTCTTCTGGCACTTTTCTACTCACTTCATCTCTTGTTTTTAAGTAGCACCAATGCCCTCTCTAGTTTGCTATGAGTAGCACCAAGGCTTTCTATATATTTAGCTATGTAGAATGCCTTGGTAGCACGCACTGTTTATATCGTGGACAACTGCTCTGTCCAGCATGGTCTTTGCTTCATACCCTAAGGGTACGGAGTTCGACTCACCGTCGCGCTGTTTGGCTTTGAGAAAATCACCTACTAGTCCTACTGGCTCAATTTATGTATAACTGGGCCTGTTAGATCTGACGGAAAGTACTTTATTTAAATAGATACCTATTCAAGGGTAGCTAGCAATTGTTAGTTATAAAAATGAGTTTAACTCCAGCTCCAGCTCAATTTATGGCGCTTCACTGTGCTGATGACTCGGTTATTAAAATCTTCCCTTGAAATAGGCCCTAAAGAAGGGATTAATAAATGGAATTGTATTTTATTTATCTCAGAGGCACAGAATAAGTGACCATCCATTCAATTTTTAAAGTCTTTTATTGTGTTTGTGTGTTTTTGTTTATTTTTTAAATTTATTTTTTTGTTTTGTTTTTAAAGATATCGATGTTACCCTTGATAAATCGATTCAATAGATTGGATGATTGATTGTCCATCAGGCGGGGGATGGGAATTTTGGAAAAAATGGCTGTATTCAATATCGTATTTCCAATTTTGACGTTGTCCATTTTCAGTATAATTGATCATGGATAATGGCTGGAACACGGCGTGGTCACCCACTTGAAAGGGGAAGGAGATAGAGTTCCAGACTGACCAGTGCCAAAAGGGGTAATTGCTCGGATGGATTACAGTGTCGGCGAGGACAGCAGCAGCACCAGACCCCCTGGTCATCTGGTCATCGATCGATTGATTTGTGCTCACTCACTCCCCCCCCCCCCCCTTCTCCCAATCCTCCCATTAAGCCTTTCTGGTTGGTATTCGGATTTACTCTAACAAGTTCAAACAGTAATTTATGCCACTCGCTATCTTAATATTTTAACCTGAGACCTAACGTTTCCGTATTGATGCTGAAAAGTGAGCGGAGCAGGCACTTATGTTGGTAACAACAAGAGATCGTGGATAGCTCATACGGTAGAGTCACGCTCTCACCGGCCAGGCGGAGTTGTCGTACCAGTAAGGTCGCGGCTTCAAACCCCCATCAACGCCGCGAATTTTTAAAATTCTCTATTGTCTTCTGGCACTTTCCTGCTCATTTCATCTCGTATTAATGCTGTGCGTTTAGGTAAAATACTCACAACATCTGGCAGCCAAATTAAAGTTACCAACACACACGAAACTGCGTGTAACTTTTAAAAACGTTTATTGATGCTATACGTTTCGTTAAATAACTCATAACATCCGCCAGCCGGATATAACGGACCAAAACACAAAACAATTTGTGACAATAAACGTTGATAGTCAAATTAATATATCTATTTAGTGAGAACAATTCATAAAAATGGCTGACTAAAAACAAAGAGCTGAGTGACGTCAATTCTGTTCTTTCTATAGAAAAGTAACAACTGTTAGTGTATTTTTTTGTTATAATACTATGGTGATATGGCATTCGTCTTGTGGCTTTTTGATCCCGGGTTCAACTCCCGTGGTTGGTGGCGCAATGTTGGCTCCAAGGTAAAGGCTCTTTATTCACATTTTCTCATCACACTCAGGTGTAAAAAGAGTACCTGGCTTGTGACATCGTTGCATCTGTCGGGGAAAAAAAGTAACTAGAATGTAATATCAAGGTGTGATGTCACGTCCTATATAATATTTGTGACCCCTCGCCTGAAAACGGTATTAAGTCGGGATGGTTAAGATGTTGAACATTGAATACATAGCCAGAAATATCAGACTTGTGTTGAGTTTGTATGTTTTATTGAGGAGAATGGATACCATATTTTAGGGTGCTAATGCCAACAATTTATATTTTTGACCACTTTAACATTCAATTCGGCTTTTAAGCATATGGCTCATTCCGACATAATACCGTTTTGAGACGTTGGTCACATTTGGTTAAGTGCTATTAAGTGTACTTACTGTTGGTTTAGGATCTTTTGTAACATTTTTGAACACATTGAAGTGGATATTCGGCTTTAGAAAAAGTTTATTTCCTGAATTGTTGGGGTTTGTACTATGGGAGGTGGTGTGTGTGTGTGTGGGGGGGGGGGGGGGGGCGTATTAAAAATAAAGTTTGTTGTTTTATTGAGAAATATAATGAGAGAAATTATATTATTTAGTTTGAAAATATCCAGACTGGACGTCAAAAGGTTAACACTCCTCTCCCCCCCCCCCCCCCCCCCCCCCCACACACACACCCTCAAATCAACCCATCCACACCCTCCCCGCTTCAAGAACGATATCTAACTAGTAGTAGTACACTCACGTCGTTACCAACCAACTCATTGCTGACAGATCGAGAGAGGTCAGAGGGTGAAAGTGAAAGGTGAAAAAAATGCACGGAGGGGTGAAGTAAAGGTGAGCCCGGTGGTAAGCAGATATCCACAACACGCGATCACAGATCAAAGATAAATTAATTCTAATAAGTCAGAGGAAGCAACTGTATCTTTATCTCTAACATGCCAGAAGGGGAAACATGAGGGGGGGGGGGGGGGGGGGGGGGGGAGGAGGTTGAAGAATGCTGGCCTCTTCACTGAGAGAACGCCTTTTCCTCACATTTTGGGTAGATAACTGTTATTCTTAATTTAGTTAAAATGGCCCAGAATTGTCCAAAGAATTCTTAAATCCGAGACTAAAAGGAAGACTCGTGTTTAAGAATTATTATTATTATTATTCTTTTTTTTTTACGAAAAAAAATCTTTTCTCAGAGCCAATTTGCTCCTGGGGCTGGAGTTTATCTCATTTTTTAAAAATAAGTAGCAATTGCTAGCTACCCCTTGAATAGGTATCTTATCTATTGTAAATAAAGTACTGTCCGCCAGATCTAACGGGCACAGCTATCCATTCACTCCTAACTGGACAAGGGGTGGGGGTTCAGATAAAAACTCGAATACAACCAGTATGGATACTAATCCATCTCTTTGCTTTTTAAGAGAGTGCACCAGGATTGCACCACCCATGAAGTATTGAGACTCCCCCCCCTCCTCCTCCCCCCCCCCTCCACCCCTCATATTTTGTTTTTGACAAGTTTGGGGACATTTCAATCTATTGACACTATAGTGGGTAAACTTTTTCCGGCAAGAATCTATAAACGACGTTTTGTCTTAGTCCAACAGAAAAGAGGCGGTGAGATGCCTCGTCCGATTGGGTTATTTACAGCCCACAGCAGGACTAATAACTACTTTCTAATGAGACTGTTGCTGGGTGGTAAGGCTGGATATGGAATGAGAATGAAAATGGCGATGTTTTCATAAGACGTCGTATAGAGACATTCCATCCGACCAATGGATTTATAATGTCACGTATTTTATTAAAGAGCAATAATAAGAGTACCAAGAGTCTAGAGTGTTAAATAAACATTAAACGAAGTGAGTAGAAGACAGTACCAGAAGACAATAAATGGAGAATAAAAATTTCGCGGCGGCGATGGGGGCTCGAACCCGCGACCTTACTGGTACGACAGCTCCGCCTGGCCGGGGAGAGCTTGACTCTTCGTATAGCATCAATAACTATTGTAAAAAGGGAAATAAATGGATTATGGATTGCTCAAGGAATACTGAAAAGCATTAAAAAGCGCCTTGAGCATGTCGAAAATCGTAGTAACATGCTTTGAAGATTTGAATTATGATTATTTAATTTATTTTTTATTATAATATTATTTTAACACGTTTACAGAGCAGGTCATTGTCAACACACATTAACCTCAAACACACGAACTATCTAGGTCAGAAAACGCAATTTCAACGAATAAGTTTGAAATGCAAAACCGTTTAAAAGTTACAAGATATATTATTTTTCCTTTAATCCATTTCCCAGTATGTGTGTATGTAATTCAAACGACTGGTTTCAAGTTTTTTTTTGCCTGCCTCCCGTTTTTCTCATCAATCCATTCCTATTTCCTACCAAATGATGAAGTATTCTCGTGGTTCTTGACAGTATCGTTTTCCTCTCTAATCTATTTTGCCATCTGCCTTGGACCAACTCAGATTGTCCACTTGAAATAACAAGACTGAAGAAAAGAATGAAAAAATAATAAATATCAATATCAAATTAGAAAATAAAGAACGGGTGAATAAACAAATCAATGGATATTTCTGGCAAAATTAATTTTTTTTTTCAATTTAATGAATGTCTTCCCTGGCTACCTTGATACAGATCCGATACTAAAATGGAATATTCCAGTCGGAAGTACGCAAGCCGTAATAAAAATTTAAGGGTAGCATTTTTTATTAATTCTATTTAATGAAATTGCATAAAATCCAACCTATAGGCCGATAGGTCCGGAGTTTATCCCTGTTTCCATAGCGTGAAACGCACATAGAAATTGCTTGCTACCCGTTTGGATAGAACGCAAGACACTTGCAAAGTACTTTCCGCAAGATCAAATAGACCCAGCAGATCCAAATCAATGCTGGGTGGACACGAGGTCAGAAAAAAAAATCTCGAACGTACGCGGTCATTTTGCGTTTGAAGCCCGTGCCCTACCAATTGAGCTATCGGTATCCCCAGTGAAACCATAAACCTGTGATTTTATTGACACGTCAAAATATTGGCAATAGTGTTCTTTTTTAAAATGAAAATGTATTAATCAGAATTGATAATGATATCCCGTGGATACATTCTGACATAGAACAATGGAATGCTTTATTATTATTATTATTATTATTATTATTATTATTATTATTATTATTATTATTATTATTATTATTATTATTATTATTATTATTATTATTATTATTATTATTATTATTATTTCTATTATTATTGGTAATCAAAGATACACAGGCATTAATGAAACAATCCAGTAACTGTTGCTTGGGAGTTAAACAAAAGCGATTACTATATTCTCGGTATAATCAAATTCGAAAGACTGTTAATACTAATTTATGGTCTAAACAGCAAAAATGCACAGAGACATAGACATGTGCCTTTGAAGCATTATTGAATACTTTTGCAACCTAATATTAGCCATTAATGTAGCTTCTAGTGACTACAATACCTCCCCAGTGAGAATCGCCTAGTAATTAGTCCTTCCTAATGCAATGCGTCAACCGACTATAAAACAGACTGGCCCAGAGATGAGTAGCTAATTGGATTCAATAGTCTGATGTCAGGTCGCCCAGCCACGCGGCCATCGTGGTTCTAAACAAAGAAAATCGATACTTTTTATTCTTCATGCTGGCTGGAACTTTTCATATTTCTTGTGATCAGAATGTGTAAAAAGTCAAATCATGATCAGATTTACAATGCCCCCCCCCCCCCTGTTTACGCGTTTATGCTCGTAGGAGAAATATTTCATAAGGGCGTCCGCTATTGTTCCAATAGTTTAGAGTCAATTACTAAGTTACCATGCGTCATTACGAGGGAAGTGACGTTACGACTGTTGAAGCGTATTTTTAGATCAAAATTCACAAGTTAGAGTCCCAATGGCCACTCGCTAAGATTTTTCTTAATGCAATGCGTCAACCCATTTTCAGTCAGAGCGGTGCAGAGATGAGTAACGCTTACTTTTAGATAAAAATTCACAAGTTAGAGTCCCAATGGCGACTGGCCAAGCTGTTTGTGAATGGAATGCGTCAACTCATTTTCAATCAGAGCTGTCCAGAAACGAGTCGCTTACTTTTAGATTTAAATTCATAAGTTTGAGTTTCAATGGTGACGCAAAGATTTTTGTTAATGCAATGCGTCAACCCATCATCAAGTAGAGTGAGTAAGATCATAAACTCTTAAGTCAAAGTCCCAATGATTACACTAAGTTTCCATTTCTAAAAACTTCAAAGACGGATTTCACTCATCTTAAGTTTGTTGACCTTAGGCGTCTCGGCTTCGTTCTGGCCCAAGGAAAACAATCTCTCAAGCAAAATTAGTATTTATCGGAATGTCTACGTTAAAAAGAAATATACCCAACAAAATAAAGAAGAGAGTAAGTAGCATAAAAAATATAAACATTTCCAAACAAATAAGTACTCTTTTTGTAGGGATCGAATTTGAACTTTATCATTGCATAGCAGATGTACGACCACTATACCACCGAGTTTATCAATCGTAAACAACAGCCATAAATAACTGATTTGTTTTTAGTTATTATTAAATCACTGGCGTGTTTTCTTTCCTTCCACTCGTACGACTGAACCAGGCCGATAAAAGCCGGTACCTAGACAACCTGACATGATGCAGTCATTTGGGCAGAAATATCTTTTCATGGCCACCAAACATGTACACAACTTTATTCCGCACCGGTGCTTTTATGTTATCATTAGCTTCTGCGCACGCGCATAACCTCTCTGCGTGCGTGCGTTATCTCTTCTTTCCGCCCGTCTGTCTTGGAAGGAATGAGCAAAGGGCGGAATCCGCGCCCCATTCAACCAATACATTCTTTTATTAAGTCTGTCAATTCATCATTCCATTGCTCATCAGAATATTATTTCTCTCTCAACATAACATCTAGGGTTTTGAACTCAATCTTTGTCTCTCAGAAGTGATGAATTCAATAAGAGATGAAATGAGTAGGAAAGTGTCAGAAGACAATTAATAGAGAATAAAAATTTCGCGGCGGTGATGGGGGTTTGAACCCGCGACTTTACTGGTACAGCAACTCGGTTTGGCCGGCCAGAGCGAGATGAATAAAAGTATCTTTGCTACAGAAAATTATTAAGGCAAAATTTATACGTCGCTCGACAAATCGCGAGTCGTAAAAAATAGCATTGGGTGGTAAAAATAATAACTAAGAGGTGAAAATGAAACAGTTTGTACTGTTTCCACCCAAAGACTTTCCATTTTCACCTTTTCGTGAGATTGTGCGGCTACGTGGTCTATGACACTCGCTTTCGGATTGGAAGTTCTGGAGTTCGAGCCTCGCATAGTTGAGTCCTTGGAAAAGGCTCTTTACTCAGATTCTCTCAACCTACTCAGGTGTAACATGAGTACCTGGCCGTTAACAGTGTTGTATCAGCCTAACAGGCGTCATGTACCATCCTAAATGTTAAAGTGTTGCTGTTGGCCAGTGGCCTCTTGTAAAGCGCTTTGAGCACGTTTAGTGGATATCGCGCTATATAAATGCCATTTTTTTTCGTAAAAAAACAAATTAAATAGCATAGAATTCCATTAATTATTATTACTTTAAAAAAGTTGATAAGTTTGGTTTACGTTTTGACCTTTAGCGTGTATTATTGACCCAGGGTTCAATAAAATATCGTTCGTTTTGACTTGTGCTTTAATTTTATGGACCAAAATAAAAGTACTCACATCTGACTTCATTATCATCTGACATTCCGTGCGAAACAATTGGCCGTCATGTGCGCATGTCTTTCAATGCAGCATTTCCTGTGTGGTCAGCGTGTCTAATCGGTTACATCAGGCATGATTGGTCAGTCTAATCGCTTTTCCATGTAGTTGGACGGAGGCCACTACTTACTTACTGGCACCAACATGACATTAAGTAGATTGAGAATTCATGAATGAGAACAACGATAAAATGAGATGGAATCTCATCATAGTGTCTAGTCAGCTATGCTTTGTCCTGCGTGATAAAGTGAATATATAAATAATGTTCCCTTTATTCATCCCATAGAGGAATTTTTTTCTCTAGGGTTTATTCCAAGGGAAGACTGGAATAACTCAGGCGTCAGCCGCAGTGCAGCGCCGCAAATTTGAGCTAGGGGGAGGTAACTTGCTCAAGGCCACACAGCGCAGCGGCGGGTGATCGAACTCAGTACGAACCTGTATGACATTAAGTAGATTGAGAATTCATGATTTAGAACAACGATACATTGAGATGGAATCTTATCATAGTGACTTGTACGGCTATGTGGTCTAGTGGTATGACACTCGCTTTCGGATCGGAAGGTCCTGGGTTCGAGCCTCGCGCTCGGCGCATAGTTGAGTCCTTGGGAAAGGATCTTTATTCACATTCTCTCACCGTACTCCGGTGTAAAATGAGTACTTGGCCGTTAACCAAGTTGTTTTTTCCGAAAAATTGTAATATCGCCATACAGGCGGCATGTCCCGTCCTACATGTTACGTGTTGCTGTTGACCAGGGACCCCTTGTAAAGCGCTTTTAGCACATTTAGTGGATATTGCGCTATATACAGCTCAATTTTTTTTTACTTACTGGCACCTACATGACATTAAGTAGATTGAGAATTCATGATTCAGAACAACGATACAATGAGATGGAATCTTACCATAGTGTCTAGTGTGCTATGCTATGTCCTAAATAATAATGTAAAATTGAATGTAAGCTTCAATTTCATTACAAAAAACGGATCAAATGAACGTTTCGGATTCCCCTTGATTAACAAAACAGGATGAATGAAACACAACAGATGAATGAGATAATGTGGTAATGGCGTAGTTAACTACGTTTATTTGATCTGTTTTTGTAATTAAATTAGGGCTTGCATTCAATTTCACATTATTATTTATTTTTTCGAGCTTCGACCAGCCACATTTACATTATGCTTTGTCCTGCGTGCTAAAGTAAATAAATAAATAATGTTCCCTTTATTCATTCCAAAGGGGAAATTTTTCTATAGGGTCTATTCCAAGGGAAAACTGGAATAACCCAGGCGTCAGCCGCAGTGCAGCGCCGTAATTTGAGCTAGGGGGAGGTGACTTGCTCAATGCTACACAGCGCAGCGGTAGGTGATCGAACTCGGTACCTTTCGGGTACGAAGCAAAGACCGTACCGCTGAGCCTCGCTGCCCCCTATTTTGACGGTGGACAAGGTTAAATAATAATAAATCAAAACCAATTCATTTGTATTGTTGTTTGCATGCGGCTATGTCGTCGGACCGAAAGGTCCAGGTTCGAGTCCCGCTTTGAGCTTGGTTGAGTCCTTGGAAAAGGCTCTTTACTCACATTCTCTCATCGTAAAATAATCAGGTGTAAAATGAGTGCTTGGTTGTTAACAGCGTTGTCTCTGTCCGAAAAACATGTAATGTTACCTAACAGGGTCATGTCTCGTCCTACATGTTAATCTAAGTGTTGCTTTTGGCTAGGAATCATTGTATAGTGCTTTGAGCACGTTAAGTGGAGATTGCTCTATGTATATAAATGCTCGTTTTTTTGTTTTTGTTTTCATCGGATTATTTTGAATGACCTTCATTCTCATCATTATCATCATCGTCATAATCATCATCATCATCATCATCATCATCATCATCATCATCATCATCATCATCATCATCATCATCATCATCATCATCATCATCATCGTCATCATCATCTCTCTTTTTCTCTCTCACTATTCTTCACCCTTCTATTAAAAAAAAAGGACATTCGTTTTTTATAAACACTG
Organism: Berghia stephanieae; assembly: GCF_034508935.2. Lineage (NCBI taxonomy): Eukaryota > Metazoa > Mollusca > Gastropoda > Nudibranchia > Aeolidiidae > Berghia > Berghia stephanieae. The sequence continues at coordinate 56,232,521 of NC_088365.1, read as the reverse complement.
TCATTATCACTTGAATTCAAATGTTCAACTATCTTAAAATGACTGGCTTAGCCGACGGTGAAGAAAATCCAGTTCTGACTCTGGCGAGAAAATCACACGAAATCTCGATGGTTCTAAAGTTGTGTTAACTTCCTTTTTCTATGATATTAATATCCGCATAAAAAAAATTATAAAAACGCAAATTTCGGTAGAGCTAACATACGTTTTCATTGTGTTAGAATAAAAATGTTGAGCTTCCGAAAACGGAAATTCTTGACATTAGGGAAGTGCGTCTCATTGAGCAAACTCAACAACTTTGTATTCACTTGGCGTTTCCTTATAATTTTTATCTTCGTCGTTCCCTTGGAAAAATAAAAAAGGCAAAAACACGTGAAAGAGTACAACAGGCTTGCTTCTTTCCTGTGGGTTCCGTTTAGATACACATCAAGTTCTTATCATTTCAGCCTTGCTTCACAATAAAGAGATAAGAAGAGGAGGATGTCTTGTCTTTTTTTTTCACACCATTAAACCTTGAAGAGTTCCACATGTCTAGAATGGCCCGCACAAGGCCGTGTTTCCACTCCATTTGTATTTCCTTAGTTGTCCTTGTTATGGTATAGGAGCATAATGCATGTACGGTGTGCATTCGGGTGATGATAATGGTGGTCAAGAAATTGGTTGGAATAGAAATAAATGTATGCAGTGATTATATAATAAACAATTTGCATTTGGTGTAGATGATGATTCGATTCTCATCATTATGACTTCGTTTGATAAATTATAGATATCAGATGAACATAGATTCACGTTAATTAGTACAATGTACCTGTGGTTTTTATCTTATATCAGGTAAAATTAATGTAAAAACAAAAAACAACAACAACAACAACAACAACAACAACACACGCACACCCACACAATAAAAATCCATAACCCCTCCCCCCCCGAAAAAAACAAAGAAAAACAAACAAAACAAACAAAAACAAACAAAATAAAAACAACAACAACAACACACGCACCACCCACACAATAAAAATCCATAACCCCTCCCCCCCCCCCCCCCCCGAAAAAAACAAAGAAAAACAAACAAAACAAACAAAAAACAAACAAAAATAATAACAAACAAAAACAAAACAAACAAACAAACAAAAACAAAAAAAACAAACAAAAAAACAAAAACCAAACAAAAACAAAAAACAAAAAACAACAACATGAACACTAATTATATAACGTATTTTGACGAATACGTCATATTCATTGTGTTGACTGAAGGTGTTATCTTTTTAAAAAATTGCAACAGGATGCATCCAGGAGTAATACAGACGGAGAGAAGACATCAATCTGTCTGAAAGTTATATTAATTTTGACTTAATCTGACCCCCCC
>NC_088365.1:56223971-56231058 GCF_034508935.2 Berghia stephanieae | reverse complement strand
TTAAGTGTTGCTGTTGGCCGCGACCTCTTGTAAAACGCTTTGAGCACGTTTAGTGGATATTGCGCTATATAAATGCTACTTTTTTTTCGTAAATAAAACAAATGAAATAGCATAGAATTCCATCAATTATTATTACTTTTAAAAAGCTGATAAGATTGGTTTTACGTTTTGACCTTTAGCGTGTATTATTGACCCAGGTTCAATAAAATATCATTTGTTTTGACTTGTGCATTAATTTTATGGACCAAAATAAAAGTACTCACATCTGACTTCATTATCATCTGACATTCCGTGCGAAACAATTGGCCGTCATGTGCGCATGTCTTTCAATGCAGCATTTCCTGTGTGGTCAGCGTGTCTAATCGGTTACATCAGGCATGATTGGTCAGTCTAATCGCTTTTCCATGTAGTTGGACGGAGGCCACTACTTACTTACTGGCACCAACATGACATTAAGTAGATTGAGAATTCATGAATGAGAACAACGATAAAATGAGATGGAATCTCATCATAGTGTCTAGTCAGCTATGCTTTGTCCTGCGTGATAAAGTGAATATATAAATAATGTTCCCTTTATTCATCCCATAGAGGAATTTTTTTCTCTAGGGTTTATTCCAAGGGAAGACTGGAATAACTCAGGCGTCAGCCGCAGTGCAGCGCCGCAAATTTGAGCTAGGGGGAGGTAACTTGCTCAAGGCCACACAGCGCAGCGGCGGGTGATCGAACTCAGTACGAACCTGTATGACATTAAGTAGATTGAGAATTCATGATTTAGAACAACGATACATTGAGATGGAATCTTATCATAGTGACTTGTACGGCTATGTGGTCAGTGGTATGACACTCGCTTTCGGATCGGAAGGTCCTGGGTTCGAGCCTCGCGCTCGGCGCATAGTTGAGTCCTTGGGAAAGGATCTTTATTCACATTCTCTCACCGTAACTCCGGTGTAAAATGAGTACTTGGCCGTTAACCAAGTTGTTTTTTCCGAAAAATTGTAATATCGCCATACAGGCGGCATGTCCCGTCCTACATGTTACGTGTTGCTGTTGACCAGGGACCCCTTGTAAAGCGCTTTTTAGCACATTTAGTGGATATTGCGCTATATACAGCTCAATTTTTTTTTACTTACTGGCACCTACATGACATTAAGTAGATTGAGAATTCATGATTCAGAACAACGATACAATGAGATGGAATCTTACCATAGTGTCTAGTGTGCTATGCTATGTCCTAAATAATAATGTAAAATTGAATGTAAGCTTCAATTTCATTACAAAAAACGGATCAAATGAACGTTTCGGATTTCCCCTTGATTAACAAAACAGGATGAATGAAACACAACAGATGAATGAGATAATGTGGTAATGGCGTAGTTAACTACGTTTATTTGATCTGTTTTTGTAATTAAATTAGGGCTTGCATTCAATTTCACATTATTATTTATTTTTCGAGCTTCGACCAGCCACATTTACATTATGCTTTGTCCTGCGTGCTAAAGTAAATAAATAAATAATGTTCCCTTTATTCATTCCAAAGGGAAATTTTTCTATAGGGTCTATTCCAAGGGAAAACTGGAATAACCCAGGCGTCAGCCGCAGTGCAGCGCCGTAATTTGAGCTAGGGGGAGGTGACTTGCTCAATGCTACACAGCGCAGCGGTAGGTGATCGAACTCGGTACCTTTCGGGTACGAAGCAAAGACCGTACCGCTGAGCCTCGCTGCCCCCTATTTTGACGGTGGACAAGGGTTAAATAATAATAAATCAAAACCAATTCATTTGTATTGTTGTTTGCATGCGGCTATGTCGTCGGACCGAAAGGTCCAGGTTCGAGTCCCGCTTTGAGCTTGGTTGAGTCCTTGGAAAAGGCTCTTTACTCACATTCTCTCATCGTAAAATATCAGGTGTAAAATGAGTGCTTGGTTGTTAACAGCGTTGTCTCTGTCCGAAAAACATGTAATGTTACCTAACAGGGTCATGTCTCGTCCTACATGTTAATCTAAGTGTTGCTTTTGGCTAGGAATCATTGTATAGTGCTTTGAGCACGTTAAGTGGAGATTGCTCTATGTATATAAATGCTCGTTTTTTTGTTTTTGTTTTCATCGGATTATTTTGAATGACCTTCATTCTCATCATTATCATCATCGTCATAATCATCATCATCATCATCATCATCATCATCATCATCATCATCATCATCATCATCATCATCATCATCATCATCATCATCATCATCGTCATCATCATCTCTCTTTTTCTCTCACTATTCTTCACCCTTCTATTAAAAAAAAAGGACATTCATTTTTTTTAATAAACACTGTCATTTACACTTGAATTCAAATGTTCAACTATCTTAAAATGACTGGCTTAGCCGACGGTGAAGAAAATCCAGTTCTGACTCTGGCGAGAAAATCACACGAAATCTCGATGGTTCTAAAGTTGTGTTAACTTCCTTTTTCTATGATATTAATATCCGCATAAAAAAAATTATAAAAACGCAAATTTCGGTAGAGCTAACATACGTTTTCATTGTATTAGAATAAAAATGTTGAGCTTCCGAAAACGGAAATTCTTGACATTAGGGAAGTGCGTCTCATTGAGTAAACTCAACAACTTTGTATTCACTTGGCGTTTCCTTATAATTTTTTATCTTCGTCGTTCCCTTGGAAAAATAAAAAGGCAAAAACACGTGAAAGAGTACAACAGGCTTGCTTCTTTCCTGTGGGTTCCGTTTAGATACACATCAAGTTCTTATCATTTCAGCCTTGCTTCACAATAAAGAGATAAGAAGAGGAGGATGTCTTGTCTTTTTTTTTCACACCATTAAACCTTGAAGAGTTCCACATGTCTAGAATGGCCCGCACAAGGCCGTGTTTCCACTCCATTTGTATTTCCTTAGTTGTCCTTGTTATGGTATAGGAGCATAATGCATGTACGGTGTGCATTCGGGTGATGATAATGGTGGTCAAGAAATTGGTTGGAATAGAAATAAATGTATGCAGTGATTATATAATAAACAATTTGCATTTGGTGTAGATGATGATTCGATTCTCATCATTATGACTTCGTTTGATAAATTATAGATATCAGATGAAAATAGATTCACGTTAATTAGTACAATGTACCTGTGTTTTTTTTTACGTTATATCAGGTAAAATTAATGTAAAAACAACAACAACAACAACAACAACAACAACAACAACACACGCACACCCACACAATAAAAATCCATAACCCCTCCCCCCCCGAAAAAAACAAAGAAAAACAAATAAAACAAACAAAAACAAACAAAAATAAAAACAACAAAAACAACACACGCACACCCACACAATAAAAATCCATAACCCCTCCCCCCCCCCCCCCCCCCGAAAAAAAACAAAGAAAAACAAATAAAACAAACAAAAACAAACAAAAATAAAAACAACAAAAACAAAACAAAACAAAACAAAACAAACAAACAAAAAAACAAAACAAGGCGAAAAAAACCCAACAAAAAAACAAAAACAAAAAACAAACAACATAACCACTAATTATATAACGTATTATGACGAATACGTCATATTCATTGTGTTGACTGAAGGTGTTATCTTTAAAAAAAAATTGCAACAGGATGCATCCATGAGTAATACAGACGGAGAGAAGACATCAATCTGTCTGAAAGTTATATTAATTTTGACTTAATCTGACCCCCCCCCCCCAAAAAAAAAAAAACAAAAAAACAAAAAACAAAAGAACAAACAAAACAAAACAAAACAAAAAAAACACCAAAAACAAAAACAAAAAAAGCTAGTATTCAAAACCAATCGAAAAAAAAAATGATTCTCTTCTTGTCAAAAACTCTCAAACCTGGGACTTCACAGTTTAGTTTATTTTAAAATGATACCATACTGCGATATCAATATAAACCACTCATTTCGGAGTAGCCATTGTCGTTCAAGGAAAAAAAAAGACAAAATACCTGAAGCATGGTTCGAACCCGGGTTGCCAACAACAGAGTCCACACGGCCACCTCGCGACAGATTGACTGCAGAAGCGCTGAGTCTGAAACGTCTGATATTTGTAAACAGCTTTAATCAGAAGCCTTTTATCTACTTCCTATTTAATTAGGAGTTTTACAACTAAATTATGGCAACTTTTCCTCTGTCGTACGCTGACAAAACGCCTTGGAGAACTTTCGACAAGGAAAGTTTTAGTAATCGATTAAAATGGTTCCCTCATTTGTCTGAAAAATCTTAAACCAGAAACTTCATTAAAGTGTCAAATAAGATAATGTTTGACAGTTTGGGGATCATTTTAATTGATCGATATAATACAGTTGTATTCCAATCCCACCCCCACCCCCACCCCCACCCTCACCCCCACCCCCAACCCCACCCCCACCCCCACCCCCAACCCCCCACCCCCCAACCCCACATATGTGACGACTTTCTTATAGTTGGTAAGGAGAGGGTTAAATTTGTGACGATTTTCTTATAGTTGGTAAGGCGAGGGTTAAATTTGTGACGATTTTCTTATAGTTGGTAAAGAGAGGGTTAAATTTGTGACGATTTTCTTATAGTTGGTAAGGCGAGGGTTAAATTTGTGACGATTTTCTTATAGTTGGTAAGGCGAGGGTTAAATTTGTGACGATTTTCTTATAGTTGGTAAGGCGAGGGTTAAATTTGTGACGATTTTCTTATAGTTGGTAAAGAGAGGGTTAAATTTGTGACGATTTTCTTATAGTTGGTAAGGAGAGGGTTAAATTTGTGACGATTTTCTTATAGTTGGTAAGGAGGGTTAAATTTGTGACGATTTTCTTATAGTTGGTAAGGAGAGGGTTAAATTTGTGACGATTTTCTTATAGTTGGTAAGGAGAGGGTTAAATTTGTGACGATTTTCTTATAGTTGGTAAGGAGAGGGTTAAATTTGTGACGATTTTCTTATAGTTGGTAAAGAGAGGGTTAAATTTGTGACGATTTTCTTATAGTTGGTAAAGAGAGGATTAAATTTGTGACGATTTTCTTATAGTTGGTAAAGAGAGGATTAAATCGATTGATATCTGAAGGAAGAGTTTTCTGTCCAAAATTGTGACAATGTATTCTTTTTCAGAGTACGGCATAAATAATTATAATGAAGTAAAAATTTTCTGGCTAAAATATGAAAAAGGTGTTTTGTCACCGCGCATCATTAAACACATAGAAAAATACCTTGCTGATTTACACTTTATTAAAGGTGATGACTCGCAGCAATCTACGGATTGTATCTGATGACGTTTTTATGATCCATACACAACAGGCAGGACAAAGTGGGATGAATTAATTGTCATGAGGATTTACAAGCACTTAAATCTTTGTGTTGTGTTGGCGTTTACCGTTGTTTTGGCGTTTATCGTTTAGGACAAATGAGTGACGTTTTGATGTGTCTTCGTTTAAATTAATATGAGTTTTAATTTACGACGTTTTAAAAGCAAGACGATAAAAATTTGAGTCATAAAAAACAGACGTTTTGTGCCGAATTGTGTGTCGGGTGAATTAATTGTTTACAAAATGTTTATAATAATATCGTGATTTTTCTTGGGTGTGGCTTTTGAAGTAGATGCGCTGTATGGATACAGTAATATTATATGAGCAGATTTATAAAGACATAACATTTTTTTAAAATGGAAAGACAAGAGAGATGGATAGAGACAAATATATGTTACCCATTGCCCCAATTCGGTATGACGTCGGGTTTGGATATGAAAAGCGAACGATAAGAAGAAGAAGAAGAAGGAATGAACTGAAGAAGGAAATTGATGGAAAAAAAAAAAAGAAAGAAAAAATGGTATCAGTATCTATTTTAAGTTAAAGAAACGAGTTCAATGTCTTAAACACATTCATTTTTTGTTGTCCCCCCCCCCCCCCCACCCCCCTCATATATGTAAGTTGAGCTTAAATTTGACTTTTTAAAAGCAGTTGTTCTCTCTTCTACATACTACCGCTTTGAGACGATTGATCACATATAGACAGACAGATAGCTGCAGATAGAGATAGATAGAGTGGATAGACAAATAGATAGGCATATATTTCTATAGACGGTGATAGATAATAATAAAGAATGCTAGAAATATAGATGGACAGATGGATGGATGGATGGATTAGATAAATGGATATATTGATAGATATATAGATATACAGATAGACAGATAGATAGATAGATAGATAGATAGATAGATAGATAGATAGATAGATAGATAGATAGATAGATAGACAGACAGATAGATAGATAGATAGATAGATAGATAGATAGATAGATAGATAAAAAATAAAGAGAATCGATTGGTGTAAAGATATATTATAGATAAATAGATAGACACATAAGTAAATAGATCGATCGATCGATCGATAGATAGAGAGATAGATAGACACAACGAACTACGCCCGTTGTATTTGATTGTGCACCTCTGCGCATGCGTATGTTTGTGTTACACAAATACCCCTCCCCCCCTAAAATATAAAAAAATAATAAAATAAAAAAAAAATAAAGAGAGCAAACCTTTCTCAGCTAAATGTCAAGTGACGAAGAATGAAAATAACATGCCTGGGGGGGGGGGGGGGGGGGTGTACCAAACAAACACGAAAGTGGAAGGAAAACAAAGGGGATGGTTTAGGTAATAAAGTAATCATTCTTTGTTAAGCTTTATAAACACTCGAAAACAAACAAAAGGTAGATGTAAATGTTTACCCAAACACTCAGAGAAGGAGTGAAGTGATGCACGAGCCAGACAGTAACCTTTTTATAATAAATAAATACCCAGGTGCGTCTTTGCTGTCTTGTGCTATGACATTCACCTTCGAGTCTGTAGGTAGTTTGTTTGAATCCCCTCGTGGAAGTGCAAAGTTGATTCCGTAGTAGAAACTTGAGCTTTTATATAGCGCAATATCCACTAAACGTGCGCAAAGCGCTTTACTAGGGGTCATAGGCTAACAGCAACATATAACATTTAGAACGGGACATGACGCCTGTTAGGCGATATTACAAGGTTTTGGACAAAGACAACGCTGTTGACGGCCAGGTACTCGTTTTACACCTGAGTACGGTGAGAGAATTTACGTAAAGGGACTTCTCCAA
>NC_088365.1:56158971-56206471 GCF_034508935.2 Berghia stephanieae | reverse complement strand
ATGATGATAATGAAGAAGAAGAAGAAGAAGAAGAAGAAGAAGAAGAAGAAGAAGAAGAAGAAGAAGAAGAAGAAGAAGAAGAAGAAAGGAGAAAAAAAAGACAAAGAAAAAAAAGACACAAGATTAAAGTGCAAAAAAAAACGCGGTTCACATTTCTGCTCATTCAACCTTTAAATCAATTCTTTGGATATCTGATTCTCTGATACCGCTTTGAATCAATAGGTCAGAATTGGATTCAGTAGTCTGATGTCACGCCGCCCGGCAACTGCGGCCATCTTGGTTCTAAACAAGGAAAATAATTACTTTTTATGCTTCATGCTGGCTAGAACTTTCATATGCTTTGTGATCAGTATGTGTAAAAGTAAAAGAATGATCAAATTTATGTTTTTTTTCCCCCTCTGAATACGCTTTTATGCTCGCCGGGGAAATATTTCATACGGGCGTCCGCCATTGTTCCGATAGTTTAGAGCTACTATTACTAGGTTACCATACGTCATTAGGAAGGAAGTGACGTTACGACTGTCCAAGATGTAAATCTACACACGGTTATAGTCGGATCCCGTCTGTAAATAGTTAAAGCGTAAGATAGTCAAATTCTAAAGGAGTAAAAGGCCGAGGCATTATATTTATTGAGAGTGTTATATATAAGGAGTTTCTGTGAGAGGCTGAGAGAAATGAGGAAGGAGAGAGTAGTATGAACGAAATTGGGGGTAGGTATCTATCTAATTAACTGGAGAAATGGAGTGAAAGCAAGAAATTACTGGAAGTCAGTGTGAAAAAATTCTAATAATATATTGAATAAGACTTTGATTAAGAAAATAATCTCGTTGATGTCAGTTAAATGATAGAGAAAAGCGCGTCGATATGTAAGTTAGTAATGAAATTAGATATAAAATGATTACATGATATTATGTGTATTTGATTATAGCAATCGCGTATGATCAAAATTAGATATTGGAATAAGTACACAGAAAGTTATAAATCAGCGTGTCTAAGAAGGTCTGAGACATATTTATTATGATACTAATGGGATATGATAATGATAATGAATAAACCGAAATAACTAACTAATCTTGTAAGGAGTTTAATTTATATGCTATGCAGACCAACTTATATGCTAAGGAAAACACAAATAAAAGACAAATGAAGGAAATGAAAGGATGAGAGAGAGAGAGAGAGAGAGAGAGAGAGAGAGAGGGGGGGGGGGGGGGGGGGGAGGAGAGAACGTGGAGGGGGAGGGGAGCGACTGAAAATGAGAACGGTGTGTGTGTATGGGAAACACACACATACGCACACACACCTACATACTCAAACACACTCACCTTTCTCATGTTCAGTCTCCCTCCCCTTATCATCCCTTCTCCCCTTCTTTTTTTCATAATTTGATTTCACACACACACACACACACACACACACACACACACACATATATATATATATATATATATATATATATATATATATGTATGTATGTATGTAATGTTTTTTTTTTTAATTCTCTCGTCATATTCTGCTTGTTTTGTCTGTCTGACGAAGGCCAAAGACCGAAACCTCGTGTGTTTTTTTGGGTATTATTTCGCCTTTTGAAACACATTTAACTCTTGTTATTTTCATCATATAGAAATCTAACTCTCGGGGAATAAAAGTAACTTGTAACTTGTACAGTAATATACAATAATCTCATAATGTTATGTTTTTCCTGCAGCCGTAAACTTCTTGGTAAGCAAACCAGAGAACCTGTTCACATGGAGACAATTATTATATTATTATGAAATTCGCCAGATGCTAAAGGTCAACAAATTTGTGACAAATAAAAAACCCCAACAAAACAACATACAGGTTAACAAATTTAACACAAATAAAAGAACATACTTCACCGTGGTATGTTGAACAAGAATACAAAACTGTTAGAAGGTGTGGACTGTAAAATGTAATATTATGCAATATGATTAAAACAACTTAAAAAAATAAAAAGAAGTATTTTGTACTTTTTCTGAAGCTGTTATATGTGCCCCATCGCATGGAAACGGTATTGAAGCGATAGGTCGTATATTGATTTTCATGCATTGTTGTTTTTTACGTTTAAAGAAGACATTTTCCTCCAACAAAATTTAGACTTTATATTAATTTATTCGTCAAATTAACACAGTCTGATCACAAGGATCTTTCATTGTCTCGAGATGAAAAAAAATCCAATTCTTGTTAATTCGAGAGAAATCACTTAACTTAGGCATGAATTGTAACAGATTGTGAGTAATAATACAAGTATTTCTAACATTGTATACAGGAGAACAAATTAATTGAGAATATCAAAACAAAAACAAAATCTATCCCCCAATATTTGTTGACATGGGGGGGGGGGGGGGGATAAGAAAGATCTCTATCTTCTTGAGATGGAAAAGAAAAACAAAACAAAACAAAACTAACTCTTAATACAAGAGAATTCACTTAACTAAAGCATGAATTGTAACAGATTGTGAGTAATGGCATTACTAAGAATGAAAATAGAAGAGCAAATTAAATAAGAGAATCAAAAAAAAAAAAAAAAAAAAAAAGAAATGAAATAAAAACAGAAACCTCTCTCCACATATTTTTTTAATGGAACAGAGTCTCATATAACCCAGTGAATGTGAGTAATTCCATTGTGAAAACGAATCCTATATTTGTTTATGCACGTGCATGATCTTATGATATGTATGTATGTAACTCATCATGCCTTGATGCTTGCCGAAATCTCGTCAGATCAGATGCAAAAGAATAATAATAATAATATAGATTGAGCTTTTTGGCTAAATTGTCTCACCATGTCAGAAAGTTCTCAAAGCTGAAAATACGCTTCAACAGTCGTAACGTCACTTCCCTCGTAATGACGCATGGTAACTTAGTAACTGGCTCTAAACTATCGGAACAATGGCGGACGCTCTAATGAAATATTTCTCCGATGAGCATAAAAGCTTATCCAGGGGGGAACCCCCCCCCCCCCCATTAAAACTCTGATCATGTTTTGACTTTTACACATTCTGGTCACAAGGCATATAAAAAGTTCTAGCCAGCATGAAGAATAAAAAGTAACGATTTTCTTTGTTTAGAACCACGATGGCCACTGTTGCTGGGCGACGTGACATCAGACTATTGAATCCAATTGGTGTGATTCCCATTGCAAGATCTAAATCAACAAGATGATTTTAAAAGCCATTAAAAAAAAATTAACACTGGGTCACGGCCGATGTGGTAGTCAGACGTTTTTCTCCCGCTATTAGAAAAAAAAAGTAAAGTTATTTGAGCCTTATTAAGGACTAGATTAGTAACAATTATAATAAGATGCACGCACAAATTTGACCATGGATACTACAAGATTCAGTTATAAAAAGTTGTCTAATACTAACAATCAACTTGTACTGTGCGGAATATAAATTTGTTTAGGGCCTTTGATTTGCTGGAGCAAGAATATAAATATTAAACCGATGAAGTGCATCAAAACTGATTATCTATGAAAATTCCCTACATAAAGATTTTTGTATTGCACAATAGTTTTAACATGTAGAGATAGGATACAAAATAAAAACAATTTAGAAAACCCGGAAGCCTATTCGCACTTAAATCAACCAAGATTGTTAAATGAATTTGCACTGCATTGACACTGAGCTATTGCGCTGTCCAGGTCAATTATGGTCAAGTGCTCATTAACTCCTGAGTTGAAATGTGAACTAAATGAATTACCAAGGCCAGAATTTTGTATTAACAACAACCTATCAGGATAACGAACTTCTTTTTCTTCTTCATGTCCTCCTCCTCTCTCTCATCTTCGCCATCCTCCCCCTCCTCCTCTTCTTCGTCCTCTTCTTCTTCTTCTTCTTCTTCTTCTTCTTCTTCTTCTTCTTCTTCTTCTCCTTCTTCTTCTTCTTCTTCTTCTTCTTCTTCTTCTTCTTCTTCTTCTTCTTCTTCTTCTTCTTCTTCTACTCCTTCCTGTTCTTGTTGTTGTTGTTATTGTTGTTGTTGTTGTTGTTGTTGTTGTTGTTGTTCTTCTTCTTCTTCTCCTTCTTCTTCTTCTTCTTCTTCATCATCTTCTTCTTTTTCTTCTTCTTCTTCTACATCATCATCATCAGTATCATCATCATCATCATCATCATCATCATCATCATATTTCTTTACCTGCATTAATTCACGCCAAAACAACATAGAGAGTCTATTTATTCACTCAAACTGAGTTCAAAATTTCTCACGATATTTATCAACCTGCCATAATAACACTGCAGTATAAAACAATCACTCCGCCCCCCCCCCCCTACCCCTCATCCCAGCTCAAGTACCAATAATGAATTAATGAATTCCCAGACACTTCACAATATCAATTATAATAATGTAAATACACAACGAGTGGATACAGCTCTCTATTATGCATTTTACGCCCTTTCAAAGCCCATTAAATTGTAGAAATCTTAACAAGATCCGGCGACGCCTTGATAATTTTTACTTTGGACCGCCTGCCTGAGGATCAAAAATAAATATATTTATGCGAGATTATAATATAACGAATTTAATCTTGTTTCACCATACCAATGCCCTTCATAATGCTTGATTTATTATTCAAAAGTACGTCATGCGCCAGGATTAAAAAAACCCCAATATAACTAATCTTTTGTATTATCATAATAATAGTAATAATAATGACAATAATAACGTTGATAATAATGATGGTAATAATAGAAATAATAATAAAATAATAATAATTATAATAATAATAATAATAATAATAATAATAATAATAATAATAATAATAATAATAGTAATAATAATAATGATGATGATAATAATAATATTAATAATAATGTATAATAATAATAATAATAATAATAATAATAATAATAATATAATAATAATAATAATAATAATAATAATATGATAATAATGATGATGATAATAATAATAATAATAATAATAATAATAATAATAATAATAATAGTAATAATAATAATTATAATAATAATAATAATAATAATAATAATAATAATAATAATAATAATAATAATAATAATAATGATGATGATGATGATAATAATAATAATATAATAATAATAATAATAATAATAATAATAATAATAATAATAATAATAATAATAATAATAATAATAATAATAATAATAATAATAATAATAATAATAATAATAATAATAATAATAATAACAATTAATGCATCAGGTTTCCTAATCCAAACACAAAACATTACTGTATGATTTTATCAATCGTGGAAATGTTTCTATCCAACCACTAACAACGCTCACTGTTGCTTGACGTTGCTACAAGACTTTTAAACTTAAATGTGAGTATGTAAAAGCCTGAAAACGGTAATACATTGGGTTGATAAGATACTCAAAACTGAATTGATATTGATGATCAAAAACAAAAGACCTGGGTTAAGTGGATAATTTGTTTAAAAGATGACAATAATTTTAGTTTAAGATTGTGAAAAATTAAAATATTTTGTGTTTTGATAATTTAATCTTTGAATTCATTTTCCGACATCTGGTATAACACTTGATTAAGATGGAGTGTCACAAATGACTCGATCGATCATCGATGTCATTTGAGGAGGTCGGGTTAACTCTCTCCTTACCGGCCATTTTCAAGATTTTCCTCAAAGCTTCACAGCCAACCTATACAAAAATAGATTTATTTCACTCAAACACAAAATCTGTTAGTTCTTGCTTTACAATTTTTTTTCTTCTGCTAGACAAGCTCTTCAACACAGTTTTCATAGACTTTAACTATAGCAAATATTTTTGTTCAAATATTATGATGTACAAAAGAAATTAGAATGACAAAAATGTTGGCTGCATCGTAACAAATGTGACGAGTTTCCTATGGGTGGTAAGGAGGGGGTTAAAAGGCATTAAGTCCACATTTTGGCTGAGTGGAGGTAATATAAGTCGCTTTTAAATAACGGCATTTTATATAATAATAGGTCACAGCTTTAAAAGAACAATAATAGAAAGGCTAACTCCCCCCTTAATTCGGGGAGAATTCAGAGCGTCTCAAGTCTAGTAAAACAATGATTGCATATTTTTTAAAGCAAAGAATTAGATTATGGTTTTTCTTCACTTTTTCAAAACTAGCTAAATATGACTTAGTGCCCTTTGATTCTGACTTCCTCATTTGGTAGACACATTTCACCAAATCTGCCATTTTATATAAAAAAATATTTTTGTTCACGTCATTTCAAGGCTACACATCCATTTAAGTTGATAAAAATCTACAACTGGACGTCTTGCTCTATGCAAAAACGAAACAAACTTTCTCATAATGTGAAACGGTGTTCCCACGTGACGAGAAGGCCTTCGTGTTTTCCTTAAAACAACACAATATTATTTCACCTTGAGAAAATGGGAACAAAATGCAGTTTCAGTGAGACAGACACTAGTGTTTTGGGTCTACCCTTTATCAAATGCAAATAATCTTACAATGAAACGAGGACAACGGCAAGGAAAGAGTATTTTACAAACAATGTTTTTGTTATGATCGTTGACAAGAAGGTGGCGCCATAATGATACTTTTGGGAGAATTATTCTGGATTCGCAACTATCTCCAGGCATCATAATATTTGGATACATTCTCCTAAACGTCTTCCCGTTTATAATTAGTTTGTTTGCCTTTTTAACAGGGAGTGCGAGAAAACATTATAACCTTTTTGAAAGCATTTTTTTCAATTTGATTCCTAATTAATTGCGGGGTTAGACCTATGATCCCATCTAGGGCATAGTACACAGCCAAGTGCTTGATCCGGTGTGTGCTGCTGGTGTGATAACTTAGATTAATGTTATATCGTACTCAGATGTAAAATGAGTTAACAGCGTTTTCTCTGTCCGAAAAAAAAAAATTATAATATCGCCTAACAGGCGTCATTTCTTGTCCTAAATGTTAAATATTGCTGTTGGACCCTTAATATAAATTGGACCCTTGTAAAGCGCTTTGAACACATTTAGTGGATATTGCGCTATGTAAAAGCTCATTTTTTTTAGATGCTGGAAATTAAATGTATAGACACACAAATATAAAATTTGAGCTTAGTTTATGTTCGCCATGGTGGAAAATATATACTGTTTCTTGCATTGCAATAATCTGGAACATCCTATTTCTCACCATTTTATTTACACATTCACTTTTTGGAGTCCTATTCGTCCCGATATAATACCGTTTTGAGAGGGTGAGTCACATATTGTCCATCACTTCAAGGTTAACACTCTCCTTACTACCTGCAGCACAATCTTCACATTTGTTACGGCATTAAAAAAATACATTAAAATTCAGATTTATTTTTTACATCACAAACTTTGAAGAATGATCTTTGTTTAATTAATATGAACACAAAGTTGTTTTGTAGAGAGCTTGTTTGAGTTAAAAAATCTATTTTTTCTGCTTGGTAAGCCTGCCGTTTTTGAAAAAAAATTTTTAATGATCGGTAAGGAAAGAGTTAAATCAAGCGCATACTTGCATTCGGTTATGAGGCCTGCCAATAATATGAGCCCCTAAAACTTCATATAGTCTCAGTCGAAGCTTTCGAACTGTCTTCATCAGGACTTTGTTCCCTGTACCAACCTTCATCCTTCAATCTCATGTCATAATATCTTTACCAAAGCTAGAGGTGCCTAAACGAGCCAGTAAAATGGAGAGAAAAATAAAGTGAGTAGATATGAGTCATATATATATAAGGGAACAACACAAAACAAACAACGTTTCGCCCCTTGACGAAATGTGATATTTTGTAAATGTACATATTTGTGTTTGTGTCTTTTGTCTCCTGACGAAGGTCAAGGGCCGAAACGTTGTTTGTTTGTGTTGTTCCCTTATATATGAGTCACATCTACTCACTTTATTTTTCTCTCTATATTTTAACCAGGACTAAGATTTTCCCCCCGTCGGTGTCCATTTCGTTCCTTCTTCTTACAAGGTAGGGTCACTAGTCTCACAGATGTCTATTTCAGTCTCTTGGGCAATGTGATGCTGACTATCCAGTTCCTCCTGAGGTTTAGTCCTTTGCCAGAGATGGTCTTTAACATTTACAAGGATACTGTTTCATTTCTCGGGTATAGTTTGCACCTGGAAACAATAACCAAAGGATTATTCATCCTTAGTGTTTTATTAATCGTGTTTGTTGATAAAGGGGAAACCCGAAACGTCCGCAGTATCTGTCTTCGTTTAACAAATTGGAGCCTACATTTCAATACTAGACTTATCTTTATTTCTTTTTAACTGCCACTAATCGAGTCGTCAACTATGCTAAACCTCGCTTGGCTGTTTTATGAATAAAGATGCAATAACGATAGTTCCATCGAAGACATCAGTCGTAACTATTTTCTTGTAAATTACACGTATATTCTTATCTTGCACAAATATTCTTATTTTCAATGACAATATAAGATAACAATGAAGAGGAAATAAGAACACAACATTTTATCGTAAGCTGACACTGCGAAAGGGAAGCTACTCCAGTGCAAATCCGATTGGCTTGCTCTATTCTCGTGTCAGTCTTATTTAGCGCTCTGGTTGTCTCCCTTTACAATCGCATCAGTGACGTCATAATAGGATGATGACGTCGACAAATTAAATAGACAATAGGCCGATAGATGGAGAAAGGGAGGGAGAAGATGGATGAAGCACATAGACTCCTGCAAAGTTTCTCTGACTCCCCCTCTCTCACAATGTCACATTATCACATACTCGTACAAGTGGAAAGGAGTGATCAGGAGAGGAAGAGAGAGAGAGAGAGAGAGAGAGAGAGAGAGAGAGAGAGAGAGAGAGAGAGAGAGAGAGAGAGAGAGAGAGAGAGAGTTTTGCAGCCAAATGAAGATTCGATACTCAGGAAGATTGACTGGAAATGAATTCGATGTAATGAAGGACTGCGGAGAACTAAAGGCGATAACGGGAATCGATTACTGTCAGATTAATCGTCCGTATTCGAGTTCGAGACGCATAAGAAAAACTGGAAATGTCCAATTTTTTTTTAAAAAGTGGAACAAAACGAAAAGAAACGGAACAGAACGGAAAGTAAAAAGATACAATGTTAATGTGAATTATATTTCCTGATGAGATGACGTGATCCTATTATGGGGTGCTGTGAAAGAAGGATTAGAATGCGCGAAAAAGACCTTACTTGGGTCCGGGTATTTGCTGTGCTGAAGGTGTAGAAAGGGGGGGGGGGGGGGTCTCTCTGTCAAGCTTGGACATGTTAAGCGGCTGACGACACGGTGGGAAATGGCATTAACCATAGGTCATTATTGGGATCAGAAGAGATTTGTGCCGTTCATCTCTTTCGTGGATGTGAGAATTTTCAAGTAGAATTTTAAAGACAAAATCTGGAGATTGGTTTATCGTGCACGGCTTTGTTGTTTAATGGTATGACACTCGGGTTGCAATCTGTAGGTCAAAGGTTTTGATCCAAGTTATGTGCCGTTCACCTCTTTCTTCCATGTTAAAATTTTCGAGTAGGATTTTAAAGACAAATTTTCGAGATTGATTGTTTGTGTGTCTTTGTTCGTTGTATTATGGTATGGCTCTCGATTTGTTTCCTGTAGGTCAAAGGTTTTAATCCAAGTTTTGTGCTCGTTCATCTCTTTCGGCGACGTTAAGATTTTCGAGTAAAATTCTTTAAAGACAAATTGTTTGTGTGGCTATATTTGTTGTCTTAATGGTATGACAGCTCGGCTTTCAATCTGTAGGTCAAATATTTGACTCTAGTTTTGTGTTGCGCAAGGTTGAGTCCTCGGACAAAGGACTTTTCTCACACTGTACGGGTATAAACTGACAACTTCAGTGTGAAGAACGTTGTAAGTGTCGAAAAGAAATACAATAGCACGGCTTGTGGTCTAATGTGCGGCTAGTGGTCTAGTGATATGACACTCGCTTTCGGATAGGAAGGTCCCGGGTTCGAGCCTCGCGCATTGTTGAGTCCTTGGTAAAGGCTCTTTACTCACATTATCTCACAGTACTCAGGTGTAAAATGAGTACCTGGCCGTTAACAGCGTTGTCTTTGTCCGAAAAATTGTAATATAACAGGCGTCATGTCCCGTCCTACATGTTAAATGTTGCTGTTGACTAGGGACCCCCTGTAAAGCGCTTTGAGCACATTTAGTGGATATTGCGCTATATAAAGCTCAATTATTTTTTAAACTGACAACTTGAGTGTGAAAAACGTTGTAAGTGTCGAAAAGAAATCCAATGGCACGGCTTACTTTGTGGTTCAATGTGGTTTGAGATATGGCACTCGCTTTCGGATCAGAAGGTCCTGGGTTCGAGCCTCGCTCGGCGCATAGTTGAATCCTTGGAAAAGGGCTCTTTAATCACAGTCTCTCCCCGTACTCAGGTGTAAAATGAGTACATGGCCGTCACCAGCGTTGTCTCTGTCGAAAAAAAAGTTGTAATATCGCCTGACAGGCGTTATGTCTCGTTCTACATTTTACGTGTTGCTGCTGGTCAGGGACCCTTGAAAAGCACTTTGGGAACGTTTTGTGATATTGCTCTATATAAAAGCTCAACTTAACAAAAAATAATATGGCACTCGTCTTCGTTTTCGGACCACTAGGCCCAGGGTTCCAATCCCTCTCCTGTAAAGCACGTTGAGCACGCTTAGTGGATATTGCCCTATACAAACGCCCAAGTGGTTATCATCATGCATGAGTGTTTGCTGTTGGCTTGGGCCCCTTTTGAATTGCTTTAAGCATATTTAAAGTAAATACTGCACATCGTGAAAGCTCACCTTTTTATTGGTGACTTTCATTGGACGCATCAGTCAAGAATTACATCAGGGTGGAAAAGACAATATATTTCATTTTAAGGTTAAAACGGTCAGAAATATCGTGGGGTATTTGCCATAATGTTGTATTCAACATTTTGTCATTTTTGGGATTTCCATGTGAATGGTATTTTCTTAAGTCAATCTTTATTCTCTGTAATCGGCAATGCGATTGGATTAATAGTTTTTGAGTTATGAAAAAGTGTTAAAATATTATTTGTCTTATTTGCATATCACAAATTGTCGTTAATGTTGTATTTGAATTTAATTTTGCCACGATGTTTTATATAATCGTTTGTCATTCGTAGTTTAACTCTCTCCTTAAAAGCCATTTTCGGATTTCCCCCAAAACTTGGCACCCAACTATCACAAAAATAGATTTTTTTATCACAGTAGGTTCTACCGATACATAATATCTTTAGCAAAACATGCTCTACAACGCAATGTTCATTTTCTTTATATTTTACAAGAGAAATTTGAATAAGAAAATTGTTGGTTGTATCGTAACGAATGTGACGATTTTCCTATAGTTGGTAAGGAGAGGGTTAAAGAATTATTATTGTAAAAAATATATAAATTAAATCGAAGCGATGGGCTTTTAAGACCAATCTTAACCTGACGGAAAGTACTCGGAGCTAAACAAGTAGGGCAAGGATCCCAAACCAAGCACGCTAAATAAATCTAGATAACAATTCTAGGCTATATTATAAGTCTTCTTTATACGCATTTTCTCTCTACGCCTGATAGTGAAAAAAAATAAAAAGCAACAAAAATCTAAAACATACAAAATAAATAAAAAGAAAAACAAAACAACAAAAGACAAAAACAAACAAACGCATAAACAAACAAGTAATGAATCCGACATTGGGCCAAATTATTTGACTTTTCAGACAATTTTTGCCTTCACAGACTGGACTCTATTTATTTAGGAAATACTTGTGTTGTTTTGGTGTTATTTTTCAAGTTTGATTGAATGATTTCCCATAGGAAAACCCACACTTGATATGTCACTGAGTAGGGACTGCTTAGAGAGGCAATTATCAGGACTATCATTTCCATCTCTTAATAACCAAAACAAATAATGTGCATTTTTATACGACTTAGGTCTAAAATTGAGCTTTTATATAGCGCAATATCCATCTCATATACTAAAAACGCTTTACAAGAGATCCCAGTTCTATACTGTCGTACTCTGGAAAAACCCATATTTTAAAATTTGGCCAGAAAACTAGTCCTTCAAATATCGATCGATTTAAATGACCCTCATTTTGGCAAAAACCTCTCAAATCTGGGACTTCGCAAAACGCTCAAACCTGGGACTTCGCGAAGTCCCAGGTTTGAGAGTTTTTTGCCAAGTTGATTATCATTTAGATAAATCTATCTTCTTCTTCTTCTTCTTCTTCGTTCCTCTGATGGACATCTATGGCTGCAGTCCGATATCTGCTATGAAGTCTGTGGTCCGCTTTAGGTCCTCAGCCTCACCATAGAGCTTTGTGTTGAGTGTTGTAGGGGTGACCCAGTGGTTCGAACGTTGCACGTTGTATAATGGGCAATCCATAAGCACATGTAAAGTGGTTTCATGGTCGGTTCCACATGGGCAATAAGGGGTTGTTCCAATACCTAGCTTTGTAAACATATGTCCTCTTAGTCTATTGTGTCCTGTTCGGAGGCGGAATAGGGTGACTTGGCTACTTCGCTGAATGGCATGGATTGGATCCTGCTTGTTGTGTTCCAGGTGTCTGTCATTCCTTTCTTTGTCTATTTTTAGCTTTATTATTTTCTTTTGCTGATGGTAAGTGATTGACGACTTCTAGACGAAATCTATCGATAATTGAAGGGCGAGTTTTCTGGCCAAATTTTAAAATATGGGGTTTTCCAGGACGGTAGTATAGAAGATGCACTTACTCGTAACATGTAGGACGAGGCATGGACGCCTGTAATGCACTGTTACAATTTATTTTTCAGATAAGGACAACGCTGTTTCGTACCTGAGTATGGTGAGAGAAAGTTAGTAAAGAACTCTTTCCAATGAATCAACTTTGTCCCGCTCCGAGAGGGACAAGAACCTGGGCAAAAAGGCCCTTAAACGAATGTCATGCCATGACAAGAAAGCACTGGAAGTATTTTCATGGTTTCGTAATGTTATCACTTCGCAAAAAAACAAAAAACAAAAAACAAAAAAAACAAACAAAAACAAGACAAAACAAAAACAAAACAAAAACAACAATAAACCGCATTTATACAGAGCAATATCCACTGAACATGGTCAAAGCGCTTTACAAAGGGTCCCTAGCTAGCCAATAGCAACACTTAACATGTAAAACGAGGCATGACGCCTGTAATGCACTGTCACAAATTAGTTTTTCGGATAGGGACAACGCTCTTACGGGCCAGGTAGGGTACCCTATATCTTAGTGTGGTGAGAGAAAGTGAGTAAAGATCCTATTCCAAGGAATCAATTTTGTCCCGCTCCGAGGGGGGACAAGAACCTGGGGCATACAGGCCCTTAAATGAATGTCATGCCATGACAATAAAGCAGTGGCAGTATTTTCATGGTTTCATAATGATATTGTACTTCGCAATGATTCGCTTCATAATGGTATTATGTTTGGGTGGTTTTGATGATTCAAATAATTTGACATGACGTGAAATAACACGACAATCGGTGTGGCATTTGTAATGTATTATTGAGACCAATAGATATCTATATCATTATGTCCCCTGAAAGAAACAAAATCTTAAATGTCAAACATCTCGTAATTCTAACTATGAAATCACTTTTTCGGTACAACTAGTCGACTCAGTTGAGATGGTAGTTATTCATAACCATCAGGCCCAAGGAGCGGGAGTTTACCTAGGTTTCTATAGTGTGAAATGGACAATATCAGTTGCTTGCTACCCTTTGGATAGGAGGACGTCAGTCTATTGCAAAGTACTTTCCGCACAGATCTAGCAGACCCACCCAACCCAAATCACTGCTGGGTGGACAAGAGGGGGGGGGGGGGGGTTCAGAAAAAAAAATCGACTGCCGCCGTGGATCGATCTCAGTCCATTTGATCATGAAATAAGTGCTCTACCAACTGAGCTATCGAGATCCCATGTTGAGACAGTAGATAACAATTTTATCATTTTTGAAAATGTCTGGCCACCTCTAACCAATTTCTAAGATTTGCCAAAAAATCCGATTTGGTAGAGATTGCGGAATTGAAACGAAACCTATTAAAGAAATGAGATATTGTTATGATATAGAATATTATTGTGATCCTGTTCTCCGATTACTTACAGTTTCTAAAGACACAGCAATTTCAGTAATTCTTGAATGGAATGAAGATAATATTTATAATGTTTGTATGCAGAAAGAGTCCCTTGTTATCGTGATTGCTGCTCAGACATGATTTGAATCTCTCTATAAATCTAAATTGAATTTTTGGTAAATCCTTTAGTTTTATAGGATATCATTGTAATGGTAAAAAAAAACCCTAAAAAAACACGTCCCCAAAAAACAACAAAAACTGGAGAATTTATATAGGGCAATATCCACTAAACGTGATCAAAGCGCTTTAAAAAGGGTCCCCTGACCAACCGCAACACGTAACATGTAGAACGATGCATGACGCTTGTTAGGCGATTTTACATTTTTTCCCCAACAGAGACAACACTGTTAACGGCCAGGTACTCAGTTTACACCTGAGTACGATGAGAGAATGTGAGTAAAGAGTCTTTTCCAATGACTTAACTATGCGCCGAAGGAGGTTCGAACCCAGGATCTTCCAATCCGAAAGCGAGTGTCATACAAGACCACTTAGTCGTAGAAAGAGAGAGAGAGAGAGAGAAGCAATATAAGAAAGAAATAGAATGAAAGAAGAGAGAGAAAGAAAGCAAGAAAGAGAGGGAGAGAGAGAGAGAGAGAGAGAGAGAGAGAGAGCGAGAGAGAGACAGACAGACAGAGAGAGAGATAGATAGATAGATAGCTAGAGAGAGAGAGAGAGAGAGAGAGAGAGAGAGAGAGAGAGAGAGAGAGAGAGAGAGAGAGAGAGATGAAATTAATGTGGGGAAGTTTTGAGAGGATGATGCTAATATTTTAATGAGTTTATAAAGGGATAGTCTGTTTTCGGTTATGTGGTATAGTGGTAGGTCACTCGTCTTAAAACCAGAAAGTTCAGGGTAAGAGTCCCGCTCTGAGCGGCGCATAGTTGAGTCCTTGCAAAAAACTCTTTACCCACATTGTCTCATTGTACTCAGGTGTAAAATGAGTATATAGCAAGGTACAAGGTTTGAGAGTTTTTTGCCAAGATGAGGGTTAGTTAACTCTCTCCTTACTGACCATTTCCCGGATTTTCCTCAAACCATCATTCCAGCTCAAAGGCTACCGAAAACTATTAAATAATATATCATATTTGGAACATAATAGGACCAATGTAAGTGTTCTGGACGAAGTAAAAGAACTGACAGGAAGGCAATAACCACTATTTGCAATGGTAAAGAGAAGGACATTGTTTTGGTTTGATTACCTCGTAAGACACGACAGCTTATGTAAGACAATATTGCAGTGCACAGTAGAAGGCTGCCGAAGAAGAGGAAGACAGAGGAAAGTGTGACAGCATAACATTAAAGATTGGATAGGATTGAAGTGGAACAATCTAATGAGGAATTCCCAAGACCGCGATGAGTGGCGTCGAATCGTGAAGTCTGCATCCCGAGAGTCCCCCGGACCACCAACCGGTCAGGGGATAGAGTGAGAGTGAAAGTGATCATTGTAAAACTCTAACTCAAAGGGAATAAGAACATCCTATATATTTTGTTTAGTACTTATAACTATAACAACAATGTTCTTCAAAATTTGTGATGTACAAAAGAGAACTCTGAATGAAAAATAATGTTGGTTGTATCGTAACGAAAGTCACGATTTTCCTATAGTTGGTAAGGAGAGGGTTACTTACATACTTACTTTTCCGAACCAGCGACGACCTGAACTCTAGCACTTCGGTCTTGTGCCATGACGTAGTTGTTAGACGTCTTTTGTAGTAGTTCCAGGTGACGATACAGTGTGTTACTGATGCTTGGATTTGGTGGGAGGAATGTGCATCTCAGGTCTTCAAGAGGTTGACATTCAAGCAAGTGGTGTGTTACTGTTTCATTGGGGTGTTGACATAGGGGGCAGGAAGGGGATGTGTCTTTTGTAATTTTGCTAGGAGCGGGTTAAATCAATCGAGTGTTCTGGCCAAATGTTTAAGTATGTGTTTTTACAAAATAAGTCAGTTAACTGTATTAAATAAATAAATAAATAAATAAATAAATAAATAAATAAATAAATAAATAAATAAATAAATAAAATTCCCTTTCTTATCCCCAAGGGGAAATTTGTCTTTGGGGTCTATTCCAAGGGAAGACTGGAATAATAACCCAGGCGTCAGCCGCAGAGCAGCGGTCGCAAAGCGAACAAGGGCGAGGTGACTTGTTCAAGGCCACACAACGCAGCGGAGGGTGATTGAACTCGGTACCTTTCGGGTAGGAAGCAAAGACCGTACCACTGAGCCACGCTGCCTCAACTACAACACATGACACATATTGATATGCATCCACAATGTTATGTAAGGATGTTTTGTTTTTTGGTCTCTCTTATAAAAAAATTGTTAAACCCGGTTACACAGTTATAGAATGATACCGCGATGTAACAGGAGTAGGAGTCGACATTTTTTGACCGACTCCCCTGTCCATGACCTAGCACTGATTAGGTAGCTTGATCTGTTAGTTCTGTTGGAAAGTACTTTGCGATAAACTAGCGTCCTATTAAAAGGGTAGAGAGCAAATATTATCCCATTGACGCTACAGAAACCGGGATAAATTCGGCTTCATGGGTATAATGTCTCTAAAATACTACTTTATATTGTATTATTAGAAAGTAGATTGAAGAAATAGTAAGTTTTAAAACATTATTGGTGTTGACAATTCGAGGAATTTACGATAGCGGATCACAAAAAAGCTATGCTGACTGCTGCCGACAATAATTAATAATGTTTTAAAAATAAAATTTACCGAAATTCGAAGCTTCATCTCCCTCCTCACTTTTTTCTTAAATTGCAATTTATTGAATTGAAATACGATAAAATATATAACACAATTTCCATAAAACAAAAATACTGATTTAGTACTTCTCAATAAATATACAAACAAAAAATAAGCAAACTCAAAATCCCGCAAAGAAAACCAACAATAAAAAACAAAAGCAAAATAACCCCAACCCACCCCTCCCCCTATGCCCGACCGGTTATGTAGTCTAGTCGTATGACACTCGCCTTCGGATTGGATTGTCCAGGGTTCAAGTCCCACTCTGAGGGCGCCTCGTTGAGTTCTTGGAAAAGGCTTTTTACTCACATTGTCTCACCCACTCAGGTGTGAAATGAGTACCTGGTAGTTAACAGCGTAGTCTCTGTCCAAAAAAAGAAAAATTGAAATTCCGCCTAACAGGCGTCATGTTTTGTCCTACATGTTAAGCATTGCTGTTGGCTAGGGACCCATTGTAAAGCGGTTTGAGCACATTTAGTACATGTTGCGTTCTATAAATTATCGAGGTTTTTTTCTGAAAGATTTACAAGATAATAATATATTTAAATTGCCTACTTTGGGTTATCATGAAAAATATAGTACATCTATATAGTATATTTCCATGGACTTACCATATTCAATGTGCTTCACAATATTTAATTTATTCCCCCAGCAGGCCTTATAGAACCTTAATTCAATTTCATACAATATATTATATTGATTGGAACTAGTAATTGATCTGTCAACACGATGTGAAGGAAACGTGGGGGTATCAAGATGATTGAGGTGGTGGTAATGACATGATAGTGAGGATGATGTTAGGCTTGATTTTTCTACTAACACTCCGACAATATCTGTCATTGTCTATAGTCTTCAACAGTCGTAACGTCACTTCCTTCCTAATGACGCATGGTAACTTAGTAACACTGGCTCTAAACTATCGGAACAATGGCGGACGCCCGTATGAAATATTTCTCCGGCTAGCATAAAAACGCTTCCAGAGGAAAAAAACACAAAAATTATGATCATGTTTTGACTTTTACACACTCTGATCAAAAGGCATATGAAAAGGGAATGAAAAGTTCTAGCCAGCATGAAGAATAAAAAGTAATGATTTTCTTTGTTTAGAACTAAGATGGCTGCCGTTGCCAGGCGGCGTGACATCAGACTACTGAATCCTATTGCCAGGTTTCACATTTGCATAGAATTAACCAGTAGATTTTTCACAAATCAAAACATGGAATTTGTGACACACCTTCACACGTGCTCGGACAAACATAGTTAGTTGTTTATAAACAATAACGTGAACGATCCATCTGATTGTTGTTATTGTTTTTATTTTGACAAATGGGTGACTAGTTATCACATGGTTTTCTCGATCATATTAAAAACGTTTAAGTTTACACATAGTTTTCTGTGCTGATTCTACTGATCAAGCGGTAGAACAGTGGGTATTTTAATTAACACATACAATCGATAGTAAAACCTGTGTAGTTTGCTGTGTCGACCAATCACAGCCATTGTTTACATGATGACGATTGTCCGAAAGGCGTGGTTATCTACCGGTTAATTGAGGGTAATTCGTGTGAAAAGTGACATTCCCAAGGCCACAACGTCGGGACTAGATTCTGTGCTTGCCAGACTTTAAGGTCATATAAGCGCCAAAAAATGGTACACTCGGACGATGGTCAGATTCAGATAATGACATGAGTCATGCCAATATCAGTTCTAATGACATGCGCATGCCCAAATGAGACCGGAAGCGGAATTACATTGGTCATTAGAATGGCTTTAAAGCTGTGGATTGGTATGCAGGTCACGTGAGGTCAGGGCTGAGGTCAAGATGGGACGAGTTGATATTGGGGGTGTGGACTGGAAAAGGTGGCTGTTAGGTGGTCAGATAGGGATGGTGGGTGGATGGTAGATTGAGTTTAGTGTATGGGGGATGGAATGGGGGGGGGGGGGGGGACAAAGAGACGATGCCGGAAAATTGGGGGGGGGGGGGGTATGATTGTATCATGTTATGGAAATGTATTAAAGGAATAATTGATTGAAACTAGTAATTGATCTGTCAACACGATGTGAAGGAAACGTGGAGGTAGATGATTGAGGTAGTGGTAATGACATTATAGTGAGGATGATGATGATGATGATGATGATGATGATGATGATGGTGATGATGATGATGATGGTGATGATGATGATGATGGTGATGATCATGATGATGATGGTGATGCTGCTGCTGCTGCTGATGATGATGATGGTGAAAATGATGATGTTAATGATGATGATGATGATTATGATGATGATGATGATGATGATGATGATGATGATGATGATGCTGATGATGGTGATGCTGCTGAAGATGATACTAATAATGATGATGATCCATGAGACAGAATGATATCTTCCAATATTCTTCAATTTTCTGAAGTAACTCATCTTTGTCCCTTATCGCCATTAAACTTTTAACCTTTACGTCTAAAAGAAGCCATTGCCCAGAACCAAATTCATAAAATTACACATGAATATTGTCCTTTATAAAAGCTAAAGTTGTTGTTTTTCAAGCCTCCGATAAATCCATGAAGACACGGTTAAATATAAGTGTGTAAAAGTAGATTTACATTCCACCAACCACTCCCATCCCAACTCCAGTTGAATTTTTACAATTTACGTAATTGGAAAGGATAAACATGTCATCTGAATTTGGACTAGGCTTTTCTCTTGCCTGAACATAGAAATGTCAATCTATGATTAAATGGATAAGTTCATTCTTTTCATATGAAAATCCTCTTAAGGAATTTTGAGCTGGAAAGAAGAAGACGAAGACGAAGATGTTGATCAGCGTTGATGCATGTCTTGGGGGGAATGCGTTTGTGGTTAGATTATGTCCCTTTGTTGAGCACAACACAGTGAGCACTGTTTCTAAGAGTGCACAAAATTCACAAAAGTACATAATTCATAAAACAAAAGCCGCAACGCTGAGATCCCAGTCTCGTGTGGATAGTAGGTCTTTTAGCATTTTCATTTGGCCCTTTACCCTCTCCTTACCGGATTTCCCCAAAAATGTCAAATCCATCCAACATAAAAAATGATGAATCTTGTTTCCTTGAACACTACTAACGACCACACGCCAGACGGTGCAAAAACCTTTAAAAAATGACGTCAAAACTATAAGTCCTAGAGGGTTCGAGCGTAGCCATCGTTAACTTATAGCCTGACACTGACCAAAAAAATAACGTCAAAAGACATGTCTTTGGCCACAAAAGAAAACATATCGTGAGTTGCATTCAATAGGTCAACCAATGGAATCACTTGTTTCCTTGAGCACTACTAACGACCATTCACTAGACGGTGCAAAAACCTAAAATAATGACGTCAAAACTATAAGTCCTAGAGGGTTCTCGCGTAGCCATCGTTAACATAGCCTGACACAAGAACCCTCTAGGACTGGCAGTTTGACGTCATTTTTTAGGTTTGTCTAGCGTCTAGTGAGTTGTCGTCAGTAGAGCTCTAGGAAACAAGTTATTTCATTGGTTGAACTATTGAATACAACTCACGATTTGATTTCTTTTGTGGCAAAAGACTGGCATTTTGACGTCATTTTTTGGTCGGTGTCAGGCTATAACTTTACGATGGCTACAGTTCTAGTGTCAGGCTATAAGCGTAGCCATCGTTAAGTTATAGCCTGACACTGAAACCCAAAAAGACTGGCATTTTGATGTCAGTATTTGGTTTTTGCACCGCCTAGTGAGTTGTCGTTAGTAGTGCTCAGGGAAACAATTGGATTCAGTAGTCTGATGTCACGCCGCCTGGCAACGGCGGCCATCTTGGTTCTAAACAAAGAAAATCATTACTTTTTATTCTTCAAGCTGGCTATAACTTTTCATATGCCTTGTGACAAGAATGTGTAAAAGTCAAAACATTATCAAATTTATGGGGTTTTTTCCTTTGGATACGCTTTTATGCTCGCAGGAGAAATATTTCATACGGGCGTCCGCCATTGTTCCGATAGTTTAGAGCCAGTGTTGCTAAGTTACCATGCGTCATTAGGAAGGAAGTGACGTTACGACTATTGAATCCTATTGGTCCCATTGGTTGAACTATTGAATACAACTCACGATTTGTTTTCTTTTGTGGCCTAAGACTGGCATTTTGACGTCATTTTTTGGTCAGTGTCAGGCTATAAGTTAACGATGGCTACGATCTGACTATCGATATATTAGAATAGTCAGACCCGCTTTCTTGAATATCTAAAAATTTGTAATTCTTAGGAGATAAAAATTGCAGTCGCTATGGTTAACTTTAAAACGCAACAGTTTACCCTCAGAATAATTAAGTAACACTTCAAAATCCTTGAAGTTATAATAATAATAATAATAATAATAATAATAATAATAATAATAATAATAATAATAATAATAATAATAATAATAATAATAATAATAATAATAATAATAATATATACTTTATTCATCCAAAAAAATGGAAATCCGTTTACAGACGCGACATGCATAAAAATGTGTAAACATAAAGTTGAGAATCTATGGCGACAATGTATGCATATGCACAAAGATGTAAAAATATACAACCAAGAACCAATAGCAATACTTTATATATTAATTTGATATAAATTGAGGTAGGGCGTACCTCTGGCCTTCAGTCCGAGCGTGTGTGTGTATATTAAAAAGACAGTATTTAATTAAAATCACAGTTGTAGTCTCTGGCATCAAATTTCATTTTCAATAAGTTCTAACGTCATAGAGATGCTATTTGAAGTTCTGAAGTGGAAGCCAAAATTTCGTAAATCTACGAATTTTTCGTAATAGTTAGCATGTCTGATAACAATTAATGTATTGCCGTGTTAGTGGCCTATCGTCTCAAAACGGTATTTAACCCTCTCCTTACCAACTACAGGAAAATCGTCACTTTCGTTACGATCCAACCAACCTTTTTCTTATTCAAATTTCTTTTGTACATCATACAATTTAAAGAAAATGATTAGTGTGTTGTAGAGTATGTTTTGCTAAAGAAGTTATGTATGGCAAGAACAATACTGCTATTATGTCAGAGTGATAAAAAATCTATTTTTGTGTCGTTTGGGTGTAAAGTTTTGGAGAAATTCCTGAAAATGGCTGGTAAGGAGAGAGTTAACATCCCAGGAGTGATGTTATACATTGAGCTTTAATATGGCGCAATATCCACTAAAAGTGCTCAAAGCGGTTTACAAGGGCTCCTTGGCCAACAGCAACACTTAACACTTAGTACGGGACATGACGCCTGTAAGGAGGTATTACATTTTTTTTTGGACAGAGACAACGCTGTTAACGGTCAGGTACTCATTTTACACCTGAGTACGGTGAGAGAATATGAGTAAAGAGCCTTTTCCAAGGACTCAACTATTCGCAGAGGGTGGCTCGAACCCAGGACCTTCCGATCCGAAAGCGAGTGCTATACCACAAGGCTACATAACCGCACAAGACCACATAGCCGCACATGATGTTACTGCTAAAAGTTGAGCTTATAATTTTAAAAAAAGCACGAAACCTGTTTACAGTTTATATGATTTATGGAGCATAATAAATATCATTTCTCTAAAGTGCATAAACCAAAAAAAAAAAAAAAAAAAAAGAAAATCTTATTAAATGTTCTCATCATTATAGCTTCAGGTTTATCTACATTTTGGCATCCGCCTACGTCTCACTCTAACATGTTGGCAATTTGATACGGTAGATTATACGAGCTTATAAAATGAAATTTTTGAATTTTAAAGAAGAAAAAGAAGAAGAAGAAAAAGAAGAAGAAGAAGAAGAAGAAGAAGAAGAAGAAGAAGAAGAAGAAGAAGAAGAAGAAGAAGAAGAAGGAGGAGGAGGAGGAGGAGGAGGAGGAGGAGGAGGAGGAGGAGGAGGAGGAGGAGAAGTAGAAGAAGAAGAAGAAGAAGAAGAAGAAGAAGAAGAAGAAGAAGAAGAAGAAGAAGAAGAAGAAGAAGTGCGGCTATGTGGTCTAGTGGTATGACACTCGCTTTCGGATCGGAAGGTCCTGGGTTCGAGCCTCGCTCGGCGCATAGTTGAGTCCTTGGAAAAGACTCTTTACTCACATTCTCTCACCGTACTCAGGTGTAAAATGAGTACATGGCCGTTAACAGCGTTGTCTTTGTCTGAAAAATTGTAATATCGCCTAACAGGTGTCATGTCTCGTCATGTTAAATGTTGCTGTTGACCAGGGATCCCTTGTAAAGCGCATTGAGCACGTTAAGTGGATATTGCGCTATATAAATGCTCAATTTTTTTTTTTTTAAGAAGGAGGAGAAGAAGAAGAAGAAGAAGAAGAAGAAGAAGAAGAAGAAGAAGAAGAAGAAGAAGAAGAAGAAAGAAGAAGAAGAAGAAGAAGAAGAAGAAGAAGAAGAAGAAGAAGAAGAAGAAGAAGAAAGAAGAAGAAGAAGAAGAAGAAGAAGAGAAAGAAGAAGAAGAAGAGAAGAAGAGAAGAAGAAGAAGAAGAAGAAGAAGAAGAAGAAGAAGAAGAAGAAGAAGAAGAAGAAGAAGAAGAAGAAGAAGAAGAAGAAGAAGAAGAAGAAGAAGAAGAAGAAGAAGAAGAAGAAGAAGAAGAAAGAAGAAGAAGAAGAAGAAGAAGAAGAAGAAGAAGAAGAAGAAGAAGAAGAAGAAGTAGAAGAAGAAGAAGAAGAAGAAGAAGAAGAAGAAGAAGAAGAAGAAGAAGAAGAAGAAGAAGAAGAAGAAGAAGAAGAACAAGGACAAGAAAAAGAACAAGAACAAGAACAAGAAGAAATTATAAATTTGTGTGTATGCGTGTGTGTGTGAGTGTGTGTGTGTGTGCGCGAGCGTGGGTGTGTGTATGTGTTTGATTTGTGTGCTTATGTGTGAGCGCGTGAGTCTCGCGTATGTCCGTGTTTCTTTTTGGATTTGTGTTTTTTTTTTTTTGGGTTTATTATCAATATTGAAGCCAAGGGACACAACTCGGTTCTGAACGCATTTTCTTTGTAAAAGACACACTTCAAGCAGAATGCCCAAACAAACACACACAGTTTCCCACAAATAAATTAGAGACGAGATACTCCGTTCCCTGCCCCGGGGCCAATTTTGAGCGGGAAGGAATGAAAGCACGGGAAAATTAATTAAAATGCCGTTTTTTTCTGCCTTAAAACGCCTCGTCAATTAATGGAATGGAATGGAAGAAGGGAACGGTTATTTGTGTATTTGGTTGTGGTTAAATTAAATGTTTGACTTGATGTTTAAACAGGTTACTGGATGGCTTATATTATGGTGTTTACTCACAATAAAGGGGGGGGGGGGGGTGTATTCAAACTTGTTACAACTATACTTAAGGATTAAATCTTGGATATTTACTTATTTTACTTACTTATAAGACTTTCGCACCTCTGTCATCGCACTTAAATAATTTCCATTTTTTAAAGAGTGTTATAGATAGAATGAAGATGACGTCATTCGGGTCTTTGTTATTGCTTTTTGCCACCCATGTTTATGAGTAATTCTCACTAAGCTTTAATAACCAGACTATAAACGTTTATGGTTACACATTATAGTTTTGTATGTTGGTCCGTTATACTTCCGGATGGCAATGTTGTGAGCTTCTAAGCCAAGCGTAAGCTATGTATAGGTAAATTAGGAAACTATTTTGCCCTATGTTATTTTTTCCCATCTCTTTATTAGGAGATCAGTAATTAAAGCCATGTTCTTCTTTTCCGACTTGATCAATATGAGCATCTAACCAAGCGTTAAGATATGCCATGTTCATATTCTAATTTCACCATGGGTTGCCTCAGCTGTGAAGATTAATCAGGACCCTCTAAGAGATTTTGGGGGAAAAAGGTTGAAGTATTAATGTAAAAAATATTGTGGAAGATGGCGTAGGAATTATTTTTGATTATGAAGATACACGCACCATCGAACGGCAGACAATGAAGATGACAGAAACAGTCCATCCTATTTTCTAATCGACTTGGTAACTTGTAAAGACAGTGTCCACAGCGCATGCGCCAGTGTAATGTCCTTACTTCCTACTTCACGATATGAAGTGAGTAGAAAAGTGCCAGAAGACAATAGAGAATAAAAATTTTTTTTTTCGCGGCGGTGGTGGGGTTTGAACCTGCGACCTTATTGGTACGACAACTCCGCCTGGCAGGTGAGAGCGTGGCTCTACCGTGTGAGCTATCCACGAACACAAAAATGTTCGTTTCAAACTCAAAGTCATTTCTAGACCCCTCTCTCACCCACTTCTTGAGACCGCCGATTCGTTCACCACCATCGCGAAGTAATGTTGACCAGCAGTTAAGCTTAATAGCCAATATTCTCATCACAAACATATAACATAGAAACGATTGAGACATTGAGTATGCTCCGGTGTATGGGGTGAATTTTTAATTCAGAAAAGTGAGTGGAGCAGGCACTTATGTTGGTAACAACAAGATATGAAGTGAGTAGAAAAGTGCCAGAAGACAATAGAGAATAAAAATTTTTTTTTTTTTTTTCGGCGGTCTCAAGAAGTGGGTGAGAGAGGGGTCTAGAAATGACTTTGAGTTTGAAACGAACATTTTTGTGTTCGTGGATAGCTCACACGGTAGAGCCACGCTCTCACCTGCCAGGCGGAGTTGTCGTACCAATAAGGTCGCAGGTTCAAACCCCACCACCGCCGCGAAAAAAAAATTTTTATTCTCTATTGTCTTCTGGCACTTTTCTACTCACTTCATATCTTGTTGTTACCAACATAAGTGCCTGCTCCACTCACTTTTCTGAATTAAAAATTCACCCCATACACCGGAGCATACTCAATGTCTCAATCGTTTCTATGTTATATGTTTGTGATGAGAATATTGGCTATTAAGCTTAACTGCTGGTCAACATTACTTCGCGATGGTGGTGAACGAATCGGCGGTCTCAAGAAGTGGGTGAGAGAGGGGTCTAGAAATGACTTTGAGTTTGAAACGAACATTTTTGTGTTCGTGGATAGCTCACACGGTAGAGCCACGCTCTCACCTGCCAGGCGGAGTTGTCGTACCAATAAGGTCGCAGGTTCAAACCCCACCACCGCCGCGAAAAAAAATAAATTTTTCTCTATTGTCTTCTGGCACTTTTCTACTCACTTCATATCTTGTTGTTACCAACATAAGTGCCTGCTCCACTCACTTTTCTGAATTAAAAATTCACCCCATACACCGGAGCATACTCAATGTCTCAATCGTTTCTATGTTATATGTTTGTGATGAGAATATTGGCTATTAAGCTTAACTGCTGGTCAACATTACTTCGCGATGGTGGTGAACGAATCGGCGGTCTCAAGAAGTGGGTGAGAGAGGGGTCTAGAAATGACTTTGAGTTTGAAACGAACATTTTTGTGTTCGTGGATAGCTCACACGGTAGAGCCACGCTCTCACCTGCCAGGCGGAGTTGTCGTACCAATAAGGTCGCAGGTTCAAACCCCACCACCGCCGCGAAAAAAAATTTTTTATTCTCTATTGTCTTCTGGCACTTTTCTACTCACTTCATATCTTGTTGTTACCAACATAAGTGCCTGCTCCACTCACTTTTCTGAATTAAAATTCACCCCATACACCGGAGCATACTCAATGTCTCAATCGTTTCTATGTTATATGTTTGTGATGAGAATATTGGCTATTAAGCTTAACTGCTGGTCAACATTACTTCGCGATGGTGGTGAACGAATCGGCGGTCTCAAGAAGTGGGTGAGAGAGGGGTCTAGAAATGACTTTGAGTTTGAAACGAACATTTTTGTGTTCGTGGATAGCTCACACGGTAGAGCCACGCTCTCACCTGCCAGGCGGAGTTGTCGTACCAATAAGGTCGCAGGTTCAAACCCCACCACCGCCGCGAAAAAAAAAATTTTTATTCTCTATTGTCTTCTGGCACTTTTCTACTCACTTCATATCTTGTTGTTACCAACATAAGTGCCTGCTCCACTCACTTTTCTGAATTAAAAATTCACCCATACACCGGAGCATACTCAATGTCTCAATCGTTTCTATGTTATATGTTTGTGATGAGAATATTGGCTATTAAGCTTAACTGCTGGTCAACATTACTTCGCGATGGTGGTGAACGAATCGGCGGTCTCAAGAAGTGGGTGAGAGAGGGTCTAGAAATGACTTTGAGTTTGAAACGAACATTTTTGTGTTCGTGGATAGCTCACACGGTAGAGCCACGCTCTCACCTGCCAGGCGGAGTTGTCGTACCAATAAGGTCGCAGGTTCAAACCCACCACCGCCGCGGAAAAAAAAAAAAAAATTTTATTCTCTATTGTCTTCTGGCACTTTTCTACTCACTTCATATCTTGTTGTTACCAACATAAGTGCCTGCTCCACTCACTTTTCTGAATTAAAAATTCACCCCATACACCGGAGCATACTCAATGTCTCAATCGTTTCTATGTTATATGTTTGTGATGAGAATATTGGCTATTAAGCTTAACTGCTGGTCAACATTACTTCGCGATGGTGGTGAACGAATCGGCGGTCTCAA
This sequence comes from Berghia stephanieae, assembly GCF_034508935.2. Classification (NCBI taxonomy): domain Eukaryota; kingdom Metazoa; phylum Mollusca; class Gastropoda; order Nudibranchia; family Aeolidiidae; genus Berghia; species Berghia stephanieae. The sequence continues at coordinate 56,179,132 of NC_088365.1, read as the reverse complement.
GAAGTGGGTGAGAGAGGGGTCTAGAAATGACTTTGAGTTTGAAACGAACATTTTTGTGTTCGTGGATAGCTCACACGGTAGAGCCACGCTCTCACCTGCCAGGCGGAGTTGTCGTACCAATAAGGTCGCAGGTTCAAACCCCACCACCGCCGCGAAAAAAAAATTTTTTATTCTCTATTGTCTTCTGGCACTTTTCTACTCACTTCATATCTTGTTGTTACCAACATAAGTGCCTGCTCCACTCACTTTTCTGAATTAAAAATTTACTTCCTACTTCACCGCGATAAGATGGTCGGCTGGTCACGAAGATGAAGCCGGAAATGTACGAGGATTGCCGACAACGATCATTAATTCTCTCCACAAATGAAGAGTTCTCCTGGACGAGGTGAGGAGTAAAGGGAGATAAGGCTACCTCCTGCCGGCGTGACGAGTTGATGGCACTGATGTAATTATGGACGCACGGTCTAAACTCCGCCATTCCACTCTATGGATGACTTCAAGTGTGAAAATCAGATGGACAGAAGGAGCGCTGCCGTTCTCTGATAAACAATATTTATTTTATTATGGCCATAAATCTGGTACTTCAAAAATCGATCGATTAAATTAGCCCCAAACTTTCAAAAGGATGTCAGAATATCAGAATCCTGAGGTATATTTTAAGTCTCAGGTTTGGGACTTTTGAGACCTTTTGGACAAGTAAGGGAATCATCTCAATTGATATAAATTTTAAGAAAAAGTTTTATGGCCAAAATTTTTAAAAATGCGCTTGTCCAGTTTACGATTGAATGGTCTGCAGACTCTAATCAATTGGTTAGCGCTTGTCTTAGTAAGGGTTGAGGCATGAGTAAGAGAATGGAGGATGAGACAGGCATGATAATATTCGAAAGCTAAAGACTTAGAAAACGACGGAAAATATGGTAACTCTCAAGAGACTAACGGGTTAATGTATTATAATCATATTTATTAGACGTGAGCAATGCTTTGGCGTGAGTTTGATTTCATGCATTTTACGGGGTTTTTTTGTTTAGTGGGAGGGAGATTGTTCATCATAATCACCAAATTAATATAATATATCCAGTTAACGAACGACTTTTACATGAACCAATTTAATGTAAGATTATGTAGTGTACAGCAAAGTGAATCTCATAGTCTAACTGGTAGAGCACTCGATGTAATAGAGTATTCGTATCGATTCCTGATTCTATTGAGATTTTACTTTTCTATGACCGTTCTCTACAAGCAAAGTGATTTTGTAGCTAGGTGTCTTACTGTCACAAAGTGCGCACGTAAACCGTATGCTTATGTAGCGCAGTTTGCAACCTTGTTTATGTGTGCTATATTCAAGCTACGACACCGATCAATAACCAAACACAATACGTTGATAAAGGTTTTGAAGCTAAATGAAGATATATTTTATTACAATATAACAAAGATATTATGAGATATGAAGATGAAATGATAGATGTAATAAGTATGAAATCAAATAGATGGATGACAATTTGATGGAGGTGATGTGATGATGAATATGATATGAAAGCGATATGGCAATATATAATTAAATCAATTAATTATCAATACTTTACCAAACCGCTACCACATCAGACAATCTCACAGATAGGTTGCAACCATCACAGTCATACAGGCAACTAATAATTAACTAACTAACTAAACACAATCCAGACGTGTAGAAGAAAGCCAAAAGAGTGTTCTTGATATTCAACAAAACTGTAAGGTTGTTCTAATATTGTTAATTTGTCTCTTCTTGAAATTGTTCTGGTTTCACAGTATTCATAAACAGATCAATTGTTTCTCAATGTTCTGATATTAAAATAAGCAAATGGTTCTTCACAGGTAACTTATAAAACAGGCAAATGTTCAGTTTCTATTAGGGTCAAGCTATGAGTGTATAGCTTAGTAAAGTTGGCTTGTTAAAGCCCAGCCTCCAACGGCTCATTCACTTTAAAGAAAGAAAATGATTTTGTTATAATATGATAATCATACGAATATAACTCTATCTATATTCGAACTCACTCAATATGTTTACTTTAAATGAGTAAATATTATTTTACTTAAACAAATCAATTTATTAATGTTGATTAATATTGCTTTACTTTGTAGATATGAAATAATAATGCTTTATAGCAAGAAAAGCTTATTTTCTTTACAACAAGAATATATTACACAATTAATTTCATTATCTGATTAATTAATTGAGAATCAAAATTTAAAGTGATATTATGATATTGATATCAAAACACAATCATAATTGTAATCACAACATATTATTCAAAATCTCACCAGAGCCGAACAGATTATTGAAATCACAAATTAAGTCTACACAAGACTTTAATCAAACTCTACACAAGAGTTATAACACAACTTGATTCAGCTCAAACTTTGAGCACCACAAAGTCTACACAAGACTTAAATCACACTCTACACAAGAGTTAACACAAAACGTGTTTCAGCTCGAACTTTGAGCACTACAAAGTCTACACAAGACTTTAATCCAACTCTAGACAAGAGTTAAACAAATGAGCCTAAAAGACTCCGCTGTGGTTATCGCTTAGAGACTATGAGCCTAAAAGACTCCGCTGTCTGGTCTCTTTTGAGACAATGAGCCTAAAAGACTCCGCTGAGTGGTCTGAAGAAACTGCTCAAAACTCTGGCATTTATAGGCAAAAATCAAGCAAACGAAGCAAAATTCTACCCACACAAACGGATGTTAGTCATATCCGTAAACATCTGAAATTCCTTAAAACTCCCCAGATTCCATAATCATGGACAACAACAACCCATCCTGATACCGGACATCCTCATATCAAGGATAAATAAATTCGTCAGCCCCATAGTTACGAGATATCAATCAAGCCATACCATAACAAAGTCACTCCCGTAGAATACAGGGATCCTACTTTGCTTATAAGTTTACGGAGAAAACAAGATTGATGCCTTTCTCACAATAACACCCACACTACGTAGTTTAATTCAAACTTCCGGGCCATAGGTGCATGATCTGATAAGACCTGTATCAACAAAAGAAGGGTTGTTCCGGAGGGATTACAATAACAACAACTAATACTACGACGACGTACATCCTGTCGTAAACTGACGCCTACACGGAAGCATTTCGTTACATATCTCCCCCCTAAGACTAAATTTGGTACAACATTTAGTTAGATCATCGAAATGCCTCAAGATCACATCGATCTCGACAATTATTTGGGCTCATGGTTGTCCCTTCCTTCAACAGACAACATCGGCATCACACATCCACACTTCAACTCCACCTTGCCGTGTGTCATGCATTTCGGTGGTTCATGATCCTTGTTTTCGTCAAAACATGGAAGTCGAGGACTCTTAACAGTGGGAGCATGAGTAAATGATCGAATGTCACTTGTCATACTGTCGTTGTTGGAGGAAGCCTGACACTCCGACTTTAACCTAAGCAGTTCAAGCTCTTTCTCCATCAGAGCTTCTTGCCTTTGAGCTCGTGCTCTGCTTATCTCCTCCTCTTCTTTGGCACGTTCTCTCTCCTTCTCTTTTCTCTCTTCATCTTCTTGTAACTGGGCTGTCACCCAAGCACGGAGATCTTCACCCCTTAACTCCAATTTTTCTCCAGGTTTAATTAATCTTTCCACATCCATCTCTAGGACAATTAATCAAACCAATTCAAATTCAAAATAAACAAACTTCAATATGTTTATCGACACTGTTGCCGTAAATGTTACTTTCACGTAGAATAAAGTGGTATTACAAGTAACCTTATTAACGATATGCGGTCAATATAGATCCCAAAACAGATTCAAAACAGGCAATTAATACCGATTCCTACACGGAATTCAACATTGATCTATATATAGACTCAAATATAGAATCAAAACAAATTTACTACAGGTCCTAACACAGAACCAACGCTTCACCCAGATTCCTACACAGAATCAAAACATTGACTTAATATAGACGTATATTAGAGTCAAAACAACTGATTTAATACAGGTCCTCACACGGAACCAACGCTTCACCCAGATTCCCCACACGGAATCAACACAATAGCTTCACCCAGATTCCTCACACGGAATCAACAAAATAGCTTCACCCAGATTCCCCACACGGAATCATAAAAACTATCTTCACCCAGATTCTTTCTCAGAATCAACAAAATAACTTCACCCAGATTCTTTCTCAGAATCAACAAAATATCTTCACCCAGATTCTTTCTTAGAATCAACAAAATATCTTCACCCAGATTCTCTCTTAGAATCAACAAAATATCTTCACCCAGATTCTCTCTTAGAATCAACAAAATATCTTCACCCAGATTCTTTCTTAGAATCAACAAAATGTCTTCACCCAGATTCTCTCTCAGAATCAACAAAATATCTTCACCCAGATTCTTTCTTAGAATCAACAAAATGTCTTCACCCAGATTCTCTCTCAGAATCAACAAAATATCTTCACCCAGATTCTCTCTCAGAATCAACAAAATATCTTCACCCAGATTCTTTCTTAGAATCAACAAAATATCTTCACCCAGATTCTTACACAGAATCAACAAAATGTCTTCACCCAGATTCTTCCTTAGAATCAACAAAATATCTTCACCCAGATTCTCTCTTAGAATCAACAAAATATCTTCACCCAGATTCTCTCTTAGAATCAACAAAATATCTTCACCCAGATTCTTTCTTAGAATCAACAAAATGTCTTCACCCAGATTCTCTCTCAGAATCAACAAAATATCTTCACCCAGATTCTTTCTTAGAATCAACAAAATGTCTTCACCCAGATTCTCTCTCAGAATCAACAAAATATCTTCACCCAGATTCTCTCTCAGAATCAACAAAACATCCTCACCCAGATTCTTTCTTAGAATCAACAAAATATCTTCACCCAGATTCTTTCTTAGAATCAATAAAATATCTTCACCCAGATTCTCTCTCAGAATCAACAAAATATCTTCACCCAGATTCTTACACAGAATCAATACCTTGACTTACTATATGTGCATAGAAAGTCAGAACAAATGATTTAATACAGATCCTCACACGGGACCAACACAATATTCTCCCAGATTCCTACACGGAATCAAATTACCCCAACAACCACCTTCGTTCCTTACAAAAGGGAGAGGGGGGACAATGGAGGCTTTACAGCGCGAGTACCGCTTTCGCGCTAAGTCAGTGATCCGTATCACTATGACAGATGACTGACAACGTATAACCGAACAAGTGAAAATTACCAGAATAACTTGCATTACACCTTGCGTATAATGACAGTCTTATAACCATTAAATGGATACCAATTTGCTTTAAGCTCAAAGATAGTATCTATCTCAAGTTTGAAACAACTCCCTAACCTGTCTCAACAATTGTTTGGTCGCGATGTCTCTTGAATGCACAACAATAAGAATCCCACTTCTGACACCAAATTATGTCACAAAGTGCGCACGTAAACCGTATGCTTATGTAGCGCAGTTTGCAACCTTGTTTATGTGTGCTATATTCAAGCTACGACACCGATCAATAACCAAACACAATACGTTGATAAAGGTTTTGAAGCTAAATGAAGATATATTTTATTACAATATAACAAAGATATTATGAGATATGAAGATGAAATGATAGATGTAATAAGTATGAAATCAAATAGATGGATGACAATTTGATGGAGGTGATGTGATGATGAATATGATATGAAAGCGATATGGCAATATATAATTAAATCAATTAATTATCAATACTTTACCAAACCGCTACCACATCAGACAATCTCACAGATAGGTTGCAACCATCACAGTCATACAGGCAACTAATAATTAACTAACTAACTAAACACAATCCAGACGTGTAGAAGAAAGCCAAAAGAGTGTTCTTGATATTCAACAAAACTGTAAGGTTGTTCTAATATTGTTAATTTGTCTCTTCTTGAAATTGTTCTGGTTTCACAGTATTCATAAACAGATCAATTGTTTCTCAATGTTCTGATATTAAAATAAGCAAATGGTTCTTCACAGGTAACTTATAAAACAGGCAAATGTTCAGTTTCTATTAGGGTCAAGCTATGAGTGTATAGCTTAGTAAAGTTGGCTTGTTAAAGCCCAGCCTCCAACGGCTCATTCACTTTAAAGAAAGAAAATGATTTTGTTATAATATGATAATCATACGAATATAACTCTATCTATATTCGAACTCACTCAATATGTTTACTTTAAATGAGTAAATATTATTTTACTTAAACAAATCAATTTATTAATGTTGATTAATATTGCTTTACTTTGTAGATATGAAATAATAATGCTTTATAGCAAGAAAAGCTTATTTTCTTTACAACAAGAATATATTACACAATTAATTTCATTATCTGATTAATTAATTGAGAATCAAAATTTAAAGTGATATTATGATATTGATATCAAAACACAATCATAATTGTAATCACAACATATTATTCAAAATCTCACCAGAGCCGAACAGATTATTGAAATCACAAATTAAGTCTACACAAGACTTTAATCAAACTCTACACAAGAGTTATAACACAACTTGATTCAGCTCAAACTTTGAGCACCACAAAGTCTACACAAGACTTAAATCACACTCTACACAAGAGTTAACACAAAACGTGTTTCAGCTCGAACTTTGAGCACTACAAAGTCTACACAAGACTTTAATCCAACTCTAGACAAGAGTTAAACAAATGAGCCTAAAAGACTCCGCTGTGGTTATCGCTTAGAGACTATGAGCCTAAAAGACTCCGCTGTCTGGTCTCTTTTGAGACAATGAGCCTAAAAGACTCCGCTGAGTGGTCTGAAGAAACTGCTCAAAACTCTGGCATTTATAGGCAAAAATCAAGCAAACGAAGCAAAATTCTACCCACACAAACGGATGTTAGTCATATCCGTAAACATCTGAAATTCCTTAAAACTCCCCAGATTCCATAATCATGGACAACAACAACCCATCCTGATACCGGACATCCTCATATCAAGGATAAATAAATTCGTCAGCCCCATAGTTACGAGATATCAATCAAGCCATACCATAACAAAGTCACTCCCGTAGAATACAGGGATCCTACTTTGCTTATAAGTTTACGGAGAAAACAAGATTGATGCCTTTCTCACAATAACACCCACACTACGTAGTTTAATTCAAACTTCCGGGCCATAGGTGCATGATCTGATAAGACCTGTATCAACAAAAGAAGGGTTGTTCCGGAGGGATTACAATAACAACAACTAATACTACGACGACGTACATCCTGTCGTAAACTGACGCCTACACGGAAGCATTTCGTTACACTTACAATTGGCAGAAAGAACTTTGCGATTGACTAGCATTCTATATAAGAGGTAGGAAGCAATTGATGTGGTTTGTTTAAGGATGCTTAAATAGGCGATTAATTCCGACTCAATAGATAGACGTTATGACCTCAAAGCCTGATATTTCTCCTTACAATTTATTGTAGGTAATCTGTAACAGTAAGATTTATAATACAATGTCTGACAAGGCATAATTTTAAAAAAAACAAACTCATCCTTCCTCCACCCGATGAACTTTGTCCAGTCGGTAATTAGGAGGTCTGAGTTTATATTCTTATTCAAGAAAAGCGAATTTTTTGGGATACATTTTCTTTGTAATTTTGTTTCTGCCTTACCTCTACCACTGTATAATTCACAATTTTTCCTTTTTTGTACCAATGTTTGTACCAATATAATTTCCTCTTTGTTATAAATAAACAATTTTGTAAATTATTCGGAAAAAATCTATATAGACATATAAATTGATTTGATTGAACCGAGCTATGTGTCGCAGGACTTGGGTTTGAATCCGGGTGGACATGACACACTTGCATCTTTTCTCATGACTCATCAGTCATTGTCTTTAAAACTACAAATCGGTTGCTGTCATCAACCCGAATGCCATTCCAATCCTGTGTGTCACCAACCCTACCTCCACAATAACTCTACATCTCTCAACTAGTAATAATGAGGTCTGCTATTTTTGTATCTTTATTCAAAGGAAACTGTTTTTACAACTGAGTAAAGAGCCTTTTCCAACTATGCGCCGGCGAGGCTCGAACCAAGACATTTTCTTGTATTTTTCTTTTTGTCTTGCCTGGTCAGGCCATGTATCATTCACATTGTTTCAGATTTTGACACAAATTTTATTTCTAACGAGAACATGGTTTCTATCATTTGAAATCAATTATTTTTTTACGATTGTAAGCGGAAGATGATAAATAAATTCATTGAACTGAATTGCATTGGACAACGAGACACCAGCCTTGGGTACGAATCCCGGTGTATCTTTTCTCATGACTCATCCGTCATCGTCTTTAAAAGAGCAAATCTGTTGTAGCCATCAACTCCAATGTCATTCCAATCCTGTCTGTCCCCAACCCTACCTCTTCAATAACTCTACATCTCTCATCCAAAATCAGTCATCCACTTATTGGGACTTCCCAAATACCCAATTCCTTGTCGTATTCTCACCTTCTTATTTCTTATACTCCTGTATTTCTCCTAGAGGATACCAGCATCCATCCCTCTCATATTTTCTCAAGACTACGAAATTATAAAATGTTAATAAATTAGGGGATAGGATACCAAAATTGTATAAAAAGCTGCAAACTTGCATGGTGATTGTGATAATATAAAGAGCAGGTATAAGTGTAAGACAGCAATTATAAAACAATGCCAATGAAACAATACAGTACATAACAAATCAGAAAGAATGAATACTCCTGGATATAATATGTCTTCATCCACTCGGTGGTGTGAGGATAGCAAGACTGATCAGTAATCATGTGTCTTGAGTTTTGATCCTCAGTTAAAAAAAAAAAGAAAAACAATCTGTTTTTGTTTTTGGATGCTTTTTCTTGTGTTTTTCTCTCTGCCAGTCTGGCACTGTATCATTCACATTGTTACAGATTTTTGACTCGAATTATGTTTGTACCGTGACTTGGTTTCTTGCAGAGCGCTTTGAACACTTTTAGTGGATATTGCGTTATATAAAAGTTCCATTTTTTTTAGATATGTCATTTGTCATCATGTTAAAATCATAGGAAAAAAGAAAGACGATAGATACATTCGTACATTAAACTTAATTGCGTTGGATGATGAGACACCAACATTGGGTTCCAATCCCGGTGGACACATAATATGTATCTTTTCTCATGACTCATCACCCATCCATCGTCTTACGAGTAAAACGAGCAAGTCTGTTGCAGTCAGTCATCAACCACAATGCCATTCCAATCTTTCCCTGTCACCAAGTCTCACTCACCCCACAAAATAACTCTACTTCTCTCTATTTCGCCCACCATTCATCCACTTTATATTATTGGAACTTCCCAAATAAGCCACTCTTTGACATCTTTTCACTTCTCCACCCCTTCATTTTCCATGTAAGCATTGTTATATTCTAAATGTAACCCATCGCATCAATATGGTATTTTGTCAAAGGGAATCAAATGCCAAATACAAAGAAGATAAAATAGAAATGATAGCCAAAGGGAAATTTTAGTTTTTGTCCTTTAAGAAATTATGTTCATTCTCATTTAAAAAAGGGGGTCCTGATACCTCAGTTGGTAGAGCACTCGATTCACACGCAAAGGGACCGTGATCGATCTGGGGTGCAATAGAGAGTTTTTTTCTGACCTTCTCTCCACCCAGCAGTGAATGCGTAGCTGAGTCTGTTAGATTTGGCGGAAAGTACTTTGCGAAAGGTTAGCACGCAATTTCTATTGTCCGTTTCACAATATAGAAACGGGGATAAACTCCGGCTCCTTGAGCCGAATGACTCCGAAGTACTAGTGTAAGAGAGTTAGCTTATAGCAAGTGGGTTTAATGAGTTCACAGTACTTGTATATCAGTTAAACTTGGTCATTATATTGAGTAGTCTAGGACAGTTTTACGTTCCAAAGTTAAAGGATTGGTCATTATATTGAGTACTAGAAAATTATTTCTTTGATCGGTGTTACTTGGTATTTGGGGATAAAAGCATTAAGTTATAGTTGGTATTCATCATTTAGGCGTACAATATTATTTGGGCGTAGCGTATTTGTTATTTGGGCGTACGGATTATTTAGGCGTACGCCATTTGATTATTTAGGCGTAAAACTGACCTTTGGTGAAAGGAATTGTGGGACAGTTTACAATAGGATATAAAACAGTGTGTCTGATCAAACGGGATCATTCTACCTTTTGATTCAGGATTCAACTTGACCATGAGCTGCACACTTTAAACCTTTTGTGCTCACCATCATTTATTTGCTTTTACGAACTTAGAAATATTCCACGTATATTGAAAATGGTTACTTAGGCAAACTGACTTTACATGTGGACTGATTTTACGGATTTGGAATTTATGAAACTGATTGAATTATGACAATGCTATTTGATTTGGATTTGGAATTTATCATGATTTGGATTTTGAATTTATCACAAACAAATAAACTGTAAGAAATGAAACTTGGAATCTGGACTTTTATTTGAATGTTTTGGTGTTGTGCATTCAATTATCATCACCGGCCCTTGAACTCTTTCGTCATTATTAACATCTACAACACAACGCAAAGGATAATACTACCATCTATGAAAAACACCACTATGCGATCATAAGCCATTACATATGTGTGCAATTACGCCACATTATGCATCTAATTTGGTGTCGTGAATCAGGATTCTTATATATCTTTATTTGGAGCCCTGATACCATGATGTAAAGATGTTATCATTCCGAACCATGGAAACACAAGAAATGTATATTGTTGCGGTGTTAACATCTATTAAAGTTTTTGTGAGACTCGAATTTTGAAGTGAAAATTGTGAACAGATAGGAAAATAGTTTTATTTGGGAAAGAAAATGAATATCAATTTTGAAGGTGAAGCAGTGGAATTATTTTGTATTGAAATATGAAAAAAAAATATTGAAATTATAGATGATTCCTAAAATTCTGACAAAAGACAATATTTAAAAAAATAAATAAATATACTAAATAATATTTAAATTAAGAGTCACAGATAGAAAAGGAAATTTTAAAAAATATAGATATATAGGGCAATATATTATATTCAAAAAGTGAAAACAATATATTATAGAACGGCAAAATAATAATAATAATAATAATAATAATAATAATAATAATAATAATAATAATAATAATAATAATAATAATAATATAATAATAATAATAATAATAATAATAATAATGCATTGATGCTATACGTATTTTAATTAATTAAAAAGAAGAGAGGGAGAGATGAAAATAAAAATTGCAGTATTTAAATGAATATTTTAGTGCGTTTTATTTTTCAAAATAAATGAAAATGCGTTTACTTACAATCAAGCGTTTCGGAATAGATCTTCGAATATTAATTTGTACCGTTAATGGCAATGTTTTGTTAATATCAGTAACAAAGATGTGTCGATTTTTATTTCAATTTTTGTATGTTACTGTTGGAATTACATAAACAGTTGGTCCATTATTTAAGGTTGTTACGTTTTATTTTCTGTCAAAATGACTCAAGAAGACGATGGCAATAAAAACACGTAAATTCTAAGTTTTGATAATTGAAAAATGTCTTATGGTATTTATTGTTATATTACAACATCATTGATTATATTTCTCTCCCGTCAATAGGGATGAATTGGTAGGTTGATATTGACTCTTTGAGATTCATGGGTTCATGACAAAGAGCAAAGTTTTATATCTGTTTGTATTCTTGGTAATAAATGTGTGGTTAACGCAGCCAAGTAATCGACAACAGAGCTTATTTAGTTGTGTAATGAGACATGGCGTTATAATAGATTACATAAGACATTTGGATTTTATCACTGGAAATTAAGTTGAAATGATTTATGCGGAATTTGAGTCAATCGTTGTTTTGTTTAGTTTTGTTTTGAAACGCGTTTCATCGTGATTTTTAAAAGGAGACATATTCTCATAATAACGGAATAACGGACTTTTGGTTTAAAGTCGGAGAACAAATAAAATGACGGAGTATTAATTATTATGAAAGACTGATGTCTTGTAATGGGAGTTAAAATGTTATTACGGAAGAATAACAAAATATTGAAAATGCATTATGTCATGTGAGCTGATAATATTTGTGACACAAGTGGTTAACTTGTTAAGAATCAGCGAATTATAAGTAACCCATATGGTAAAATGCTGTAAATGCATAGTGGGTAAATAAGCGCAGTGATGTAAGACGCGGTAATTAAAGTGCACACGATTTAAATTACGAGACGCAGGAATGATGCGTTCGGGAATATTTTATTTTGCGTTTGATTAAAGCGCATGGTTTAACATTATGAAATGATACAGAAGGCGGATAATTTTTATAAATACGATGCGCGTGGTTAAAGCGCACACAATTATCAATGCTATATTAAGAGGCGCGAGATAACGTCGCAATGAGTTATATGAATATTTTTATAAGCCGAGGGCAAAGGCGCGAAACATTGAATTTTTCTTGACCAGAGTGTATATCGTTTCTGCGAATATTTTGATTATCATATTTTTCTCCTATAGATTCGGTGTTGTAATTGTAATCAATATTTACTGCGTGGTTTGAATTTAACATTTATATCATAAAGTGTGTAACTGAGTTCAAGAAGAAGTTATGTTCAATTGTCAAATCTTAAGTGTGTAATCATTCGGCAATCAGTTGAAATGGTAGGAAGTGCTACGATAACATAAACAAAATCATATTTCATTAAATTAGGGATTTTCTAAGGGGAATAATTCGAGTTAATCAAAGGCAGAAGTAGTGTTTGCACTTAAACATGATACAGTCATCACGAAAGAGGACACTTGCAACCATCAGTCATAACGGGAACGCTGATGACAACGACAGAGGCAACTCAAACACAGCCACAACAGAGGTCGGGAAATGTCCTAATCCCTTTGGTCTATCCACGAATACATTGAAATGGAGTAACAATCTCGACAACCACTACGCCATTGATACGTCCAGAATCAACACAATCTACAGACTACAAACTACACAGCAACCTCAATTACATCGTACCTTTCAACTTATACAAACTTGACAGAATTCATAAAATAATATCTGTATCAACACAGATTTCTTCCATGAACCTTTTTTATATTTACATTCTTTATTGAACAATTGGATTACTTGTATTTACTTCTACAACAACAATACCCAACGATGTACGATGTCAATAATTACATAAACGTTCAAGATACGATTGTTTTTACAAAAATGATGTCCAATTGTGAACAATACTACTTCCATCATATTCAGTGGTGAGCGTATTCAAATTTAAACTTATGTCAATATACAAGTGTGCAGCACCCATATCTACAACTTATAAACATTGAATATTATAATAACGCCTGTCTTAGTATCATTGTAAAAGATAAAGGCTATATATGTATATAAGACAATGCAGGAAAAAGTATCGCAAAACGCCACATGAGCGATTTCCTTGGATTCATTATCGTATGATATTCAACAACCTGCGTTCAAATAACGAAAATATTGTTGACCTTATTCGACCCTACTACATACACTACTAGACTACGTTATTATTACATCATCTACCTGGTGTGTACTCACATGCCACCTCATCAAAACTCGATCAACAAACACAGACAATTACAACACACGACCTCTGTCGACTACTACACACGAACTCTTTGTCAACACATGGCTGAGTTCACAACTTTCTTTTGACTTGCTGGATAAGTCAAACTTCATTTAAATTCAAGATCTCGCACACAGTTAATCTTGAATTTTTACAATTTCATCTACAATGAGATTCAACATATACACAAGACAACCACAAATATCTACGAGGAGAATCGACCCAGATGCCGGAGATGAATGGATTACAGCGACGTCACAAGACCAAGAAACAACCCAACAGGTTAAGCATACGTTTGCTACCTGTAGAGTCTTTTTTCGTCCCAAATTCAAAAGACTCGAACAAATACAACACACTAATTACAAAAGTTGGTCACTTTAGTAACAGCCCACAATCACATACTGTGTTAGATTTTACTTATTTAGTTATTTACACTGTACTAAATATGAATAAGTCGGACAGACTAATGACCGATTATTTACAAACACTAAATATGTGATGTGAACAAGCCGGACAGACTATTGTTTGATTATTTATTAAACACTAAATATTTGAATGTGAAGACATTATTGTGATAATTCTAAGACATTTACAGAGGAAAAAGTTTTTAATTAATTAACAATAAATACAGTGAATTTATGACACTTGGGCTATGCTGTGACCACAACACACACAACAATGCAACACGTAGACTAGATACAAACACCTCAACTCTTATAGTTGATATAATTTTTTCATTACACGAAAACTCATTCTAAATGGAGACAATGACTTAATTAACAATTACTGACAATTTTTACAGGATGACCATTCTCAAAACGAACGGATTACTGAGAAATGTGACCTCTGATGGATGACCACAAAGAACAATTTGATATCAATGAAGTTGTAAACTACACCCTGATGACTTAAAAAGCTTAAAAAATTGAAACATCAACAATGAACAATGAATGATAATAACTTCAATTTGAATTTTAAAATGATGATAATGCTATTATTATGATTTATTTTTAAATATTTTTTTATTACTTATTGAAATGTAATCCTTCGTATATGGATCTAGATGTCTATAATACATTATTTGTACCATATATTATAAGTAGGAATTAATGTAATAATGTTGTTTAAATGGAATCATACAATATAAGGGAATATGCAAGGTACTGGTTTTGATATGTCAGTAAATGAGTAGACATACATGGAAGCTGAGATTATCACCCATGTCGTGAAGAGTTGAATTTGAGATTGAATAAGACAACGTGAGTATATCACAAATGGAATTTGAACCATCCTTTTTCACGCAATACTATTTATGTGTGATGGGATATGACGAGAATTAAACACTTTTATTGCTATGAAGATGGAATTTAAGGTGAAAAGATATTTTTTCTTTGAACTTTTAATTACTTGATATCTTACTTTCGATGTTGTGATGCCTTAAAAAGTATAATCGATAAATATATAAATGTTTAATCAACTTTCGTGTTGGTAAATTAAAATTTTAATCACTTTTAAATGATAGATACCTTACTGTTGATGTTGTAATTTGAAAGAAAAAAAAAATCTATAATCGATATATATATCTATTTAGATGTTGTAATCAAATTTGATGTTTGTGAATTTATCAATGTTGTAATACTATAAAACCTATAATTGATATATATGAATGTTGTAATCAACTTTCGTGTTTTTGAATTTAAAGTTTAAAGTTTTTAAATATTTAACTGGTATAAGTATTATCATTTTAAACATTTATTTATTACATTTTAGTTGGACATTACATATATATTTAATCTCTCACTGTAATTTTTTTGAATTGAAATTGTTTTAAAGTCAATTTAAATTCTAAGAAAGGGGCGTATGTAAGAGAGTTAGCTTATAGCAAGTGGGTTTAATGAGTTCACAGTACTTGTATATCAGTTAAACTTGGTCATTATATTGAGTAGTCTAGGACAGTTTTACGTTCCAAAGTTAAAGGATTGGTCATTATATTGAGTACTAGAAAATTATTTCTTTGATCGGTGTTACTTGGTATTTGGGGATAAAAGCATTAAGTTATAGTTGGTATTCATCATTTAGGCGTACAATATTATTTGGGCGTAGCGTATTTGTTATTTGGGCGTACGGATTATTTAGGCGTACGCCATTTGATTATTTAGGCGTAAAACTGACCTTTGGTGAAAGGAATTGTGGGACAGTTTACAATAGGATATAAAACAGTGTGTCTGATCAAACGGGGATCATTCTACCTTTTGATTCAGGATTCAACTTGACCATGAGCTGCACACTTTAAACCTTTTGTGCTCACCATCATTTATTTGCTTTTACGAACTTAGAAATATTCCACGTATATTGAAAATGGTTACTTAGGCAAACTGACTTTACATGTGGACTGATTTTACGGATTTGGAATTTATGAAACTGATTGAATTATGACAATGCTATTTGATTTGGATTTGGAATTTATCATGATTTGGATTTTGAATTTATCACAAACAAATAAACTGTAAGAAATGAAACTTGGAATCTGGACTTTTATTTGAATGTTTTGGTGTTGTGCATTCAATTATCATCACCGGCCCTTGAACTCTTTCGTCATTATTAACATCTACAACACAACGCAAAGGATAATACTACCATCTATGAAAAACACCACTATGCGATCATAAGCCATTACATATGTGTGCAATTACGCCACACTAGTAATAAAGCAAACCCCCCCCCCCTCATCATAACTTTTTGTGACGATGGGTCACAGCATATCATTCTTTCTGTATTTGTCCTAGAAATCTTAAAATTAGGCTTTATAAAAGCTACGGTTATTATTTTGTATATATATATATATATATATATATATATATATATATATTGTGTTTTGCTTTTCATGTTGTGATGTGTTATATAGTTGCGTTTGTGTGTATGTGTGTGCATATGTGTGTCTATGTGTTTTGTGTGAGTGTGTGTGTGTGTGTGTGTGTAGATGTGATGATGTTGTGTGGGTGATGCCAGACACTAGGAAATGGATTAGAGAGGAAGGAGATAAAGCGATTATCAAGGCGGATAACTGGATTGTCTTGAGATTACAATGAGAATTGAATATTGGACGACAGCAATGGGAGGAGGAGGAGGGGGAGGAGGAGAGGGTGGTGGTGCTGCTGCTGGAAAAAGAAGCGAAGGAGGAGGACGAGGAGGAAGAGAAGGAGGACAGAAAGAGGAGGAGATGGAGTAGGAGGAGCAGGAGGAGGGAGGAGAGGGTGGTGGGGCTGTTGCTGGAAAGGGAAGCGAAGGAGGGGAAGAGGAGGAAGAGTAGGAGGAGAGGAGGAGGAGGAGGAGGAGGAGGAGGAAGAGGAGGAGGAGGAGGAGGAGGAGGAGGAGGAGGAGGCCAAGTGCTTATTTACATACTTGACTCTTGAAATTTATATTTTTATCTTGTCTGGCATTGTCCATACACAGATTTTCAGATTTTTATCTGAGGAGGAAGAGGAGATTGTGTAGGAGGAGACGGAAAAGAAGGAGGAGGAGGAAGAAGAGACCAGGTGCTTATTCAGATACCTGACTCTTCTAATATATATTTTTATCTTGTCCGGCACTGTCCATACACAGATTTTCAAACTTTTATCTTACACTCCCTGAGTGCCCCCCCCCCCCCCCAAATTCGTCAATTTGGGTATTATGTATATCGTTGACAATGGCATTGATGACAATAATTAAGTTTAAAGTCAAATTTATTAGAATTAGGGAATCTAAGTTATATTTTATGAAGTTCTATAAATAGAATCTCGGTCTCCTCAATAAAGACGTTTATTTCGGCTATGTGGTCTAGTGGTATGACACTCGCTTTCGGATCGGAAGATCCTGTGTTCGAGCTTCGCTCGGCGCATAGTTGAGACCTTGGAGAAGGCTCTTTATTCACATTCTCTCACCATACTTAGATGTAAAATGAGTACCTGGCCGTTAACAGCGTTGTCTCTGTCCGAAAAAAAATTGTAATATCGCCTAAAAGGTGTCATGTCCCGTCCTACATGTTAAATTTTGCTGTTGGCCAGGGCCCCCTTGTAAAGTCCTTTGAGCACGTTTAGTTGATATTGCGCTATATAAAAAAAACGTTTCTAACAAAAGCTCAAAGCGCAAATTCTATAAGTTAGTTTAAAATTCCATTCTAATCTTAGGGTTCACCCACCCACTCACTCACTCACTCAATCCTCTCTGCGTCGTTGAGTGCTTGAGGCAACAGCAAGTGTACCGCCAATTTTCTCGGTCTTTCGCTGCATGGGTTGCAACAGTCTGTACGCTGAGGCTCTGGGCTTTTAGTTCTCTATTCACAGTTCTTCTCCAGGTTTCCTTAGGTTTTCGTCTGTTCCTTGTTCCTTGTTGACTCCAGCGTACTGCTGTTCCCGGGATGCAGTCCTCGGGCATCCTGCAGACATGACCCAGCCACCTCCAATGTCTGATTCTGATGGTGTCTGATAATTGTGTCCATCTCAGTTTTCTGCAAGAGATCCTCATTTCTAATGACATCGGGCCAGAAGATTCAAAGGATTCTTCGCTGACATTTGGGCTGGATCACCTCACCCCACCCAATATAATATTATTACCTTTTTGAGACAACTCTATGTCTTTGTGTGATAATGCGGTCTTGTGGTATGACACTCGCTTTCGGATCGGAAGGTCCTGGGTTTGAGCCTCGCTCGACGCATAGTTGAGTCCTTGGAAAAGGCTCTTTACTCAGATTCTCTCACTTAACTCAGGTGTAAAATGAGTACCTGACCGTTAATAGCGTTGTCTCTGTCGGAAATAAAAATTAATATCGCCTAACAGGCGACATGTCTTGTCCTACATGTTAAATGTTGCTGTTGATTAGGGACCTCTTGCAAAGCGCTTTGAGCACGTTTAGTGGATATTGCTTTATATAAAAGCTCCAAATTTTCCTTGTTTGTTTCTTTCTTCTTTTTCCCCATCCAGACAATTGTCATCTTATCGTGTGTCTAATTACACGCTGATTGGACAATTCCAATATAATGTGTTATCAGATAACATTTGGTTGGTTTAACAAGTTAACTAGTCAGGCTATTTCTTTCGCTACAACACTCCTCAAAACTAACCTCATTTCTGCCAAGTCTGAGAAAACGCAAATTTAAAATTTTGGCCAGAAAACTGGTACTTCAAATATCGATCTACTAAAAACATCAAATCTTGCCAAAAACTCTCAAACCTGGGATATCACGGAAGTTCCAGGTTTGAGAATTTTTAGAAAGGTGATGTTTTTAAAAAAATCAATCGATAATTGAAGGATCAGTTTTCTGGCCAAAATTTTTAATACGCGTCTTTTTTCAGAGTATGGCTAATTTGGTGACTCACTAAATCATTCAGTCTGCAATGTTACATACACGGCGTAGTAATAATGGGGTGATGCTAAAATGATTTCTCCGCCTGATAAATTGAGTGCAAGTTGGATAATAAAGGTAAATTGACGAAATTGGTACCCTCTGTCTAGCTTGATCCAATTTCACAGTTAGATGGATTTCTATTTCTTGAAAGCGTTTTTTTTTTTTTGGGTGAAAATAATAGAAAATTATAAACAATCAAATGCGAGATGAAAATTGAATGGAAATTTCCATTATTCATCCCCTTAAGAAATGTTTTTAAAGGGTTTATTGTATGGAAACTGGCCGTCTCCGAAACACACGTTTTTGAAATTAAAATTTTGGCTCAAATACTCGTCCTCCAAGTATCGATCGATTAAAAAGACCCTCATCTTGTCATAAACTATCAAACCTGGGACTTCATAGAAGGCCTTCAGATGAAGGTCTTTTTTTAATCGATCGATGTTTGAAGGACGAGTTTTCTAGCCAAAATTTAGAATACTTGTTTTATTAGAGTGCGAAAAAAAAGGGGAAAAAAGGGCCGGAATAAACCAGAATCCAGCTGTAGTACATCGTCTTGTAGTGAGCAGTTGGTATTAGGGTCCTTGCTTAAGATAAAAACAAACAAACAAAAAAAAACAACAAAAAAAAAACAAAAAACAAAATCAAAATATCGACATCAAGGCTTGAACCCTGGTCGTACCTGGCCTTCCAGACCCCAAGTCATGGAATTACAGAGGCATGATTGGTGGAGCACATAAATAGACCTGGGTTCGAATCCACGGAGCTTTGTTATTCATCTGACCACTCCCGATGCCTGGGGCAGTTAAATCAATCAGAAGGTAGCCAAAGTTCTTTGTGACAAATCAGTGTCCTTTGCATAGGGTATCAAGTTTTGAGTTTATTTACCAAATTAACGCTACAGGATCTGCAATGAACTCCACCTCAAAGGGAAAACGCTTCAACAGTCGTAACGTCACTTCCCTCGTAATTTTTAATTCAGAAAAGTGAGTGGAGCAGGCACTTATGTTGGTAACAACAAGATATGAAGTGAGTAGAAAAGTGCCAGAAGACAATAGAGAATTAAAAAAAATTTCGCGGCGGTGGTGGGGTTTGAACCTGCGACCTTATTGGTACGACAACTCCGCCTGGCAGGTGAGAGCGTGGCTCTAC
>NC_088365.1:56128971-56156471 GCF_034508935.2 Berghia stephanieae | reverse complement strand
GTTTTTTGCCAAGATGATGGTCATTTAAATCAATCGATATTTGAAGGGCGAGTTTTCTGGTCAAATTTTTGAAAATGGGGTTTTCCAGAGTACGGCAATATAGATAGTTCGAAGATGACGTCACTCAGGTCTTTGTTATTGTTTTTTGCCATCCGCGTTTATGAGTAATGCTCACTGAACTGTTTTAACCCGACTATAAACGTTCATGGATACACACAGTTTTGTGTGTTGTTGGCAATATTATGAGCTTCTTAGCCAAGCGCATACTATCTATAGAGATGTCTTTATTAAAAATGCTAATGTAATTTTCTACCCATTTTTTCTAGGAAATCAGTCAATACAATGACGAAATTCTTCATCTATTATGTTTACCTTATTTCATTTATACAACAATGGCAATAAGATAATATGAGCTCAGCAGAGAATGCATGACTACTGATATTAATTAATTACTTAATTGATTAATCAATTCATTTCATTTTGTCTCCTCTTTTTCTTATCTTAGAACATTCCCAATTATGGTGAGTAAAATGTTCTCTTTCTCTCTCTCTCTCTCTCTCTCTCTCTCTCTCTCTCTCTCTCTCTCTCTTTGTGTCTTTCTTCTTTTAGTGTCATTTTAGTTATCATCTCTGTTGTGGTAAATTTTGAATTCATGTCATATGTTACATTGCCTACTTTACTTATTTATCTATTTATTTTTTTAGTATACTGGCCTCTTGAGGAAACTATTCAAATTATAATCTCTCTCCCTCTCTTTTCTCTCTCTCTCTCTCTCTCTCTCTCTCTCTCTCTCTTTCTTTCTTTCTTTTAGTGGCCAGCCATATTTCAATCAATCAATCATTTAGTTATCATCTTTTGCGGTAAATTTTGAATTCATGTCACATGTCTCATTGGCTACTTACTTATTTATCTATTTATTTTTTTAGTATACTGGCCTCTTGAGGAAACTATTCAAATTATAATCTCTCTCTCTCTCTCTCTCTCTCTCTCTCTCTCTCTCTCTCTCTCTCTCTCTCTCTTTCTTTTAGTGGCCAGCCATGTTTCAATCAATCAATCATTTAGTTATCATCTTTTGCGGTAAATTTTGAATTCATGTCACATGTCTCATTGGCTACTTACTTATTTTTTTTTTTGTATATTGATAAAGGGTCAATAATGGTCTGTTCAGTAAACTATTCAAATTATAATTTATTCTCTCTCCCTCTCTCTCTATCTCTATCTCTCTCTCTCCCGCTCTCTCTCTCTCTCTCTCTCTCTCTCTCTTTCTTTCTTTCATCTCCCCTCTCTTTTCTACTCAATTTTAATTCTTTCATCCTCTCTTTTTTCTCTCTTAAACCACCCCCCCCCCTGTCCCCCCTTTCATTATAGTATGTTGATTATACATATGGCTTGTGCCTGGTCGTGTTTTTCCCCTCTAGAATAAAACCACGAGCAAATGCCCATAGCTTTAAAAGAATCATATTTGAAGTACAACTTCCGGTGAGATATTTTTGGGAATCCAAAATGAAATTAAAGATTCACATACAAATAGAGCATTGGTGACCCACGGAGTAAATGTGGTATGATGTCAGATGGAACTATAGTTAGATGAAGGAAATTGAGTTTAAACTTTATATGATAAGCATAAGGAAATTTACGATTTTTTTTAATTTGAGGAAGAAAAGAAAACAACTCTTTCTCCTCGATAAAGCCATTGATTTTCATTTTTCAAATTTAACGAGTTAAGCTTGAAATTCAATCACAGGGATCGGGGTCATTCTTACATTACAACGTTTTGAAAAGATTGGTCACAATTTGTGTGGCTTTGTGGTCTGGTGGTATGGCACTCTCCTTTGGACACGAAGGTCCCTGCTCTAGTGGCGGTGGCACACATTTGACTTCTTGGAAAAAGGCTCTCCATTCACATTCTCTTACCATATGCAGCTCTGTGGTCTAGTGGTATGACGCTCGCTTTCGGATCGGAAGGTCCTGTGTTCGAGCCTCGCTTGGCGCATAGTTGAGTCCTTGGAAAAGGCTCTTTATTCACATTCTCTCACCGTACTCAAGTGTATAATGAGTACCTGGCCGTTAAAAGCGTTGTCTCTGTCGGAAAAAAAATAATATAGCATAACAGGCGTCATGTCTCGTTCTACATGGTACGTGTTGCTGTTGGTCAAGGACCCCTTGTAAAGCTCCCTGAGCACGTTTAGTTGATATTGCGCTATATAAATGCTCACATTTTATCAGTTGTTAATACCTGGCTGGTAACAGCGCTGTTACCGTCAGAATAACGTGTAAAATGACCTCGTGTGTCTTCTTACATGTTAAATGTTACTATCGGCTGGAGTCCCTCGTAAAGCGCCTTGAGCACTGGATACTTTAAGTGGACGTAAATTAAATGAAAAAAACAAATGAATAAATAAATGAACAAATTGAAAAAAAGATAGATTCTGGCTTCTGCTGAAAGTATTACATCAACCCCGGAGCCATCTAGACATCTTAAAATCTTTGATGATATGCCATCCAAATAGTACATTCAGGAAACGGACATTGAACTCAAAAGGAAAGTCGGCTTTTGTTGATATTTTATCAAATTAAATAACCCATTGTAACAAACTGGTAATAATAAGATAAAAAATAAAAAATAAGATTCCCTTTATTCATCCCATATGGGAAAAAAT
Organism: Berghia stephanieae; assembly: GCF_034508935.2. Lineage (NCBI taxonomy): Eukaryota > Metazoa > Mollusca > Gastropoda > Nudibranchia > Aeolidiidae > Berghia > Berghia stephanieae. The sequence goes on along the minus strand of NC_088365.1, from coordinate 56,153,811 downwards.
GTTTCTAGGGTCTATTCCAAGGGAAGACTGGAATAACCCAGGCGTCAGCCGCAGTGCAACGCCGCAAATTGAGCTAGGGCAAGATGACTTGCTCAAGGCCACACAGCTCGGCGATGGGCGATCGAACTCGGTACATTTCGGGCACGAAGCAAAGACCGTACCACATCTGCCACGCTGTCCCCTCCCTAATGAAAAAAAAATTATTTTGGAAAATGAATTTCAAATAAATAACCCCCAAATGTATCCTTCAATTTCCACCGTTCATCACGATAGCCTTGAAAGCCTTCAAGACAAGACAAGTCAGTTCAATCTATAGAGGATATGATTAGATAACGATCCCAAATGATTGGGATTTGGTAGAAATCGATATTGAATTCTAGGTTATGTCTCAAGATTGTCAACCCATCATCAGGACTTCCGAACTATTATTATTATTATTATTATTATTATTATTATTATTATTATTATTATCATTATTATTATTATTATTATTATTATTATTATTATTATTATTATTATTATTATTATTATTATTATTAATATTATCATTATTATTATTACTATTATTATTATTATCATTATTATCATTATTATTATTATTATTCTTATTATTATTCCTCTTCTTATTATTATTATTATTATTATTATTATTATTATTATATTATTATTATTATTTATTGTTATTATTATTATTATTATTATTATTATTATTATTATTATTATTACTATTATTATTATTAAAGTCTTATTACCTCACCTCATCATACTGTGGAGTGTACAGTGTACAGTCAATTTATACACGTTGGAGAAATATCATTTTATGCTTTCGTTATTCTTGTTCCATTTCTTTGTTATTTCAATTTTTTATCATCTAAAATAAGGAAATGGCATCTTTGAGATTGTTAATCAACTGGCTTTTTCATAATCGATATTTGAAGTAAAGCGTTGGTATTTATTGGCCTAATACGACGTCTACTTATTTGCAGGTCTGACAACCGAAATTGTTTTGGGCTCATTGTTGTAATGGAAATAATCTCAAACCAACGAAAAGTGTTGTCTATTACAACAATGTTATAGATAGAATGCGCTTGGCCAAGGAGTTCACAACATTGCCATCCGGAAGTATAACGGACCAACACACAAACTCTGTGTAACCATGAACTTTTATAGTCTGGTTAATACAGTTTTGTGAGAACAACTCACAAACGCGGATGGCAAAACCAATAACAAAGGCCTGAGTGACATCATCTGCATACTATCTATATAAGTTCATGGTTACACAGAGTTTATGTGCTGGTCCGTTATACTTCCGGATGGCAATGTTATGAGCTTCTTAGCCAAGCGCATACTATCTATAGATAGATCGAAGATGACATCATTCAGTCTTTTGTTATTGTTTTTTACCATCCGCGTTTATGAGTACTTCTCACAAAACTGCATTAACCAGACTATAAACGTTTAAGGTTACACATATTTTATGTGTTGGTTCCTTACACTTCCGGATGGCAATGTTATGAGCTTCTTCGCCAAACGCATACTATGTATACCAAGCCCATGATGGGAGCGATCTATATTCATCAAGTCATCAATCACATGACTTGTTGCTGTCCAACGATTGGACATTTCTTAACAAATGTAAACACGCTGCTTTGTTTACAAAAGTTATAAACATACACATGTGTCAAACTGAGCACAATGACCAATAATTGTGATGTTAGATATTTCAAAATCTGTGAGCACTTTTCACTATGTGGGTCACTTTGAGCACATATTCCAATATGACCAGTGACCCCGAGCACATGGGAACGTAATATAGATCATGCCCATTGCGTTCGGTTATTCGACCTGCGAATATGTGTACATTGCCCAAAATGAAAAAGAATGGATGTTACTTCCCTGTTGTACAGCAGCAGCATTATATTCGCCAAGGCCTTCTTACTGACTTGGTCAGTTTACGGAATAACATTGAGCACATTCCTACTGTGGCGGGGGGAGATAGATAACCCACCCATCAAACATTCAAATCCAGCTAGATAGAGTGATTCATAAAATTGTCCAGACGAGCAACTTCAAGATTCATATTTTAACTAATCCAATTGAGCTTTATATAGCGCAATAGCCACTAAATGTGCTCAAAGCGCTTTACAAGTGGTCGCTGGTCAACAGTAACATTTAACTGTAGGACGGAACATTGACGTTTGTTAGGCGATATTACAATTTTTCGGACAAAGACAATGCTGTTAACGGCCAGGTACTCATTTTACACATGAGTACGTTGAGAGAATGTGAGTAAAGAGCCTTTTCCAAGGACTCAACTATGCACCGAGCGCGAGGCTCCAACCCAGGACCTTCCGATCCGAAAGCGAGTGTCATACCACTAGACCACCTAGCTACACACAATCAAGATAATACAAAAAAAATTGTTTGAAGTGGAGCTGGAATAAATACGGGCCCCTCAGGGTTCTGTGCTATGCCTTATATAGTCAATTATTCTGGCCTCTCATCTTCTCATAATAAATGACATGTTGCATAACTATAGCTATCCTTAGACTGGAGTCGCTAATGACCTCAAATGATCAGTGTATGTACTAGATCGATGTGAAATTCTAGCCGTTGATAATTTGTAACTTATCATTATTTCAAATACGATATTGAGAAATAACAATAATCAAAATTGAAATACCCCCCCCCCCCAAAAAAAAAAAAAAAAAAAAAAAAAAACCACCACCCCAAAATAAACAAAACAAAAAACAACAAAACAAAACAAATATGAAATAAGAATGAACAAAGCAAACAAACAAAACAAAACAAAACTTAAATGCGACGACGTGAGAATGTGAGTAAAGATACCAAGGACTCAACTTTGGGCCGCTCACGTGGGACCTGGGGGGGGGGGGGGGGGGGCAGAAGCGGAGTGTTTTACATACATACATACCACAGGACCAAGTGCTGCATCTATGCACTATGTATATGGTATGACACTCGTTTTCGGATCTGATAGGGTCCAGGGTTCGAATCTCTCTATCTGTCTCTGAGAGACGCATAATTAACTAACTTGGAAAAGACTTTTTACTCACATTCTCTCCTCGTGCTCTGATGTAAAATGAGTACCTGTTCTGCCGTTGCCGTTGTTTTAAAAAAACACAGTATATGCAATGTTACCAAAATAGCACATACCGTGTTCGCGGGTGGTTGGATGGGAGCATCACCCTTGAATCATATACCTATGATGTTCGCATGGGTGTACGATCCGATAGTGATGTCGTTTCTTCTTCTCTTTACTAGCCTATCCTGCTTCTTTGGTTTGTGATTGTATTTTTGACAGGGGATATTTTTTTTCTGTAAATCTTCTGACTGTTTGTTCTTGGTTATTTATAATTTAGCTTATGATATCTTTAGGTTATGATTTTGATTTACATTTGTACTATTTTTTGTTAGATTGCTTGTTTTTTTGTTTCAGCGGTCTCTCATATAACCTCAATTGTGTTGGAAGAGACCTAAAGCAACAAACAAACAAACAAAAAACATACCGTGTTCTTTAATAAAACGGCAGCGTTGGTCACATCGATGTTTCGTCAGAGTTTTATTATGTAAAATAGCCTAACCTACGTCACTTTAATTGGTGTTGTTCGCTAGGGACCTCTTGTTAAAGTGAGAATAGTCTGCTAGAATTAAATTAAATAAAATTGAGCTTTTATATAGCGCAATATCCACTAAACGTGCTCAAAGCGCTTTACATGGGTCCCTGGCCAACATCAACGCTTAACATATAGGACGCCTGTTAGGCGATATTACAATTTTTGAAGCTGTGGACTATAAAGAGTAATAAACAAAAATGAATAAAACATCTTAAAAAAAAAAAAAAAAAAAAGAACAAAATACCAAACATGGAACGTTTCGGGCTCAAAACCCTTGTTCAGCCAACACACAATGAAACGATTAATGAATATCGCACTATAATAATTACTCAAGGACCAGAATGCCGCACGGAGAGGTCATTTGGAGAAACAGCCTATTAATTTGACTTATCAATTATGACAATCTCATAACACAAGAGGTCAGCGTGCCTCCCCCCCCTTCCTCTCCCCACCTTCCACCTTTTACCATCTTGTTCTCATGTTACAAGTATGAAAGAAAGGCTCGTAGCTCTTACGACGTGCATTCAGCATTCCTTTTGATAGGATCTGGTGTGAGCGATGCTGTTGTTATGCATCACGACCGGTTGGTGCAAATGTGTCCTGGAATTTGTCTTTGCCAATTAGTGGATCAGTAGTACATAATATTGTATCGTTGATAGTTTCTATGGTTAAAAGAAAAATCTATCAATAATATAGAAACGTGAGTGGAGCAGGAGTATACTTATATTGAGAACAACAAGAAATGAAGTGAGTAGGAAAGTGCCAGAAGACAACAGAGAATAAAAACTTAGCGGCGGCGATAGGGCTCGAACCCGCGACCTTACTGGTACGACAACTCCGCCTGGCCGGGGAGATCGTGACTCTACCGTATGAGCTATCCATGACCCCTGATTCCCATGGCCGCCGCGAAGTTTTTATTCTCTGTTGTCTTTCCTACTCACTTCATTTCTAGTTATTATCAATAATATAGCACATCATTAAAATATAGAGTAGGTCACGGCGTCACTCTGATATTATATTGACATGCACTACACAGATGAAGAAAACTAAAAGTTGCCTCAGTATTATCAAAAATTTAGCTTCGTCAAAGTCCAGAAGCCACAATTTACTTCCCTCTATGAAAGTAGGTACTTAATCAAGCTTAAATGTATCACTGATTTAAGATTTAAATGAAATTTTAACCATTCGATCTTTCTCAACATTAAACTGTTTTTTGAGACAGTTGGTCACAGTTATTAATTGGACAAATATAAATAAATTGCGCTGGACTTTGACATCATAAAATAAATGAATTTCCACCCGATTCATTAATATTTTAGCTTTGTGCACGATACTACATCACGTGTCTATCTACTTATCAAGGTTAAAATATCATACAAGTCAAAACAATGTTTGAAGGATTTAATATTTGTGCATGTCTTTCATTTGTTTTAGCAAAGTTCTCTGTGTTTAAGTGTTTAATAGGAAATTTTACCAGCAGCGCGAAAGCAGTAAACTCCCCCCCCCCCCCCCCCCCCCCCCACTCTCTCTCCTTCTCAAGGTCTATATTTGAATAAAAGACTAGAGTGAGTTTGAGACAGTTGGTCACAGTTATTAATTGGACAAAAATAATTAAGATAAATTGCGCTGGACTTTGACATCATAAAATAAATGAATTTCCACCCGATTCATTCGTATTTTAGCTTTGTGCACGATACTACATCACGTGTCTATCTACTTATCAAGGTTAAAATATCATACAAGTCAAAACAATGTTTGAAGGATTTAATATTTGTGCATGTCTTTCATTTGTTTTAGCAAAGTTCTCTGTGTTTAAGTGTTTAATAGGAAATTTTACCAGCAGCGCGAAAGCAGTAAACTCCCCCCCCCCCACTCTCTCTCCTTCTCAAGGTCTATATTTGAATAAAAGACTAGAGTGAGCCACACATCATTTGAGTTACAATGCCGTCTATTATTCGCACAGACCCAGGTGTATATATATTATAACACAAGCAAGTCTGATAACCAAAGGTAATCGTGGGGTTGATTACACATTGTTGGACACAATTATACGATGGTTTTAGAGTATTTCCATTATAACAATGAGGCCGTAACAAGTTGGGTTGAGTCTAAGTATTTTTTGGTCTAATAAGTTTCGGATTTCTACTGATGGAAAACAAACAAGTACATACAATAATCAGATCTATACTAGAATAGAAATGAAGGCACCAGTCTCCGGTTCGCATGCCTGGTAGAATTAGGCTGAGAATGTTGAGACGAATAACCTTGATAATAAAGGAGATGTGAGTCTCTCTTACCTTTGATGTCGGATGAATAAATCATGGCTGGACGCAATGGATGGAAATCATCTCTGGCACCGTCTATAAATAGCCATCGGGTCACCGTGACAAAACGACACATAATTTACAGCTGCATGGTTGGATGATAATGATTGACCTTTGGCCGGCAAATAGGTAGAATGTCTGATTTCCCAGCTAATGTTGTTTTCTCGATTTCTCTTCTATGTATTTTGTAATGGCTGGATGGCTCAGTGGCTAGCGCGACCGCTAGCTGATATATATATATATATATATATATATATATATATATATATATATATATATATATATATATATATATATATATATATATATATATAAATATGAATGGATTCACTCACTTATATGGCCGAAACACATGTTTCTGTGGCTTCTATCCTCGTCTTCAGTCGGCATACTCCCGAATATAATATATATATATATATATATATGTATTATATATATATATATATATATATATATATATATATATATATATATATATATATATATATATATATATATATATATATATATGAGTGTGCCGCATCAATTGGATCCCGCGTTTTCCTCTTTGACACCGTGATAAATATTTTTATCCTCTGTTTTCATCTAGAACTTCTCTATATCCTACATTTTTCATCATATCTTGTAATGAAGCTACTGTATTTCTGAGCTTACATGGTCTGTTTGGGATTGGAATAAAGAGGATAAATCTCTTTATTAATCTCTATGAATAATTTTGTTTATAGGTTAGATCGTTTTAATTAAAGTCTGAAATTAAATTCACCAAGCATCAGTGGTAATGAAGCCGCAAGCTTGGCCGAGGCGACTTGCTTACTTAAAGGCACACAACGCGGCGCTTGAGACTCCAGCCTGATCCCTCCAACCAAGACATGAAGCGGAGGTGTAATAGTAGTAGTAGTAGTAGTAGTAGTAGTAGTAGTGGTAGTAGTGGTAGTAGTAGTAATCTCATTGTCATGCCGTATCTTATGTTGATTCATAAAATGTGAATTATTTGAGTTGTATCAAGGAGTAGTAGTAGTAGCAGTTATAATAATAGTAGTAGTAGTAGTAGTAGTAGTAGTAGTAGTAGTAGTAGTAGTAGTAGTAGTAGTAGTAGTAGTAGTAGTGGTAGTAGTAGTAGTAGTGGTAGTAGTAGTAGTAGTAGTAGTAGTAGTAGTAGTAGTAGTAGTAGTAGTAGTAGTAGTATTATCGTCATGTCGCATCTTATGTTTATTCATAAAATGTGAATTATTTGAGTTGTACCCAGGGCTTTTTAAAGTTATTTTTTTAAATTTTAGATTTATAATTCAATTATTTAATAACTAATCTATTAATTAAATCTTTAGATGATTTTACATTATTCTAATCACCATTGTAATTATTATTATTATTATTATTATATTATTATTGTTATTATTATTATTATTATTATTATTATTATTATTATTATTATTATTATTATTATTATTATTATTATTATCATTATTTATTATTATTATTATTATTATTATTATTATTATTATTTTATTATTATGACAATTATGATGATGATGATGATGATGATGATGATGATGATGATGATGATGATGATGATGATGATGATGATGATGATGATGATGATGATGATGATCATTATTATTATTATTATTATTATTATTATTATTATTATTATTATTATTATTATTATTATTGCTATCATTGCTTGCCTTGCTTTATTATTGATTTTACTTACTTGATTTGTTGATGAAAATATTACATTCTTGTATGATTTATATTGGCAATTGCCTAAAAATAAACGTTTGAACCATTGAACCTCACATGCGGCTATGTGGCCTTGTGGTATGACATCGAAAGGCGAATGGTTGAGTCCTTGGAGAAGGCTCTTCGTCTCCATTATCTCACCGTACCCAGGAGTAAAATGAGTACCTGACGAGTAACAGCTTTGTATCTGTCAAAATAATATCGCCTAACAGGCGTCATGCCTCGTCATATATGTAAAGTGTTGCTGATGTCTATGGGCTCCTTGTAAAGCGCTTTGAGCACGTTAATAACATATATAAAATATAATAAAATCCCCTTAATTTAACCCGTATGGGATATTTGTCTCTAGGGTCTATTCCAAGGGAAAACTGGAATAACCCAGTCGTCAACCACAGTGCATGCAGCGCAGCATATTGGATTAGGGCGAGGTGACTCGCTCAAGGCCACACAGCGCAGCGGTAGGTAATCGAACTCGGTACTTTTTGGGTACGAAGCAAAGACCGTACCGCTGAGCCAAGTTGCCCCCTTACGTTGATAGTGCGCTATATAAATACTCAAATTTTAAACGTCCCTCAAACAATTTTGGATTGGAAAACAACAGGGTTGTTCATCGTCTTAAAAATATATAGCATTTGTACATCGCATAAAGAAAAAACAAAACAAAACAAACAAAAAAAAAAAAACCCCAAAAAACAAACCAACCCCCCCAAAAAAAGAACTGAGCTTTATATAACGCAATATCCACTTAATGTGCTCAAAGCGCTTTACAAGGGGTCCCTGGTCAACAGCAACATTTAACATGTAGGACGGGACATGGCGCCTGTTGGGCGATATTACAATTTTTCGGACAAAGACAACGCTGTTAACGGCCAGGTACTCATTTTACACCTGAGTACGGTGAGAGAATGTGAGTAAAGGGCCTTTTCCAAGGACTCAACTATGCGCCAAGCGCTAGGCTCGAACCCAGGACCTTCCGATCCGAAAGCGAGTGTCATACCACAAGACCAGATAGCCGCACAATCATAACGATTTCTTGTGCAGCCTCGTTGTCATAATGAGTACAATTTTGTATATATACTTACCTGCTTTTAGTTGGCTGTCATTACTATGGGTTCTATAGATAGTATGCGCTTGGCTAAAAAGGTCACAACATTGCCATCCGGAAGTATAACGGAAAAACACACAAAACTACATGTAACCATGAACTTTTATAGATAGTATGCTCTTGGCTAAAAAACTCACAACATTGCCGTTTTAAGTATAACTATGTGTAACCATAAACTTTTATAGTCTGGTTAATACAGTTTAGTGAGAATTACTCATAAACGTGAATGGCTAAAAAAACAAAGAAACAACAACCCCCCCCAAAAAAAAAAAAAAAAAAAAACAATAACAAAGACCTGAGTGACGTCAACTTCGTTTTTTCTATTGTATTTTAATCAAGACCAGGCGTCGACCTTTCCAATATTTCTGTTGTATAAACACCCTAGTTGTTATCATTCATGATATTTTGATGCCAAGAGTTATCAATTCACACTGAAATACAGATACAAGAAATATTTGGTGTAATTGATAATCATTAAAGTGAATTACAAGTAAGAAGTCGGGCACATTGGGTGAAAGATTAAATGACTTCAAAACAAATTCATTATATTATTCATAGATTTATTTTTGGGGAATTGCTGATATAATTCCACCCAACAAATCAAATTAAGTAAAATCAATAATAAAGCGAAGCAATTATTATTATTATTATTATTATTATTATTATTATTATTATCATTATTATTATTAATATTATTATTATTATTATTATTATTATTATTAATAATAAATTTATTATTATTATTATTATTATTATTATTAATAATAATAATAATAATAATAATAATAATAATAATAATAATAATAATAATAATGATAATAATAATAATATGATAAAATTATTGATAATAATAATAGTAATAATAATAATAATAATAATAATAATAATAATAATAATAATAATAATAATAATGATAATATAAATGATGATGATAATAATAATATAAAGTACATAATGATAATTACAACAATAAGGCAACAACAACAACAAACAAAAACAAACTACAATTATGATGACGATGACGTTAATAATAGTACATTATCTTAATCATTTTCATCATTATTTTAATTTACGATTTTAATCGAATTATAAAACAAATAAGGAACGTTTAACTCTTCTTTGATAGCGTTTCATACATTAGCATCTAGGTTATTTATTTCCAGTTGAGTATTTTTTTTTTTTTTTCAAAATGGCGGCGCTGAATAGCGACGCACAGTTACAACTATGTGATGAATTCTTTTGATATTTATTTGTTTCATGGCAACGTTTCACTCATTTACTTATTAAACGTTGTATGATTGTTCGTATTAATGAATGGTATGTACTTCAAACTTTAACGTTTAGAGTTCTGCTTCAAATCCTCGGAAAAATCGTTCGTATCAATGTTTTTGTCTCAAGGAAATCGAAATGGCGGCGGCCTTGTTTACTTCCGACACAAAAGTGCACCACTAATTTCATCTTATTTCGCGATTTGTTGATTGAAGACCTATCCTTCGCTTAATATTATATAAAGCATTGTATGATGATTTAGAATTACAAAGAGGCATCAAAATTAATAAACCATCCTGTTGATGAAGTAGAAAGAATTCATGGAAAAGCAATAGAAAGGAAAGCATTCTCAATTACCAACAATAAAAAAACATATTTTATACCATGAATTTGATATTTTGCCATCTGGGAGAAGTTTTTGTCAGATTAAATGTGGAACTAACAAGTATAAATCAACGTTCGTTCCATCAGCAATAAAAATGTTGAATATTTCATATGGTACAGCAAAACCAAGGATTGATGCGTTGACTGATTGACTGATTAATTTGTTTAATGTTAGGCTAGTTGAAGTGACCAATTGATAATGATGATAATATTTGGTGTTGAATTGCCAAGAATGTAACGAATTGAAAATGAAATGAAAATGTTGATGTTGTGTATGTCGCATGCGTGAAAGAAAGAGAGGAAGAGAGAGAGAGAGAGAGAGAGAGAGAGAGAGAGAGAAGAGAGAGAGAGAGAGAGAGAGAGAGAGAATGGGTAGGAGTGAGGTGTCTGTTCAATGTTATAGTTATCATATAACGTTATGACAAGTGTAACTAAATGACAAATTGCCATATTTGTGGACAATAAAGATCTATTATTATTATTATTATTATTATTCTTTCATACCTTTACTTACAATAGTCTTCAACAGCCATAACGTCACTTCCTTCCTAATGACGCATGGTAACTTAGTAACACTGGCTCTAAACTATCGGAACAATGGCGGACGCCGTATGAAATATTTCTCCGGCGAGCTTAAACGCGTATCCAGAGGAAAAAAACCCCCATCAATTTGATCATGTTTTGACTTTTACACATTCTGATCACAAGGCGTATGAAAAGGAATGAAAAGTTCTAGCCAGCATGAAGAATAAAAAGTAATGATTTTCTTTGTTTAGAACCAAGATGGCCGCCGTTGCCGGGCGCGTGACATCAGACTACTGAATCCAATTGCAATATGAAGCGATGAGCTATCCCTGCGACAGTCACGACCTCAAACCTCATCTTGTCATTCTACGCAAGTCCCAAGGCTTTCGCCCCTAATCAACATTCGCTTCCCATATCCCACTCCATGACCTCCTGTCTCTGACCCTTGACCCCTCCTCCGTCTTCCTTAAATCGTTCCCTTCTCGACATTTCGATTTCCGTAGAATTGAAGGATCACGAGGGGTCGAAGGGCAGTTGGGGAAACAGAATCTGGGAGTGACCATTACTAGTGGACAATGGCTACTAACTAAATGACCATCTGCCAATTCGATCGTGTGACAAGGTTAAGGCATATTGAGTTATTGGGGGCTGCACGAGACCGGAGCTCCATCTCGCTACTTCCAACGCCTCTGGGGAGGTCGACTGGCTTAGCGGCCTGTCACGCTGATGGCCCGGGCCACGTCCTGTCACGCTGATGCCACAAGAAAAAACCCAATAGATTGTTTTGGAACAGTTCGTGGGTTTGGTTTTGGTTTTGGGAGGGTAATCTTTATCTTAAAAAGATATTAACGAAAGAGTGAAAATGGAGAGGCTTCGTATGGGAACAAAACAGACAATGGACGTTTCGGGTACAATCCTTCGTCAGCACAACAATACACAAAAAAGATAAACCATTTCATTCACGATCCTTTGATCGGGGCAAATGTTGTAGCCTAAGATTACACCGGGAGGTTTTGTAATATTAAATTAAGTAAACATTAAATGTGCACTTCACCATGTATAATGTACTCTACGTTTAATTTACTTTCCCTGCAGGCGACATAGGAATAAATTTACAAATCATACAGTCCAAGACGTTTGATATCTCTCTCTCTCTCTCTCTCTCTCTCTCTCTCTCTCTCTCTCTCTCTTTCTCTCGATTGGATACCATTGTATAAAAAGAACAAAACAATTTGGATGACATAAGCAGAAGTAGGTCCAAAACATGTACAGAGTGTCCACAAGACTTCTAAAACCATAATATACAAAACAAAACACAAAACAAAACTAAACTGGAGCAGTCATAAAGCGCATTATCTCATGTTCGGCGATATTAATTTTTTTCTTTCATAAGAGACAACGCTGTTAACGATCAGACACTCATTTTACACCTGGGTACGACGAGAGAATGCGAGTAAAGACCTTTGCCAAGGACTCAACTATGCGCGGCCAAGAGCGGGACTCGAACCCTGAACGTTCCGATTCGAAGGCGAGTGTCATACCAAGGGCCACATAGCTTCGCGAAAGAACAAAATAACAATTTAGATGACAAAAAAAAAGAAGAAAGAAAAAAATGAAGTCCAAACCAATCACATTGTGTCCACGATACTTCTAAAAGAGATAACAAATCACTTTCACTGTCTTGTTTGAGCATATCATTCTAACCATTAAGGAATGGGGAGTTTGATCTAAGACCTTCTAACTGGCATTGACGATCCACGAAATGAACTGAACAAACAACGAGCAGGATGACTCTCAATATTCTGGGAATTTCCGTTGTTTTTTTTTTTCTTCCTTTCTAACTAGTTGTTAGTTAGTCCCTGTCCTGCCGAGAAAGAACCATAAATCAGGGGGCCAATTTCCCTTCCAAATCCTGGCAGGCGGCCGACACAATCCCAAGATGCCGTAGGAAAATTAATTAATGGCACAGAACAGACCGGACATCCGGTGTATGGGAAAATCCGTTGTGTTCTTTTCCAATCAGCCGATGTAGTTTTAGTCTGTGTCCGACAGGTCATCCATTCTTCTCTGGCATGAAAATATAAATCTTTTGTTTCGGAAGAAGGGGACAGTTGTGGGACATTAAATTTTCCCTTACACTTTTATGTTCTCCTTATTATGTAGTCTTTAGTTTAGCAATAGTAATGACTCGCTCTTGGAGTTTGCTGTGTTTGACTTTGAACTTCTTTCAAGAGGTTTTAAGAGAAAGAGTTAATAACAAGAAATGAAGTGAGTAGGAAAGTGCCTGCAGGTTCAAGCCCCCATCGCCGCCACGAAGTTTTTATTCTTTGTTGTCTTCTGGTACTTTCGTACTCACCACTTCTTGTTATTATCAACATAGGTGCCTGTTTCACTCATTTTTTCTGAACTAAAAGAGAAACAGTTCCACCCATGTTTTAACACACTTTAGAATATTTCACAGAAAATACATATTATAATTTGATATTCAAATCAAAATTTATCTCAGGCACTTTGCCAATCCAGAACACAAATCAAAACCAGCATAATCATAAAACTGCAAACAAAACAAAATCATTTACAACTGTGGATAGAAACAAGAAATGAAGTGAGTAGGAAAGTGCCAGAAGACAATAGAGAATAAAAACTTCGCGGCGGCGATGGGGGCTCGAACCCGCGACCTTATTGGTGCGACTACTCCAACAAAAGGACTTGTTGTTTCATCTGCATCTATTGTTTCCCGGAAAAGGAAAAAGCCAGAACAGTTTGTTATTGGTACCAATTGAGACTTGATGATTGACCTCTTTGAATTGAGTCGACAGCATTACACTGTACTCTCCTAATTAACGACTTCAGATTAACGACGAAGAAAATGCTGATGCTGTTGCTGCTGCTGTTTCTGTTGCTGCTGCTGTTTCTGCTGCTGCTGCTGCTGATGATGATGATGACGATGATGACGATGATTATGATCATATTGACCGTGAAGATAATGATCATCCATCTTCATAACACTCATGATAGGAATAATATGTTATGTTGGTAACTGTTATTTCTTCTCAAATCAATCACAAAGGCAAAAGATGTACATACGAATTATCTAGTCGTCCGATTGAAACTGACGTGATCAGAATCGATAGAATAAAACTTAATGAAACCTTAAAATAGATAGATAAATAAAACCCAGCGAAACTACATTGAAAAAAATTGATTTAACCAAAAATCCAAAACAACAAAAAAAACTTTTAAAAAACAACAAAAGAACAACAACAAAAAAAAAAAAACAAAAAAAAAAAACCAAAAAAACAAAAAAAAAAAAAATAACAAAAAAAAAAAAAAAAAAAAAACAACCAAAAAGCAATAAAACAAACAACGATAGAATAAGGAGATGAAGACTGGTTGGTTACAACACCACCACCATCAACACCATCATTAACAACGATACCTACGACTGCTTCTGTTAGAAGCATTACAACAACAACAACAACAACAACTACTCCTACAACTACAACTACTACTACTACTACTACTACTACTACTACTACTACTACTACTACTACTACTACTACTACTACTACTACTACTACTATTACTACTACTTCGTCTTCTTCTTCGACTACTACTACTACTACTACTACTACTACTACTACTACTACTACTACTACTACTACTACTACTACTACTACTACTACTACTACTACTACTACTACTACTACTACTACTACTACTACTACTACTACTACTACTATCATCACAACTGTTTCGACTCCTACTACTACCATCATTACCATTACGACCACTATCAGCAGCACCCAACCCCCCCCCCCCCCCCTTTTCACATCAACCAATCACACAAATAAAACCTTTCTTTGCATAGTCCAGATCCTTCCCATCCTGACCCCATCTTCATATGAATAAATACACCAGCCCATAAACACCGCCTGCAGTATTTTTAATACCATAACCCATTGCAATACCGACTCCTTAGAATACCAAACCCAAACAATACGTATTCATTGGTTATTTATCAACGTCAGAATTCTTTACCCAGGGAAACGCGTTGTCAATGCGCGGCATTAATTCTATTTGGATGTCATTGATGAATCTATTTATGCCGGAATCCAATTATTGAGCCGTGTTTACCATTTCTGGACGGGCCAAACAAGATTATGGAGCCAGGTCCATTTTATCACTGGGTTAGGCCAACACCCATAAAATACGTATCGGCGAAAGCTTTGTGTGTATGTGTGTGTTCTCAAAGAAAATGAATGGGAAACATGAATGCATTAGATAATAATATGAGTTCAGTTACGCTTTTATCATTGAAATGTAAACACAAGCAAAGGAGATGACGATATCAAATACCAAATCATATTAATATGATATAGAAAGGAATAGTTGTATCAAACCTAGTTGAGGCGTTATGGGCAGGTTGTTATGACTCGACTTTTTGAAATTCACCAAGGTCGACCCAGTGTGCTCTCAAAAAACCGGAAACATGATTGTATTAGATAACAATACGAGATACAGTTACGCTTATATAAAAATCAATGTATTGTAAACGCAAGCAAAGGGGATGACGATATTCAAACATCAAATCACATTAATATGATATAGAAAGAATAGTTATATCAAATCTAGTTGTTCAGGGGTCATGACCAGGTTGCTGTGACTCGACTTTTTGAAATTCAAGATAAAGTGTGTTCTAAAAATAGGAAACACGATTGTATTAGATAACAATATGAGTTACAGTTCCGGATTTTTATCAAAATCATTGTATTGTAAACACAAGAACAGGAGATGACGATATTAAACATCAATATATAAAAGGGATATGTAGTTATTTCAACTCTTGTTCAGGCGTTAAGGCCAGGTTGCTGTGACTCGACTTTTTAAAATTCAAGATAGAGTGTGCTCTAAAAATCATTAGAAACTTGATTGAATTAGATAATAACATGTGAGTAACAGTAACACGTTTATTAATGCATTGTAAACACAAGCAAAGAAGATGTGGATATCAAAAATCAAATTACATTAAAATGATATAGAAAGGATAGTAATATATCACATTTTGCTCAGGCGTTACGACCATGTTGCTATGATTTCGAATTTTTACAATTCAAAATAAAGGGTGATCTAAAAATACCAAAGGTGATTTAATTAGATAACAATATGAGTTACAGTAACAATATTATCAATGCATTGTAAGCACAAGCAAAGGAGAGGGTGATATCAAATATCAAATCACATTAAATTAATATTAAAGTATAGTTATATATCAAATCTTTACAGGCGTAATGGGCTGGTTGCTGTTGCTCGACTTTTAAAATTCAAGATAGAGTATAATTAAAGGAGGTAGTTGCTCGGTATTGAATACAAACTTACAATTTTCCGGCTACTGCACTGTCGCATTGTTGACACCTTGCTTGCATCTATTCACGATGAATTAAACAAGCTATGTGAAATGGCAGATAAATGGTGTATAAATTATTTTTGAAAATGTGATTTATTCAGAGATATCGAAATCAGAATCGATGGAGAGATAAAATAATACATTTCATACATTTCTGCAATTCGAACTTTGTTCCCAACGCACACTCGCAAGGTCGAACAGCGATTGGGAAAACGTCTCGATTTTTTTAAATAAAGAAAGAGTGTAAGAATGGTATAGAATACTCTTAACTATTCTGCCTATCAAAAATCATAGTCAGGACACAATTGTCTGTATATCGTCATCAATGGCCTTTTAAAGAGAATATGTTGAAAACATATGGCCACTGTGATTGTCTAAAACGGCAACAAACAATTGACTGGTGTCATCTGTTGTATCCTATCTGAGCGCAAATCTGAACAGGAAACCCATATTTCAAATTCATACCACAGCAATATAGAATGAGTTGACACCTAGGACGTAACCAAGCACCAAATAAAGAATGGAAGAAACAAATCAAACCATTTTCATCTCTAAAAGAATACAGTGCCAGATTTTGTTCTGATAACCCAAGACTCCCAGGAGAACGGGGTGTGCCAAGGGGAGACAATCGGACTTCTGTTCTGTTGTTAACTGACAAAACACATTTTATTTATTTTAGTCAGAAAACTTTGACTTCAAATACCGATCGATTTAGGTGACCTTTAAATTGTTAAAAAGATCCAAAACTGAGACATTTGTAGTCACGGGTTTGGGACATTTTGGCAATTTAGAGGTGGTCTTTATCGATTAATGATGAGAAATATAGGGTATGGAGAAGTGCCAGATGGAAGCAGAGAAAAAAAATATCGTGTTGTCAGAGCCAAACCTGTGATCCAATTGACACGGCATCCTCCGTCTCGTTAAGAGAGTGTGCGTGTGTGTGTGTGTGTTTGTGTTTGTGTGTGATAGAGAGAGAGAGAGAGAGAAAGAGAGAGAGAGAGAGAGAGAGAGAGAGAGAGAGAGAGAGAGAGAGAGAGAGATCACCAAGCAGTCGCACTAGCCTCACATCTCAATATCTTATGTTTCTCATCATTATTCCAATAAATGACCGCTCCACCTTTTTCAGATCTTTATCGATTCATACCTTAATGAAACATTATCTGACTATTTTTTTCGGAAATGTGTTTGCTTTTACATGAGATGATCAAATGTTACTGTTTTCAAGAAGTGTGCATTATGTCGGAACAAACTAGATAGATGAACATTGACTGTGATAGACACACAATGTAAAGGATTGAAAGATTTCGTACTTTGAGTTCAGTAACCACAGCGTACGCTTAACTCACTCAATCCTAGGGATTTTGGCTACTTTTCAAATTGGATAAAGATGTATTAAAAATGAGCAAGTACATAGATCGTTTTATTCAACTACCACTAACCTGTATAAAAGAAAAACGTTAACTTTAATACTACGCCTATACTTTGTCTCAGAAAAATGTAATAAATATGCATGGCGTAAAAGTAACCTTGGTAATCTACGGATATAGTCGGTGTTAGGGTTGAGTGAGTTAAATATTCTGCCTATCAAAACAATGATATTCAGCACAGAAATAAATGTCCTCAGTAATTAGTTGCCAGTTTATTTGCAGAAATTGCTGAGAACCAATTGCCTCAATAATAATATGGTTGTTTAAAATGGCAACAAACAATTGACTGTCCTCAACTGTGTGCCTTCTGTTGCGTCTTCTCTGAGCGCAACTCGTAATTGGAAACCCATGATTCAAATTCATACCATAACCATATTATAGAATGACTTGACACTTAAGAGGTAATCAAACGCCAACTAAAGAATGGAAGAAACAAATCAAACCATTGTCATGTGTATAAAAAAAGAAATACAGTGCCAGATTTTGATCTGATAACCCAAGACTCCCAGGAGAGCGGTGTTCCAAGGGAGACAATCTGGCTTCTGTTCTGACGTGAACTGGCAAATCACATTGTATTTTATTTTAGTCAGAAAATTTGACTTCAAATATCGATCGATTTAGATGACATTCAAATTGTCAAAAAGTTTCAAAACTGAAATTTTGAAGGCTCCTTCCGGGAAATGTTCGTCATCTGGAAGTCATCTTTAGATAATCTGCAATTTAAGCATTAAATTTTGTTTAAAAATCTGGTCATAATTGCTATAAATTGTTTTGTATTTTCCAGGAGACGGGATGGAGTGTTATCGGTGCAGACAGAACTTTAATGTGATTGGGGTCATGCTTCAGAGGATAGCATCTTCAGCATGAGGGGGAAACTCCCGAAACCTCCCCTGGGATTTGCCGATGCTATGATTAATGATCTGATTGGGCAATGGGGGCTAGTTTATTACAACCCAGGCATTTTTCACTGATTGTCAATTTTTCATTTTTTCATATGTTTTTATTTTTTTTTTTGATTTTTTTTTACGTTTCGGATATAACTGAATTTTAATTTGCTTGATTTTTTTCCATGTTTTAAGATAGAAAGACAGTAAACGATTTAACTTGACACAAAAAGTAAAAATAGAAGAAAATTTATTCATAAAGGCAAAAAGGCCAAAGGAACCGGAGTTAATGCTGATTCCAGTCATAAAGCTGTCAGTAACAATTATTGCTGGCTATTCTTTTCACATGACGCTAGTACTTTGCGACATATTTACCAAAAAGATCATCAATTCACACGAACCGGGGAACAGAGTAGGCAAAGAAAACTTTCAACTGAAGCTGGGACCGATATCATCAGATGTCTTTGCCTGAGAGTCAAATGCTCAAGCAACTGAGCCTTGAGTTTACAGTTCAATACAATCAGGATGGGAAAAGTAACAAACAAAGAAACAAACAAGTCAGCATACTATGGATTTTAAAATGTTTCTGTTGCTAAAAGCTGTGGACTATAAAAAGCAATGAACAAAAAAAAAATATAACACTTCGAAGATGAATAAAATACCAAACACTAAACGTTACGGGCTCAAAACCCTTATTCAGCCAATAACCAAAACATTAAAAACATCATTATACCATTTAAAAGGTAGACGTTAAAGTAATTAAACATTTTGTCAACAAGTACGATCTTGAAATGTAAACAAAATGCAAACAATACATTTTAAAGTCTTTCCATTGTCAGCTTTCTTAATTTTTCTATCAGCTTTTTGTATTCTAGAAATGTTTTCAAAACTTTTCAAGATCATTATAAAGTTGGTTCTGATTACGAAAATTGAAAATTGATTTATGATAATGTGCCAGTAGAAGTAGATAAGAGAATGCAAGAATGAAAACATATAAAAACTTAAAAACGATGCCTGCTTCATAAGTATACAGTATACAATGAGATATTCCAATGTTGGGATTCAATTGTTACTATGAATCATCCAGCCTTTAATTATACGCATTGGTAGCCAAAGACAGTAGTTGTGTTGAATACAAATGAACATTTTACCCAGTTAACTGCCGTACTCTGGAAAAAAAAAACATGTTTTCAAAAATTTGGCTAGAAAACCCGTACTTCATTTATCAATCGATTTAAATGACCCTCATCTTTGTAAAAAAAAGGCAAGCTCTCAAACCTGGGACACCGTGAAGTCTTCCTTAAGTCCCAGGTTTGAGAGTTTTTGCCAAGACAAGGGTCATTTAAATCGATCGATATTTGAAGGACGAGTTTTCTGGCCAAATTTTAAATACATGATTTCCCAGAGTTAGGCAGTTAGCTGGTTGAGATAGACAGCTGACTGATAATAAATGTCCTGTAGGTCATGAGTTTCCAACACCGAATGACGCAAGACCCCAGAACAAATGGAATGCCGATGATTACAGGATTCTACATCACACAAGAGTAACCAAAGAATATTTTGTAGAAGACAAATGAGACACGACTTGCCATGGAATAAAATATTCTGCCGTGTTCTAGCAAAACGCTATATTTTCCATTTTGGCCAGAAAAATGTTATTTCAAATAAAAGCCGTTGAAATGACTCACAACTTGTCATACATGACCGGTCTCAAAATGGTAATGTAATGCAATGTAATAAATTCGTTTATCTCTCTCCTTACCAGCCATTTTCAGGATATTCCCCAAAACTTCACACCCAACTTACACAAAATGTATTTTATATCATTCAAACACAATAGCAGTAAGTTCTTGCGATGCATAATTTTTTAGTAAAACATGCTCTACAACACACTGTTCATTTCCTTTAAATTTTATGACGTGGAAACGAAATTTGAACAAGAAAAATGTTGGTGTATCGTAACGCATATGACGATTTCTCAGTGGTAAGGAAACGATTAAATAGCGCACAGAATCCACAACGTGCGATAAGGCATAGCACATGCAAAATAATAAGTCAAGCAAAACACAAATACTATTACTGCTCAAAGTTAATGATTTCTAGCCCAAAAGTTTTAAAATGTATTTTGTAAGAGCGCAGCAATATTATTTATTCACCCTGTTGTAAGATTTGGCCATCAATCTTAACTATTTTAATTTCATGGCCGGCCTATCAAAACATATTGGATTCATGAAATATTAGCGCTATCGTTTTGATATTAAAAATGGACTGTGAAAAAATCGTTACGTAAGCGTCGCCCCTCCCCAACCCCCCCCCCCACCCCACCCACCCACCCACCCCAAGCCGTTAACCCTTTTTACAGCAATACTAAATTTTCTTTAAAATCATATGAGAGAAAAAGAAATAGTTTTTTTAGAGTCAAGAGGGCCACGGAGCTGGTTTTGTTCGCGTTTCTGTAGATTTATATAGATAGAAGCAATTGTTTGTTTCCCTTTGGATAGGACGCTAACTATCACAAAGCACTTTCCCCCAGATCTATAAAATCCAGCTGCCCATTCATTGCTGCATGAACAGAGGATTAGAAAAAAAACCCTCTACTGCTTACGGATTGATACCGGTTCCTTCGCATGTGTGGCCAGCACTCTTCCATTAAGCCATCAGGATCCCCTGGCCCTTCTCAAATAACGATATTTCCCATCATCCATCTGGTGTGAAACAGATCAGATTTTTTTTTTTGCCAAGAGAGCAATATTAAAGTTGCTACTTGGGCTTCATAAAACCAACTGTTCTCTCTTTCATAATAATCAACAAAAAAAGCCCCTCCCCCCCCCCAAAAAAAAAGGAGGGGGGGTGAAAGAAACACCAAAATTATTTTAAAAAATAGAATAAAATAAAAAAAAACCAAAACAAAACATAACAAAGCCAAGAAACAAAACCAAATTAAAAAAACAACAAAACAAAAGAGATAAACAAACAACAAAATAAACAACAACAAAACCACAAGATCTTATATCAGATCAGGATAAAATCAAACACGGCTACAAAAAAGTTAATCAATCTCTCCAAACTGTGTCTTTCTCTCAAATCGATTTGGATTTCTTTTATCAAAAAATAAATTAATGGATCATACAATTTCTTTGACCACGCAAGTACACTGCCGTACTTTGAAAAAAAAAAGTTTAAAAGTTTTGGCCAGAAAACGCGTCCTTCATTTATTGATCAATTTAAGCGTCCCTCATCCTTTCGAAAACTCACAAACTTGGAACTTCCTAGAAGACTTCGATGAAGTCCCAGGTTTGAGAGGTTTTGACAAGGTGAGGGTCATTTAATCGATCGATTTTTGAAGGACAAGTTGGCTGGCCAAAGTTTTTAAAATGATTTTTTTTCCTCCAGAATATGGCCGTATATGAATGACGCATGACATGATATTATTAACTTTTTTGCTACTTACGCCCCCCCCCCCCCCACCCTCCAACCCCCTAACCTACTTCTATTAATTTCTTTTTATCATGGCTATAATTTTAGCTCTATAGGGAATTGCCTTTAAATATAGCTAACAATCCATTTTAGCAGTCCACGTCTGAGACAGATTATTTTTCGTTTAATATTTTAAAAGATGTTTTATTATATATACACAACACACACACACACACATCACACACACACACACAACACTATATATATATATATATATATATATATATATATATATATATATATATATATATATATATATATATATATAAAAACATCTTTATTTAGACAATACCATTTAGAAATTTAAAAAAGACCATGCCATTTTTCTTAGATTGAGAATAATATACATACGAACCAAATCTGGGGTTTTGTTTGCCACATGAAGTAAACCTTGACGTAAGAAGGCCAATGATTCAAAAGATTAAGCGGCGGACTAAGGAACAAAGATCGGAGGTGATTCCTTGATACATTAGAATTTACTATTTCTTTACTTACAAACCAATGTTTGGGTAGTCAAGTTTAATTCTGAACACTTACCCTTGGATTGACTAAAATCTTACCCAAAGAGATGCAAGCAATTTCTATCTCCCTTTCAAGAAACAAGTTTCAATTCTATTTACTGTTAGGCTTTCGCCAATAATTCACAACATTTGATGGCACCATACATGAAATAGAAAAAATGGTAAATAGAACAAAACAAGAAACCGTATCCAAAATTTCTCTATTAATAGGAAATGAATGCTTTTGAGTACTACTTATAATAATTACAATTTAAAAAAACAAAAACAAAAATTTTTTTAAAAAGGAAAAAGAAAATAATCAAACCAATAACACAAAAACCCTAAACAAATCAACAAAGGAACAGAACTATACTGCCTGAAGAAATTTGGGATCCTTCCCTACGCGATGACTCACTTTAAGTGAGTAACAAGCATAGAACAATGTGGCCATCGTAGAAATAGGTGAATTAGTCACTTCATTGAGAAAATGAACACTGACAATTGTCTTCATTTTAGTTGACAATACTCACTCAATGTCTGAGCCCAGATGTGTCACGCCTTGAGATAAAGTCAAGTAATGTTGGGAATGTTTAGAGATTGGATTGGTGACAATGATTCATAAATCGTTTGCCCGAGAACTGTGTCCGTTGATAATATATACACTGATGATGATGACGACGATAATGATGATGGTTATAATAATAAAAATAATAATAATAATGATAATAATAATATAATAATAATAATAATAATAATAAATAATAATAATAATAATAATAATAATAATGATAATAATAATAATAATCATATAATAATCAAAATAATAATAATAATAATAATAATATGATAATAATAATAATAATAATAATAATAATGATAATAATATGATAATAATAATAATGATAATAATAATAATAAAAATAATAATAATAATAATAATAATAATAATAATAATAATAATAATAATAATAACAATAATAATAATAATAATAATAATAAATAATAATAATAATAATAAATAATAATAATAATAATAATAATAATAATAATAATCTATTTTAAAAATGAGGATCAACATTGTTCGGAACGAGTAACTTGCCACCATTTATATTTCTAATAATATAATTCTATCATCCCCTTGACTCAAACTAATACGAAGAAATCTTTAGGTCGTAATTCTCAGTCCTTTTTGACGTTTGACTTTCATTCCGAGTACAATTTACGCAACTCTAGCATATCCACAACAAAATTAATGACGTAATTTTAAATCTCTCTTCATACTACAGAGTAATGGTAATCTTTCTAATCTATTCTTTTTAAAAAAATATGGTTTGGGGATTAACATTGTAACGTAAAGCTAATTTTAAATTATCATCGAGCACAGTATTACCGGCAAATCTCAAAATACAATACAGTAGTATAATAAGTATAGATAGTATGCGCTTGGCTAAGAAGCTCATAACATTGCTATCCGGAAGTATAACAGGCCAACACACAAAACTGTGTGAATCCATGAACGTTTATAGTCGGGTTAATACAGTTCAGTGAGCATTACTCATAAACGCGGATGGCAAAAAACAATAACAAAGACCTGAGTGACGTCATCTTTGAACTATCTATAATAGATGACCGCCTATTTCTAATAGCCTTTTTATCTCCGCAAATATTGCGGGTTCTACATGTAGCACATACCACATTTATTTGTTTATTGTTGTGCTGACGAAGGGTTTGTACCCGAAACGTCCATTGTCTATATTCCTCTCATCCTAGACCTCTCCATTATCACTCTTTCGTTAGTACAAATTATTTAGTAGGACATGGAATTTTGTTTTGAGTTTTTAAGATATCTCATGTCCAAGAAACACAATTTATTCTCTCTAATGAATACATTTATTTTGATTCAAGTTCTTATAGATAGTATGCGCTTGCCAAGAGTTCACAACATGCCATCCGGAAGTATAACGGACCAACACACAAACCGTGTAACCATGAACTTTTATAGTCTGGTTAATACAGTTTAGTGAGAACAACTCACAAACTCGGATGGCAAAACAATAACAAAGGCCTGATGACGTCATCTGCATACTATCTATAAGTTAAGATGTACACTGATTGTCATCTCAGTTTTAACCGAATATAACCTCTTTCTTTTTTTATTTT
>NC_088365.1:56121471-56123971 GCF_034508935.2 Berghia stephanieae | reverse complement strand
GAGAGAGAGAGGAGTAAAGAAAGAAATAGAAAAAGATAGATAAAGAGAGAAAAAAGGCATACAAAAAAAAAGAAAAATTAGATATATAAACTGACCAAAATTGTAATCACAAATGCTTCTTTTACCACAAAAAAAGTTGTGTCTCTTACACAATTTTTCTTTGTCGAATTTTATGCGTAAAATATTGTCATAGATAATTGAATTATCTGTGAAAGATCTCTTTTTTTGTATGCGTTATTTAACTCTTTCCTTACCTATCATTTTCAGTATTTTCCCAAAATGGCAGGCTTACCCAGCAAAAAACTAGATTTTAAAAATCAAACACGCTCTCTACAAAACAACTTTATGTTCTTATTGATTAAACAAAGACCATTCTTCAAAGTTTGTGCTGTACACAATAAATCTGAATAAGAAAAAAGTATATTGTGTCGTAATAAATGTGACGATTTTGATGCAGGTTGTAAGGAGAGGGTTAAGTGCTCCATGAAAAGTGTGTTGACCTAATTAATAGATCGATACAAAGAGTGTCCTATTTTGCCATTCTATCCTTTCCTAACACGAAACTTTTGTATATATTTCTATCGGGTTACAAATTACCTGCTTTGTTCTAATGCCTATTCACTATGTGTGCACAATTGACTTGCATCAACGTGACATTCAGAAATCGGATAATAAAGTTTTAAAATATATTTAAATTAAATTGTGCCAAAAAATTTGTTTAGATTCGAATGGCAGTGAGTTGCAAAAATAAACCTCTAAAATGAAGAACATGGACAGAAATAAATTAAAAAATCACCCTTACCTGTCGGTAAGACCCTTGGAAGGAGTTTGTACGCAAAACTTAAGCGTTTATATATAGCAATATTTTATAAATATGCTCAAATAATTTTATAAGGAGTCCCAAGCTGACAGCAACACAGAAGAGACAATAATATGTCTGTAATGGGCTATTACAATTTTTGTTGACTGAGACAAATGCTGCTTTGGCGGCTTATAACTGAGTCTGGCGAGAGAGTTTGAGCAAAGAGTCTTTTCCAAGGGCTCAACTCTGCGACGCCCAGAGCAAGATTCGAACCGGGGACCTACAACAAGACCACACAGCTGCACTCTATCACCCTGTCCTATAATAAAGGAAACGGACGTAAATGAGGAGCGGGATCTGTATTAAAACCACTTTGTCTTTTTACGGCATTGTACAAACGCCATCAAAGCGTGTGGTTTGTGATGCTTGGTTTGTGACATGTAGGTCCCTGGTTCGAATCCTACTGAGGACGCCGCAAAGTTGATTTATTCATATTCAATCATACTATTTTCTAACCTTACTGAAGTGTAAAATAAATGAGTAATTGTCGGTGACCAGATTGATAGCGACTTACAGCAGGCGTCCTCTTACCTACATGTTAACTGTTGCTGTCATATTTGATCTCATTTGATTAACTCTCTCATTACCAGCCATTTTCAGGATTTACCCCAAAACATCACACCCAGGTACCACAAAACTATATTTTTTATCACTCTGACTTCATAACATTAACGTTCTTGCCATACATTACCTCTTTAGCAAAACATGCTCACACACTGTTCATTTTCTTAAAATTTTATGATGTACAAGAGAAATTTGAATAAGAAAAATGTTGGTTATATCGTAACGGATGTGACGATTTTCCTATAGTTGATAAGGAGAGGGTTAATTGGTCACGGTTTTATCTTTACAAGTCAAGATATCAAACTCTGGTAAGGGATTTTATCTTTGATGGCAATATCTAATGCTAAGCTTGTGTTGCAAAACATGGATCTTTGATAGTTATTTATAATCAAGTATTTTTTGATATTTCATTTCGAAATGATTTAAGTAATCAATGAATAAAGTTTTTAAACCCGTGCATGTTGATAGACCGAAATATTTCCCTCGGATCATTGCATGGAAATTAAAGCGCTTTGAGGCCTTTGCATAAAAAGCTTTAGAAATATCCCCCCCCCCATCCTCTCTCTCTCTCTCTCTCTCTCTCTCTCTCTCTCTCTTTTTTTTTTCTCTCACTCTCTCTCTCTCGCTCTATCTCTCTCAACACAAATTTCCTCAATTCCCCAGAGTAAACAAGGAACGGAATAAGAAAAAAAAATCCCCTTCATATCCCACTGATAATTATGCTTCACAAATCCCTTAATTTCAAATCTTGAAACGATTCCAAGAAAAACAAAAGGAACCTCATAAAAAACTAAATTCCTCCAGGGCTCGGGTGGATTAGAGAACAAGAAAACACGGATAATTAAAATAGGAGTAACTAAACCCTAGTCAGATTTTTTTCGGGTTACCCGTTGAGGCACAGCGATACCGCAAGGCCGCAGGGTGTCCCTTCTCAAATGGCGCCCTTCTGACCGGAGAGACGTCTCGAGTTCCCCACTTTGTCCAGACGTTCTCGGGATTTCGGATCTTGAAGCCCAAATTGGGATGCACTACCAGTGGGGTGTTTCCCGGTTGTAAGACGGAAAATTAACACTG
>NC_088365.1:56111471-56116471 GCF_034508935.2 Berghia stephanieae | reverse complement strand
TGCTTCACATCTTTTATTAAAACAATAAATAGACATTCTTCCTCTATTTCGTCTTAATTGTCTTAAGAAGGAAGGCACAGATCAATAAAGGTTATCAAATCACAAAGCCCTTGTCATCAAACCTTAGTACTCTACGATCTAAAATCGCCCTTATTTAAACCATCTATTTATCAAGTCCCCTGAAAATTGATATTTGTGCAGATTTTCACCGTGTGTAGACGGATAAAACAAACGAGCTTTTATATTGCGCAATATCCATTAAACGAGCTCAAGGCGCTTTACAAAGGGTCATTGACCAACAGCAACACGTAACAAATAGAACGAGGTACGACACCAGAGAGACAGAGACAACGCTGTTAACGGCCAGGCACACATTTTACACCTGAGTACGGTGAGAGAATGTGAGTAAAGAGCTTTTTTACAAGAACTCAATTATGTGCCTAGCCAAGCTCGAACCCAGGACCTTCCAATCCGAAAACGAGTGCCATACTACAAGAACACATAGCCGAATAGGTGGGGTTTGAGCGGTGGCAAAGTTGCTCCATTTTAAGTGCATCATATTATTGTATTTATTATCATTATCATTAAAACACATTTTTTTGTCATTCGATTTTAAGTGCACCATCATAATAGAGACAGGTGTAGCATAAACGATGCTTATTTTATTGCACATTAAGTATCTTTTGTAATAGATCACCCCTCTTAAGTGCAGCCACAACAGGAGAAGAAACCGATTTTCCATTAAGATAATAAATTATTCTATCTTGATGAAACGTGTTGATCCAGCGACAATGTTTCACATTGTGGCATATTCCTTCACACCTAAAATTCATAACATGTACGTATGTATATAAGGAGAGAAAAAAAACCACTGATATTTTTAGCCGGTACAATTGTTTGTGTGCTTGTGCACTTCGTCGGCCGACAGTGACTCGAATGAATAAGGGTCCGGAACACAAACAACAGATATTAATAAACAGCAAACGACAAACAGCCTCAAAATGGTATAATGGTGGATTTTTAAATTAAATTGAGAAGAAAAAGGACATTTTTAGTTTTTGTTATTTTACAAATTATACGAAATTTCCTAATTGAGATATAAATAATAACGTGAAGTTGAATGTAAGCTTCAATTTAATTACAAAAACAGATCAAATGAACGTTTCGGGTGTCCCCTTTATCAACAAAACAGGATGATTGAAACACCACAGATGAATGAGATATCTCATTGATCTGTTTTTGTTATTCAATTACATCACTCAGTTATTAGTTGATTGTGAGACCCGATCGTTCCTTTGGATCATGTTGATTGTAATCTAAATTGAGCTTTACATTCAGACTCACGTTTTTGATTTTAAGTTTACGTTGCGAAAGCATCGAGCAGCAACATTTACACTACCTCATTGAGATATAAAATCTTAACCCGAGTCTCGGATTAAAACAAATTTTAAAAAATGATAAATTCAATTTATTTTTCTCTCAATTACTAAACCATCCTGGCATAATACCGTTGGTGGCGATGGGCATTATCCGACGTGCACTTATCTGCAGGTCTGATAACCTTATTTCTTATGGGCTCATTGTTGTAATGGAAATCTCAAATAATGACACAAAATATTGTCCATTACAACAATGTTAAGCAAAGCCCATAATGGCGTTCGGATGTCAGACCTGCATATATGTACCTACACATCAGTATTATCACATGTGAAATGCGCTCAGCCAAGCACTCACGTGATTACTGCGTTAAATTGTGTACAAATATTACAATAATATATGTCAATAAATGAATGGATCTAGTTTCATACGCCTAACAAATATATCACCTTGATCTCAGCGCTTCACAATATTTATCTCTTATATTGAACAATTTGTTTTAGTTTCTAAACAAAATAGCGCTGGAGGCGATGGGTGAAATAAAATGTACCACGCTCGGGCGCTCACGTGATTACTGCGATAACTTGTGTACACTTATTTTATGTACAAATATTACAATAATAGATTATCAATAAATGAATTTATCCATTTACATAAACCTAACAAATGATATATTCCTTTGCTCTAAGCACTTTACTATCTATGTCTATCTCTTATATTGAAGAATTAAATTGCCATATCTATTATTTTATTTACAGTATGATACGATTAGACATCGAAATTATTTACAAAGTGAGCGATTCTCGGCGTTCCGTACAGGCAGGTTCTATTTTATAGATAGAACGAAATTTGATGTTAACTCTTTGGGATTGTATTTAGTCAGTCGTTATTATGAGTAAATAATAATAAGAAATGAAGTGATGTGAATAGGAAAGTACCAGAAGACAATAGAGAATTAAAATTTCGCGGCCAGTGTCTTCTGGCATTTTCCTACTCACTTCATTTCTTTTTATTATCAACATAAGTGCCTGCTCCACTCACTTTTCTGAATTAAAGTTCTCAGTAAACTGTACTAATCAGACTATAAACGTTCAAGTTTACACATAGTTTTGTGTGTTGGAAAGTCATATCCGTCTGACAGATGTCATGATTGTTTTTGATAAACGCATAGCATCAATACTATAGTCCGAGACGAAAATGACAATATCGAGACAATAAACTTTGCAGCTCCATGCGTATGCAATGCCAAGTGGGTAATCATAGCATAGTGCGGCTATGTGATCTTGTGGAATGGCACTCGCTTTCGGGTCGGAAGGTCCTGGGTTCGAGCCTCGCTCGACGCATTGTTGAGTCTTTGGAACATACTCTTCACTCACATTCTCTAACCGTACTCAGGTGTAAAATGAGTACCTGGCCGTTGACAGCGCTGTCTCTGTCCGAAAAATATTAATATCGCCTAACATGTCGTGTCATGTTTCGTTCTACATGTTACGTGTTGCTGTTGGTCAGGGACACCTTGTAAAGCGCTTTGAGCACATTGAGTGGATATTGCACTATATAAAAAGCTCATTTTTAAAGGTCATTTGAGTTTGAGTATTGATGGTACGCTTAACCTTCAACGTTTATAGTCTGTTGTGAGATAACTTAATGTGACGTAATCACCATCTGATGACGGCTTGGACCAGTTGATTCCAATGGCAACCGGACCTCCAACTGGAGTCAGAAACTGACAAAACCGTGCCGAATTTAAGTTATATAAATAACACACTTAATGAGCAAGGTTTACGATTGACATTGCCTGATCTAGATACACATCGACGGCTATAAAAAAAACCTTTTGTCACTCTCGAATGTTCTTGTCTCTGTATTCAAGTCTTGTAAGACAACGAATTCTCGTCGTGCTTAATTAGAAGTTTATCTTATCACAATACATCTTATAAATGGTTTCTCCAGCATAATTAAAAATTGTATTTCGTGATATCGCCCTATGGATCCGCGTTAAGAGTGATTCAATAGTCGAATCTACTTACCTCCTAAACGCATGGTAATTATAAATGCTCTAAACTATCGAAACAATGGCGGACGCGTGTAAATAATTCCCGCGAGCATAAAACGTATCCAGAGAACAAAAAAAAACACATAATTTGATCATGTTTTGACTTTTTCACATCTGATCAAAATGGCATATGAAAGGGAATCAATTCTGCCAGCATGAAGTATATACAATAATATTTTTTGTTTTAGAACCAATTGCCCGTTCGGGAGCGTGACATAAGACTACTGAATCCAATTGAGAAGATTATTTTTGATGAATGCCATGACAATCTGCCACCATAATATAGGCTGGCGGATGTTGTGAGTATTTTTCCTAAACACATAGCCCCAATAGTCTCCGTCTCTCTGTCCGTTTAAACGGTGCCACTGCCTTGCCGGGTTAAAAAAGAAAAAGAAAAGAAAAGCAAACTGCCAATCTGACGACAATATTTATTTATCTTCTTCCAGGTATTCTTAATAAACAAGGATCTTCTATAATGCCAATGCGAGATCAAACGATTACCAGCAGTATTTAACCCGACGTGCACTTATTTGCAGGACTGATAACCCGATTGCTTATGGGCTCATTGTTGTAATGGAAATCTCAATAAATGACGCAAAATATTGTCCATTACAACAATGTTAAACTCGGCCCATAAGTGGGTTCGGATGTCAGACCCACAGTTAGGTCGTTGATTTTACCTCATCATCCCACCTACCTACCTACCTACCTACCTACCTAACCTACCTACCTACCTACCTACCTACCTACCTACCTACCTACCTACCTACCTACCTACCTCCCTACCTACCTAGATACCTACCTACCTCCCTACCTACCTACCTACCTAGATACCTACCTACCTACGCCAAAACCTCCGCGGGCTCGTGTCAAGCAAGAACGATAACTCCAAGATTATCTCAATCCACCTAGGAGTCATTACCCCCCCCCCCCCCCCTTTCCCCCCTTACCCCCCCCCCCCCTCCCTTTTTCCACACGACCCTTTACCTGTAAACTTTCTCACGATCACGAATGCGTGAAATAATAACAAATAACGATAGTAATATTAGAAGTCATAACACCGAAATGGAAAGCGTCGATGCCATTAACTCCGCTATGTATCTTATATTCTCGTAGTAAACTCAGATATACTATTTTTAACCCTTCAACGGCGAGACTAATTTTTTGACATTTCTTAATTTCTCTCTTATTATATAGATAGTTCGAAGATAACGTAACTCAGGTCTTTGTTATTGTTTTTTGCCATCCGCGTTTATGAGTAATGCTCACTGAACTGTATTAACCAGACTATAGATAGTATGCAGATGACGTCACTCAGGCCTTTGTTATTGTTTTTGCCATTCGCGTTTGTGAGTTGTTCTCACTAAACTGTATTAATCAGACTATAAAAGTTCATAGTTACACAGAGTTTGTGTGTTGGTCCGTTATACTTCCGGATGGCAATGTTGTGAACTCCTTGGCCAAGCGCATTCTATCTATAAACGTTCATGGATACACACAGTTTTGTGTGTTGGTCCGTTATACTTCCGGATGGCAATGTTATGAGCTTCTTATCCAAGCGCACAAT
>NC_088365.1:56086471-56106471 GCF_034508935.2 Berghia stephanieae | reverse complement strand
GCGTGTATCGTATTGTTGGTAATGTTGTTATTGTTTAATCCAAATAATTATTTCTGAGAAATTGGATCAAGAAAGCAAGATGCTGACAGCTGTGCTGAAAAAACAATGGCATACCGTCGGTGATCGATTTCGTCAGAGTAACAGGGTTGTCAGATAGGTTTTCTTCTTGCGTTTTATAGATTAAAAGAAAACAATAAACAAGCAGCCATAGAAACTCACTTGCTTAGTCTATGTAAGAAATAATGCAAAAATTATTGAATTTCCCGAATTCAGAGTTACAGGGTTGTCAGATAGGTTTTCTTCTTGCGTTTTATAGATGAAAAGACAATAATTAACAACCAGCCACAGAAACTCACTAGTCTATGTAAGATATAATTCGAAAATTATTGAATTGCGCGAGTTCAGAGTAACAGGGTTGTCAGATAGTCTTTTTTGCCTTTTATAGATTAAAATAAATAAAAAAAAAACAACCAGCCATAGAAACTCACTATGTAAGAAATAATGCGAAAATTACTGAATTGGATTCAATAGTCTGATGTCACGTCGCCAAGAAACGGCGGCCATCGTGGTTCTAAACAAAGAAAACCGGTAATTTTTATTCTTCATGCTGGCTAGAACTTTTCATATGTCTTGTGATCAGAATGATTTATAATGATTCTTTTTCCTCTGGATACGCTTTTATGCTCGTCGGAGAAATATTTCATAAGGGCGTCCGCCATTGTTCCGATAGTTTAGAGCCAGTTACTAAGTTACCATGTGTCATTACGAAAGAAGTGACGACATGACTGTTGAAGCGTATTGCCCGAATTCAGAGTAACAGGGTTTTCAGATAGTCTTTTTTTTTGCGTTTTCTAGATTAAAATAAATTAAAAATAAAATATATATATTAAAAAATTGAGCTTTATATAGCACAATATCCACTAATGTGCTCAAAGCACTTTAGAAGGGTCCCTGGTCAACAGCAACATTTAACATGTAGGACGGGATATGTCGCCTGTTAGGCGATATTACAATTTTTCGGACAAAGACACAGCTGTTAACGGCCAGGTACTCACTTTACACCTGAGTACGGTGAGAGAATGTGAGTAAAGAGCCTTTTCCAAGGACTCAACTATGCGCCGAGCGCGAGGCTCGAACCCAGGACCTTCCGATCCAAAAGCGAGTGTCATACCACTAGACCACATAGCCACATAACCTAATTAAAAAACAAAACAACCTGCCATAGAAACTCGCTAGTCGATGTAAGAAATAATGCAAAAATCATTGAATTGCCCGGAATCATAATTTATGGATAAAAGTGAAAAAAAGATGGGGAAAAAGTTCTTATTTGCCTTGTGTCTCTATCTTGGGGAAGTGTCTTAAATCTTAATATTGGGGGTTCCCGATAGCTCAGTTGGTAGAGCACTCGCTTGACACGCATCGGGACCATGTTCGATCCCGGGTGCAGTCGAGATTTTTATTCTGACTCCCTGTTCACCAAGAAATGATTGGGTAGCTGGATCAGCTAGTATTCTTGTGGAAAGAACTTTGCAATAGACTAGTTTCCTAGCAGAGGATAACAAGCAATTGCTTTTGCCCGGTTCACGACATAAAAAACTGGGATAAACTCCTACTTTGAAGAACCAATTTTTATCGTAGAGTTTTTAACCCTATGCGTAAATTCTATGTAAAAAGAACGATCCAGTCTAACCCAAGAGTCATCGGACACCGAACATATTTTTAAAAAGTCATCCTGTAAAATGGCATGAGCATTGTCAAACTGGTAACATATAATTTGCTTCTGCTGCTATAAGGTTACACTAAATCACCTCTGGATTTCCCTTTCAATTTCGTAATCACCCAAAGGTTACTGAGTGTAAAGCAATTATAACAAAAAAAAAAAAAAACAAAAAAAAAAAAAAAAACAAAAGAAATTTCTATATTCAGGTAGCTATAATCAAAGATAACTTTATCTGTTTTTATCGTTACTGACGTTCGCATTGTACTTTCCACCAGACTCAGCCCGTTTACTGGTGAATGGACAAAGGCGTCTTAATAAAACCCCAAAACAAAACAAAAACGAACAAACAACCCCCCCCCCCCAACCATAAAAAAGGAAACACAAAAACAAAAAAAAAAAACAACGAAACAAACAAATACAAAACCATTGACTCAACCCAAGAACGAAGCCCCAGAAACGAGTGCTCAACCATTTCGGTTATTGGGAGAGACCGTTTCTCTTTTTATAATATTGTTGGTGCTTTGCGATAGCCGGGCTCCTTTCCAAAGGGAAATAAACATTCATTATTATCAGTTTAACACAACTCAATAAGATTCAATAGTCTGATGTCACGTCCACCCAGCAACGAGCAGCTTGGTTCTAAACAAAGAACATTGGTATTTTTTATTCTTCGTGCTGGCTAGAATTTTTTCACTTGTCATAATGTGATCAGAATGAAGAAAAGTCAAAACATAATCAGATTTATGATTTTCTCCTCTGGATACACGTTTATGCTCGCCGGAGAAGTATTTCGTAAGGGGGTCCGCCATTGTTCCGATAGTTTAGAACCAGTTACTAGTTTACTCTGCATCATTACGAGAGAAGTGACGTCACGACTGTTGAAGCCTATATGTATATATATATATATTTATACACTGTATTCTACTTTAAATAACCTCTTTTAGAATCAACACTTACTTAAAATCAACTTTTTTATTATCTCGATTCTCCTCCCTGGACAACTTCAGAAGACACCAGCAAAATATCATCTTTCAACTAAGAACACATCCTCTTCGTGTCCCTTTTGTTAACAACCTAATAAAACGGTAACAAGCCACTTACTTGAATGTCAGCCTCTTGTATTTTCTTCCCACCAAATTCAAGCATCTGTAAAACACTGTACAGTCACCTGGAACAACTACAATAAAAGACATCTAACTTTTATTTCATGGTACAAGACCAAAGGTCTCAAGCTCAGCAGCTGGTCGCTGGGCCGGATAAGTAAGTAGTAAGTCCCCATTAGATGAACCATTGTTTTCCCCGTAGTTTTGGATACAATAAATTAAAAAAAAGAGCTTTATATAGAGTAATATCCACTAAATGTGCTCAAAGCGCTTTACAAGGGATCCCTGGGTCAACAGCAACATATAACGTGTAGGACGGAACACAAGGCCTGTTAGGCGATATTACAATTTTTCGGACATAGACAACGCTGTTAACGGCCAGGTACTCATTTTACACCTGAGTACGCTGAGAAAGTGAGTAAAGAGCCTTTTCCAAGGGTTCAACTATGCGCCGAGCGCGAGGCTCGAACCCAGGACGTTCCGATCATACCATTTGACCATATAGCCGCACTATAAACCTGGTTCCTTAGTACTAATGTATCTTAAGTGTACAAAAAGTATATATTACGTGATCTCTCGTCTCAAGCAGTGTTAAGTCGGGTTGATTTATATGCAAAATAAATTAATCAATTTATTGAATTGTCAAAAATACGAGGTTTACACCAATATTTTTTTACTTTATTGAGGAGAATTAATAAATTATCATAGTGTAAGATAACAAAAACTAAAATTTCACATTACTTTATAATCTCCTTTTGCATCTGGTTAACGTAGTCAAAATGTCGTTTCATTTTCCGGGTTATTAACGATGGGTTAGACTTTTATATAATCCTTTAAAAAGTTTAATATGTGTCCTTCTTACAGCCCATAAGTCGACTAGGGTTAACATCCTCATTTTATGAAGGCCGGCAAAGATGAAACAGTGAGTGGTGGCGGCCAAAATCCCGTGTTTATTGGGTTAGGCATATTTATTAGTAAATGTGTGCAGGCTGTAACGTGATTAATAACCATGTTTATGTGCGGGGGGTCAGAGGTTAACATCTTATCTGATGGGGTGTAGACCTGTGTTGTAAATATTTGGGCGATCTTTTCCGGAGCCAGAACCGCTGGTTTGTGTGTCTGCTGGTGCTGGTGGTGGTAAACTCTGCCAGGGGGATTGGTTAGTTGGTTATCTATCTGTCTGTCTGTCTGTCAGTGTGTATTCCTGTCTGTCTGTCTGTCTCTGATCTCTGGCCAACTGTATTGGCAACCACTGTTAATAGATTGAGATTTATCGAAATGTCCACCAGTTCTGGCTGACAAAACAATTACAATCAGAATATCATAAACAAAACAATAACCATGACACCAGATGTGTAGATTTTTATAGATCGGCTATGGTGAGAACATCTCTTATGTCTAGCCCCCCCCCCCCCCCCCCGAAAAAAAAAAAAAAAAAAAAAAAAAATAAAAAAGAGAGAGGATTCCAAAATAAAAAAAAAACCCAACAACAAAATGAATGAAAGGAAAAAAAAAACAAAACAAACACTAATATTATAAAATCTACAAACCCCCACCCCAAATGAATAACAAACTAAACAAACACAACAAACACGAATAAAAAAACCCAAACATAACAAAAAAAAAATAGACAGAAAACAAAACAAGCACAGATAACATTTACTGATGGATACTCCTCTTCATTAGGCTCTGATAGGAGTATTATGAGATGTAATTTAGACTGATACGGCATGAATAGTATCTGGGATTAGGATTCTATCATTGAATAATGAATTCTGGATCTAGTTTAGATCCGGTGAAATACTTAGCAACAAACAGACAATATATTCAAATTGTTAAATATAATTTGATGGCTCATCTCACTCAGCAAAAGCTGAAACAAACTCCATGGTCACTTAGGCTCTTAAAGAATATAAACTTGCATCAGATGATTGGTTATCAGGTTTTCCCTTACCCATTATATTGTTCAGTGTCCATTATGTAATTGCTCTCATTGGTTTTCTCACGTGAGACAAGTGGGTTCTAAGATTTGATCAATGAAAAGTAAAGAACTATTGAAATTGAGGTTTGATCTAGAGTATTCTAGATTTCAGTATAATGATTTATCCACTCGACCATCAAGAACTCTGAGGCTGAGAATACAATATGTAACAAATTATATTATGGTCATCTTTTTGTATAACTTCTAAACAATAACAAACATACAGTAATATACAGGCGTAAATATCATTACAAGTGACTTTTATGTTATTCTTGACATCAGCTGACCTTTTTGTTTACAGTCACGTATCAACCAGTTAACCGTCGTACTCTGGAAAAAAATAAAACTCGTATTCAAAAATTTGACCAGAAAACTCGTCCTGCAAATATAGATCGATTTAAAATGACCCGTATCTTGGCAAAAACTCTCAAACTTGGGCCTTCGCGAAATCCCAGGTTTGAGAGTTGTTGCCAAGATGAATGTTGTTTAAATCGATCGATATTTGAAAAACGCGTTTTCTGGCCAAATTTTTAAAATACGAGTTTTATTTTTTTCCAGAGTACGACAGTTAACTGGTTAAGTATGACTATCATTGCTAATTGTAACGTTTTTGACAGGACGCGGTCACATCGCAGAGTGGTGCTGGAACCGAGTCGCACCTGGACTGAATAAGCAAGGCAGTCGGCGAAATTACTCTTACCTCACTAAAGGACGAAGATAATATTATGCTGGGGGTGATTGATTGAGGATCGCTATAAATATTTTGGGGATGTTTTTTGGAGCCGGATCTCTCTGGGAGGTTGGCAAATTCATCAGACATGCATAAACGAGTCGGTCCTATTATTAGACAGATTGCGTTAAGACGAGAATGATGATTAATCAATTTGCTCAATGTAACACAATTTCTTTTTTGGAAAGGTACTGTGAAATTATGATGGATATTAAACGGCGTGGTTCAGCGGTACGGTCTTTGCTTCGTACCCGAAAGGTACCGAGTTCGATCATCACCCGTCGCTGTGCCATGTGGCCTTGATCAAGTCACGTCGCCCTAGCTCGATTTGCGGCGCTGTACTGCGGCTGACGCCTGGGTTATTACAGTTATACTGTTATATTCTTTTACATCTGTTGGGTTGTCTTTAAGACCTTTTATATTGCCAACAATAACATCAGCGACGGGGTTGGGAAGTATACAGCATTCCACTATTCCTGTATAGTATGGGGTTTCTATGTACACGTTAGCTGTTTCAAAGGTTTCGACTGTGCCACTGAATGTGATGCATTGTACCGTTTTTCCAGTTTTGTCTTCGTCATTGATCAAAGATGCTTTTATTCCTACTGTACTGCATCCTGTGTCTCTCAATATTTTGCAATCAGTTCCATTAGCTTTGCCTTCACAAAAAAATAGCGATCCTGATTTGTGAGTTTGTGTTAAAAGTGACATACCTTTCACGCAATACACATTTATATTTTCTCCTGACATTACTCGTGTCTGATTATTTACACTGGTTTGGAGTGATGCATTTGCAGTTTCTTTCGGATATCCCACGATTTTGTAACATTTGTCTGCTGTGTGGCCTTTCATTCCACAATATTGACATTTAATTATAGGTTTGTTGGTTTTCTTATACTCAGTATTATTGTCAGTGCTATTTCTTGTTTTGTTTTGATAGGGTCGGCTATGGTCTCTATTGAACTGTTTGTTCCATGGTTTGTTACTATGGTCATCTTGTTTCACTTGCGTGTTCCGAGTGATTGATCGGCTCGTTCTATTTGAGTACTGAACTTTAGGTGTACCTGGACTCTGAGCAGCGGCAGCGTAGTATGGTTCCTTCAATGTTCTGCTAAGGGGTGTCAATGGATGTGCGCTGTTAAAGTTTTCTGCGTATATTTTTAATTTGTCCAAGTTTTCTGGCTTTCTCTCTTTAAAGAATGCGACTAAATCTGGGTTGCAAGCTTGATAGATTCGATTCTTCAGCGTGAGATAGTAAAGGCCTGCAAAGTCGTCTTGTTTTACGTTTGCCAACTCAAGCCACCGATTTAGAAATTGAGTAATTCGGTTCACGAATGTATTAAAGTCTTCTCCACTTTCCGGTTTTGCAGTGTGAAACCTTTCCTGGTAACCATCTTCCGTTAATCTAAATCTTTTTAGTAGAGCGTCTTTAATTTTACCATAGTCATCTGCATCTTCAGTTGTTAAGGTATAGAAAACTTTTAGCGGTTCTCCGGATAAGCAGTTAATCAAGGCTGTGGCCCATTTGCTTTCTGGCCAACGATAACCTTTAGCCTGAACT
The DNA here is from genome assembly GCF_034508935.2 of Berghia stephanieae. NCBI lineage: Eukaryota > Metazoa > Mollusca > Gastropoda > Nudibranchia > Aeolidiidae > Berghia > Berghia stephanieae. Next base: position 56,099,376 of record NC_088365.1, on the reverse strand, counting down.
TCGAATCGGTGTAAGAAGGATTCTAGACAGTCTGAGCGTTCATCGTATGTTGGCATGCGTGGAAGTTTCACGAAAAATTCATCACTATTATTATGTTTTCTTTCATGACCGGTTTTTGTTTTTTCAATTTCCAGCATCATTTGGGTCCTTTTGGTTTCTTCTTCTGCTAAAGCTATTTGTCTTTTTAGTTCCCTTTCTTGGACTCTTTCTTCTCGTTCTTCTCTACGTATTCTTTCTTCGTGTTCTTTTTCTTCTCTACGAATTCTTTCTTCGTGTTCTTTTTCTTCTCTACGAATTCTTTCTTCATTTTCTTCTCTACGAATTCTTTCTTCGTGTTCTTTTTCTTCTTTACGAATTCTTTCTTCATTTTCTTCTCTACGAATTCTTTCTTCATGTTCTTTTTCTTCTTTACGAATTCTTTCTTCATTTTCTTCTCTACGAATTCTTTCTTCATGTTCTTTTTCTTCTTTTACTTTCTCTTCGCACCATGAAAATATTCTTTCCTGGGGTATTTCTAAGTCCTTTGCGAGACTTAAGTATCTTTTATATGCTTCCATGTTGCAATAAATTAGTTACGATGTTTTATATATATTATATTGACAGGATACTGTTACTGACTGTTTTATTTATTTACACTTACTGGAATGAACTGTTCTATTTTTAGAAATCTCTCTCTCTTATTTCAACTTATTATGTATGTTGAATTTGATGCCTTTTATCGTTATATCTTATAAAGCAATGTGTCAATACAATGCGGAGTTATTATGACTTGTGTCAATAACAATGTGTCAATCGCGTGTACTCTAAACTATGTTACTACGAAAAATGTATCACCAATGTGTGTGACTCGTCGTTAGTTTGTGTACAATTATTCGCAATGACGCTAATATACTAGAGTGTGATAACAATAATAGGATGCCAAAATAATCCCAAGTTATCTATCACTAAATATAACACGACGGCTAGTAGACTCCTTTTATTATTATTTAGTTTTTAAAGACTCACTTTTCAGAACATAATATATAAGTGGTTTTCGGTAACAGTAATATGCCAAAAATGCATTTAAAACAAATCACTATGCAAAACAAATCACGATGTCTATAGTTACTATGTGATGCCCAACTCATGTAAAAGAGAATAATGAAGGATATATCTACCAACTCAGTTCGTGGCTGGGACCTCTCTCTTGTTCAATGGTTGTTCAACAATTGTAATTAGGCATTGAAGAGTGTTTAACAGTGATGTCTGAAATACAAAACAATAAGATATCGTAAGATTTACAATAGTTACAAAATGTGTTCACAACACTGAGTGATTGGATGATAGGTGAATGAATCGTTATGGAATGTAAACATATTGAAAACAATTCATGAATGAGGCAAACAACAAAATGAAATGAGTGATATAATAACAAAGTGGACAAGGAATGAATGAATGAATGAAAAACTGAGTGAATAGATGAATGAATGAATGGATAATGTATGAATGAAAGAATGAAGGGAGGAATAAATGTATGAATGATTGGATAAATGAGTGAATAAACGAATGAATGGATGAATGAATGAATGAATGAATAAATGAATGAACAATGAATGAATGAATAATTTATAAATGAATAAATGAATGAAGGAATGAATCAATAAAATGCTATTCAATTTGAATGAAAGAATGAATGGATAAATTGCTATTCCATTTAAATGAAGAAATGAAAAAGAAAAAAAATTAATCCTGTAAATAGGGAGTTCAATTAAAATATGATCAAGTGGGGCAATTAAGAGTTTTACAATTTAAACTTTAAGGTTAGATGAAATAGATATAAGTAACTAAATAAATTCAATTCTTTATATGTGTCCCCTCCAAAATGTCATGGTCTCAAGTGAGTAAAGAGCTACTCGACTATGCATAAAGATCTATGTAGAATGAGGCCCCAGAATTTACTAGTTACTATAAATGAAAAACAATTAACGATTTGTTTACAATGAAATAAAAATAATGATGAAATTTAATTAAAAGAGATAAACAGTGATCGTGGCAGTTACAAATAGAGATATGAATATTTTACGTAACTTATGATAATATGTCAGGTTCATAAGTTTACGTTTCCAGGCAGTTGATGGGCTTGGATGATCTATTCCTCTGATAACAGGATTGGACTCGTAAAATTCCGCTTCCAGGCAATTGGAAAGAGGTTATAGTGTAGTACAGCGGGCTTGGGTTTGATCCTTGAAGATTATACAATCAAAGTTAAAAGCTCCGGCGTCTTAATGGTGTAGATATAATATCTACAAAGTCCCAAAAGATAAAAATCTTCCAGTATATATATAGGAATAGAGTGACTGGCCGTCCGGCATAGATTGTGGAGAGAAAGTGAGTGTAGAGTGTTAGACCTATCAGCTTTTATAATAAGTGGCTACGTGACAGAATGTAGAACGAAAAGTATTCACTAATTAGAAATTAATTCGAGGGAAGGCTATAAAAGGAAAGACGATCTAATATTAGAAGGTAACGTTTATCTAAGCCTACCGAAATATAACTGGAGTGAGATGAATTCAGTTCTTAATAAAATAAAATTTAATAAGATAATTGTGAACAATCTTTACTGTGACAATTACAGTCTTCCCTTGGAATAGAACCTAGAGACAAATTTACCTATGGGATGGATAAAGGGAGTTTTAATTTATTAATTAATTAATTTATTAATTTTTATTTTACAAACACTGGAGACATTAAAACTCTGAAGACAGTATGTTGTATAAATTATGTCTGTCTATCCGCAAAACGAGCTAAGAAAAGGTATTAAAAACCTCTCTGACGAATCGCGTATTACCAAGCCTAAAAATCGTTGTTTCTTGAGCTTTTACAAACTGCAATATCCTCTAACGTGCTCAACGTGCTTTACAAAGGGTCCCTAACCGACACCATTTTCTTTAAGGTCAGTATCCCTATACCTATTGTCGCAGTTAAAAGACGGGGATAAATCTTAACCGGCAAAGTGACGACAAACATTGGGTGTCTCCCATACCTGAGGTTAAAAAAAAAAGAAAAAAAAAGAACGAGACATGACGCCTGGCGATGTTACATTTTTTTCCGACAGAGAGAACGCTGTTAACGGCAGGTACTCATTTCATACCTGGGTACGGAGAGATAATGTGAGTAAAGAGCCTTCCGACCCGAAAGCGAGTGTCATACCACAAGACCACATAGCCATATTATATGGATCAAATAGAATCAACCCTAAACTGTAAGCACTTGATTCATAATTTTGGCAAGTTGTGGGCCACTTCAATCGATTTATGGATGTGAAATAAAAGCTTTCAAGTACACAAAATGTAAAAAGACAGCCTCAAGTTAACATTGACTCACATACTGTTATAATGAATTAATTAATCAATTAATTAATCAATTTATTGTTAATAAAAGTTTGTAAATACACATTTGAAAGTGATTTAAAAAATATATATATAAAAACGTATAAAATTTGACCAGGAAGGAAGTTAAACGTCTGACTATAATATGTTTGTAGCATTTGCTAGTGTCTTTAAGTGTGTTTAGAATAGGTGGTCTGGTATTTGTCATTAATAAATGGATTACGCGACAAATTATGAACATCAATTACACTGAGTGCATTGTGCCGGGATGCTACAGTACACATTTGAAAGTATTTTAAAAGGTATATAGCTATCTAAAAACGTATAAAATTGGACCAGGAAGTAAGTTTTAAAGTCTGACTATAGTATTATTGTAGTATTTGCTTTTGTGTTTGGGTGGGTTTAGAATGGGTGGTCTGGTATTTGTCATTATGGATGGATTAAACGACAAATGAACATCAAATACACTGAGTGCACTGTGCCGGGATGCTGCAGACAGAATGAGGGGTAGACTGAGTTTATAAACTGTTTGAAACGTGGCGTCGACAGATGGAATAAAGGGATAGATGGATGGATGGATGTGTGGATGGATGTGTGTATGTATGGACGGGTGGATGGATGGACGGGTGGATGGATGGATGGATAGATGGATGGATAGGTGGATGGAGGGATGGATGGGTGGAAGGAGGATGGATGGGTGGATGTCTAGATGGGTGGATGGATTGGTGGATGGATGGATGGATGGATGGGCGGGTGGATGGATGGATAGTTGGATAGGTGGATGGATGGAGGGATGGGTGGATGGGTGGGTGGATGGGTGGATAGATAGATAAATGAATGGATGGATTAATGGATGGATGGATGGATGGATGGATAGTTGGATAGGTGGATGGATGGAGGGATAGGTGGATGGGTGGATAGATAGATAAATGAATGGATGGATTAATGGATGGATGGATGGATGGATGGATAGTTGGATAGGTGGATGGATGGAGGGATAGGTGGATGGGTGGGTGGATAGATAGATAAATGAATGGATGGATTAATGGATGGATGGATGGATAGGCGGATGGATGGATGGATGGGTGGATGAAGGTCTGGGTGGAATGATGGGTGGATGGATGGATGGGTGGATGGGTGGATGAGTGGGTGTACGGATGGATGAGTGGAAGAGGGTGAATGGATGGATGGATGGAAGGGGGATAGAAGGATAGGTGGATGGATGGTAGGATGGATGGATGAATGAATGGATGAATGGATGGATGGATGGGTGGGTGGATGGATTGATGGATGAATGGATGAATGGATGGGTGGGTGGGTGGATGGGTGGATAGATGGATGGAATGTAGGATGGGATGGATGGGTGGGTGGGTGGATGGGTGGATAGATGGATGGAATGTAGGATGGGATGGATGGGTGGATATGTGGATGGATGGCTGGAAGGATGTTAGGGCTAGGAAGTGATGTCTGTAATATTGATACAGGTAGTCACGTGTTAATATTAAAAAAGTAGCCCTTTGGTCGCAATTGTTGTCTTGTGCTATGACATTCGCCTGTGGACCGGCAGGTCCTTGGTTTGAGTCCCGCTCTTTGCAGAGCAAAGTTAACTCTTTGGAAACGACTCGTTACTCACATTCTATTACCGCACTCAGGAATAAAGTAATTTTGTCGAAAAAATATTCAATAGCCCTCAACAGGGGCTATGTCTCGTCGAGCTTTTGTTAAGTGTTGCTGATGGCTTGAGACCGTATATAACGCGCTTTGAGCACGTTTAGTGGATATGATGATGATGTTGATTGTGACGATGATTATGTTGATTATAATGAAGATAATGACGATGATGATGATGCTGATGCTGATGAGGATGATAATGATGATGATAATGATGATGATAATGATGATAATAATGATGACCATGATGCTGATGATGATGTTGATGATGATGATGATGATGATGTTGATGATGATGATGATACTGATAACGATGATGATGATGATGATGATGATGATGACGATGATGATGATGATGATGATGATGATGATGATAATAACAATAAAAACGATGACGATGATAAAAAAGACAAGACCGATGATGATAATGGGAAAGACGAAGCTAGACAAATATGCCATCCATTATGATGAAAATGATATTTCCATATATGACATTAAACGATCTTTGTGTTTTCCCCGTACAAGAAAACTGGTTTATTTCCTCGGCTAGATAAGCAGCTGATAAGAACTTGACTCATCTTCGTGATAAGCTGTATCACCATGACCCAAACATTTCGCCGTGAATTACCCCAATACATTCTTTCTACCATGTCACAAACCATTTATTTACATCTCAAGCTGCCAACTCTGATCCCACAAAACACTTTTCTTCCATTTGGCCAGAAAATGTTTACTGCAAAAAATAATATGTACTTAATCTTAGCATAGGCGGGTCATATAGATAGAATGCGCTTGGCCAAGGAGTTCACAACATTGCCATCCGGAAGTAGAACGGACCAACACACACACTCTGTGTAACCATGAACTTTCATAGTCTGGTTAATACAGTTTAGTGAGAACAACTCACAAACGCGGATGGCAAAAACAATAACAAAGGCCTGAGTGACGTCATCTGCATACTATCTATAGCTGAATTGATAGAGCAGTCCCATAACAATCAAAGGGACCGAGATCGATCCCGGTTGCAGTCGAGATTTTATTCTGACCCCCCTGTCCACCCAGCATTGATTGGGTAGCTGGGCCTGTTAGATCTAGCGGAAGGTACTTTGCGATAAACTACCGTCGCATTCCAAAGGGTGGCAAGCAATTGCTATTGTCCGTTTAACGCTATAGAAACCGGGATAAAGAGCCCTTTATAGATTTATTATTATTATGATTATTATCATTATTATTATTATTATTATTATTATTATTATTATTATTATTATTATTATTATTATTATTATTATTATTATTTATTCATTTTATTATTATTATTATCATCATCCTTCTCTTCTTCTTCTTCTCTTCTTCTTCTTCTTCTTCTCTTCTTCTTCTTCTCTCTTCTTCTCTTCTTCTTCTTCTTCTTCTTCTTCTTCTTCTTCTTCTTCTTTTTCTTCTTCTTCTTCTTCTTCTTCTTCTCTTCTTCTTCTTCTTCTTCTTCTTCTTCTTCTTCTTTCTTCTTCTTCTCTTCTTCTTCTTCTTCTTCTTCTTCTTCTTCTTCTTCTTCTTCTTCTTCTTCTCTTCTTCTTCTTCTTCTTCTTCTTCTTCCTTCTTCTTCTCTTCTTCTTCTTCTTCTTCTTCTTCTTCTTCTTCTTCTTCTTCTTCTTCTTCTTCTTCTTCTTTTCTTCTTCTTCTTCTTTTCTTTTCATTTTATATTATTATTATTATTATTTATTATTATTATTATTATTATATTATTATTATTATTATTATTATTATTATATATTATTATTATTATTATTATTATTATTATTATTATTATTATTATTATATATTATTATTATTATTATTATTATTATTATTATTATTATTATTATTATTATTATTATTATTATTATTATTATTATTTTTTAATTATTATTATTATTATTTTTATTATTATTATTATTATTATTATTATTATTATTATTATTATTATTATTATTATATTATTTATTATTATCATTATTATTATTATTATTATTATTATTATTATTAATAATATCATTACTATTTCATTATTATTACTATAGTTATTATTATTGTTATATTGTCATGAATATCGGTCTTAACGAAGAGTGCGCGAAAAAAGATGTTTGTTGAATATCTTGTAATATAAATCTGCGATAACAGGCAACAAACACATCAACGCGACAGGCATCAATCAATCAACTCAGACCATGCCGTTGTTGTCGATGTTATTTCATTCCTTGTGTCTCCATGTTAACATTTGGGTTTCAGTTTACAGAATGCCATTACATTAAAATGGTTGTGCAATATGAAACGCTATGTGAAACGTGGAGGTTTTGTTTACCCCAATAAACCATTAAGCTGACGTACTCTGGAAAGACATGTATTTAATAATTTGGCCAGAAAGCTCGTCCTTCATATATCGATCGATTTAAATGTCACTCATCTTGGCAAAAACTGGCACACCTCAGACCTAAGAAAAACTTCGCGAAGTCACAGGTTTGAGATTTTTTGCCTAGATGTGGGTCATTTAAATCGATGGATATTTGAAGGACGAGTTTTCTGGCCAAATTATTAGACATCATGTTTTTCCAGAGTACGACGGTTAACTGGTTAATGGATCTTTACTTTAAGAAAATTGAAACATCGATAATATGGATGACGATATAGAGACAGGCCATTTCCCCCCTTGTTATCAATACAGTTATTCTCAGGAGATACGGTGAACGAGGATTGAGAGATGTTCTAATATGTTTTGGATGAAGTAAAATATTCAAATGCAAAATAAATTTTAGCTTGTAAATAATAACATTATGGTGTTGCCCAAAACGTCATTCCTTGTAGATTGTTAAAAAAGATATGAGCGGTCTACACATACACACAAATACACACACACACACACACACACACCTAAACACACACACACACACACCATCATCATCATCATCACCAGCGTGGCTCAGCGGTATGGTCTTTGCTTTTTACCCAAAAGGTACCGAGTTCCCGACTACCCTTGATCAAATCTCCTTCCTGTGGCTAACGCCTGGGTTATTCCAGTCTTTCCTTGGATGGAACCCTAAAGAAGAAAAATCTCCTGATTTAATTAATACATTATATATATATATATATATATATATATATATATATATAATATATATAATATAATATACGTTGTAAAAAAACCCCATGAAATTAGTGCTCAACTATTTGATAAAAGGAGCTATTTATAAAATATTTCAAGTACAAGTATGATCAACTTCTACCATTGATTCGAGCATTCGCTCTCATCATACTTGAAATCTTTATATATATATATATATATATATATATATATATATATATATATATATATATATATATATAATATAAATGGAGTCACTCACTTGTTTATGGCCGAAACAGTTGTTTCTGTGGTCTCCATCCAAGTCGTCAGTCGGCATATTATGTCCGTAGAATATTATATATATATATATATATATATATATATATATATATATATATATATATATATATATATATTAAACCTCTATTCTGGACTTGTCTATTTTGTCCTTTGCTTAACCGTTAAATATTACTTACTTTTTACAGTTGCCAGAAGTTGCTCTGAGCTTCATCCCTTATTTACTAAGTATTTTGTGCATTTAAAAAAAACGGCATTAATTTAGTTTTCTTCAATAACATACTTAGGCCGATTAATATTTAATTCGAGAGAAGACATAAATGCTTATTTACTTTCCTTTTGATTCCCATTCCTCAAATATATGATCAAGGAACAAAATCGCTTTAAAAGATTCACTGATATTTTCAAAAGCTAAAATAAACCATTAATGATTTCTTTCATAGCGTGTTTGTCTTTGTATTAACTTCACTCGTTTAAACACATGACTAATGAATAAATAGTAATTAATTCTACGTGTTTATCAATCACTTTATCCATTCCTGCTCACATTCAAAATGGAGATACGGATGTGGTTTTAACCCTTTGAATGTGGGGTGTGGATTTGATTCAAACCTGACGGATATTCATAGTCTTAAAAATTGAGATTTATATAGCGATTATCCACTAAATGTGCTCAAAGCACTTTACAAGGGGTCCCTGGTTAACATTTAACATGTAGGACGGGACATGACGCCTGTTAGGCGATGTTACAATTTTATTTTTCGGACAAAGACAACGCTGTTAACGGCCAGGTACTCATTAACTTTCCACCTGTGTACGGTGAGAGAATGTGAGTAAAGAACCTTTTCCAAGGACTCAACTATGCGCCGAGCGCGAGGCTCGAACCCAGGACCTTCCGATCCGAAAGCGAGTGTCATTCCACTAGACCACATCGCCGCACAGTCTTACCGTTATTTCTGGAGATAATCAATCAGGAAGCCTGAGGCTCGATCCCCAGTCAAGCAGGTTGTTTTTATTTGTTTTGTTTTTGTTTTTTGTTGTTGTTGTTTTTGTTTTGGGATGTTTTTTTATTTCTTGTAATTTTTCTTTCTGCTTTATTTGACTTCTTTTTATAGAAGGAACGAAATTGAAATTACTCATATTAATGTTATTTTTTAAATTTTTTTTGGGGGCAGACATTTTAGTGATTGGTTCTCAATAAATCATAGCAATCAGACTAGGAACGTTTAAGGTTACACATATTAGTTTTGTATGTTGGTACATACAGCAGGTGGATGTTGTGAGTATTTTACCAAAACGCATAGCATCAATAAACTATTTTTTTTTATTTTTACAGATCATTATCCAGCTAATTTAGGAAGTGAGATGTCTTACTTACTTATCCGAACCAGCGACCACCTGAACTCTAGCCCTTCGGTCTTGTACCATGACGTAGAAGTTAGACGTCTTTTGTAGTTGTTCCAGGTGACTATAAAGTGTGTTACTGATGCTTGGATTGGGTGGGAGAAGTGAGATGTCACAGTGAAAAGGGCATTACACTTCTGACAGGAAGACCGAGATGCAGTCATCACTTCACACATCTTCCTCGATCACCAAGCTTAGCCCCAAATGATCTGTTTTGAGGTGCTGCTGCACTGCAGCTGACGCCTCGTCTCTTAATTTTTAGATAGACCATAAAGATAAAAAATTCTGTTCGCGATGAATAAAGTATTTTTTTATTAATAAATTTGTTTTGTTTTGTTTTGTTTTGTTTATTCATTATTTATTGTTTTTATGGAATTCACTTCCAAGTTATATCAGAGGCAGTAATGATGTAGAATCCTTTTTTTTTGTTGAAAATATCTTAAAACGTTTCTTTTTTTTTAATTTGTAGCACTGTATCTATAATAATATTGATATTTTTATGCCATCTGTTTGAGTGACTGTTGAGTGACTGTTGCTGTTTAGCGCTTTGAGCTGGTTAAGATACGGGTTACGGATCTATATGAAAGCCATATCTTATTTTGTATTATTATCATCATTATTTTTATTACTATAATAATAACTAATAATAATAATAATAATAATAATAATAATAATAATAATAATAATAATAATAATAATAATAATAATAATAATAATAAAATAATAAATAATAATAATAATAATTCTTCTTCTTCTTCTTCTTCTTCTTCTTCTTCTTCTTCTTCTTCTTCTTCTTTTCTTCTTCTTCTTCTTCTTTTTTTTTATTTTCTATATTATTATTATATTATTATTATTATCATTATTATTATCATCATCATCATTTATGCAAGCAGCTATAATATATCATGAAGAATGAAAAGAAAATACAATTTGAGAGAAGCCGAATCCCGCCATTATAGAGTTAAATCAGACATCACATCCACACTCACTCCAACTCCACACCCCTTTCCCTGCTGTGTTGATTCTAGGACGTCAATGGGCCGATATGTGTTTGTTTGGTGAGGCTGGAAATGGTTCGTGGATTCCATCACTGCATGGCCGTACTTTGTGCGGCTATGTGGTCTAGTGGTATGGCACTCGTTTTCGGCTCGGAAGGTCCTGGGTTCGAGCCTCGCGCTCGGCGCATAGTTGAGTCCTTGGAAAAGGCTCTTTACTCACATTCTCTCACCGTACTCAGCCGTAAAATGAGTTAACAGCGTTGTCTTTGTCCGAAAAATTGTAATTTCGCCTAACAGGCATCATGTCCCGTCCTACATTTTAATGTTGCTGCTGACCAGGGACCTCTTGTAAAGTGCTTTGAACACATTCAGTGGATATTGCGCTGTATAAAGCTCAAATTCTTTGATCAAACACATCTTTATCATTTTGGCCAGAAAACATTTTTAAAAAAACAAAACAAAAAAAAAACAAAAACAAAAAAAAAAACGTCAAATTAAATATGACCCTCGCCTCAAAACGGTTTTATGTGAGGATTGTTAAGATGCTGACCATTCAGAATTTAGCCAGAAGTATCAGACTTGTGTTTAGTTTATAATATGTTATATTAAGGAAAATGAATATACTATTTTAGGATGTCAAGATCAATAATTCATATGTTTTTTGACCAGTTTAACATTATTTTGACTTTTTATCACCGGACGGTTGGTTGTTTTTAATATGTAACGCTGTAGACTTGTATTGCTTTGTTTCATATTGCATGTTTGGGTGGTTGTAGACGTCTATGTTTGAATGAAAGTAGCCACGTTACTGTTGAACGCTTTGAGCTTGTGGATATACCGGGTAAGGCGCCATATAAACACCATATTTTTGTTTTTATTATTATTATTATTATTATTATTATTATTATTATTATTATTATTATTATTATTATTATTATTATATTATTATTATATTATTATCATTATTATTATTATTATTATTATTATCATTATTATTATTTCATTGCGACATAACACTGTTTTGGGACGATGGTCACAAATATCCACTAGTAAATACGTCAAAAACTTGATTTTTACTTAAAGTGTCAGATTTTAGGCTTTTACACAAATTGGTAATCATCAATATCCGTAATTATTTGAAGTTAAAAGTTTTCTGTCCAAATTAAAAATTGCTATGCTCTTTGTAATAAATAACAATGAGAATACTGTTTCATTCATCCTGTTTTATTGATAAAAAAGGGGAAACCCGAAACGTCCATTTTATCTGTTTTCGTATGTTAAATTGAAACTTACATTCAATATTTCACATTGTCATTTATTTCTTCGAGCTTCGAGCAGCAACATTTGCATTATATGTCCTTTGTAAAAGCATCAAGGCAGAATAGATAAAACATCTCCTAGGAATGATGACCTTGCTTGGAGAAATTAGCTTTCTTTGGATACAAAGAACACAAAGTGGAAATACAAAATACTACTAATTCCAATGCTACATACATTTTTATTGTTATTTCATGTAGATATAATAACTTATATCTGTTCTATGCTATTTCCAAGGTCAGATAGGCAATAGTATGTCAAAGATAATAATTATTATCTGCATGTAGTAGTAAAACGCTTATAATATTATTTTTCCTTTCACTGCCAGAATTTATTTATTTATTTCAATTTGGCCAGAATTTTTTAAAATCGTCAAATACAAGTTGATAGACTGATTTCCAACTCGCTAAAAATGTCTTCGAAATCGCGAAATTTGTGACATTTTGACAAGCTCGGGGTCGTTTTAACTTGCGCTTTTATATAGAGCAATATTCACTAAACGTGCTCAAAGCGCTCTACAAGGGGTCCCTAGCCAACAGAAACATTTACATGTCGGTCGAGACATTACGTCTGTTATGCGATATTACAATTTTTTCGACAGAGACAACGCTGTTAATGTTAAATGTTGCTGTTGGACAGGGAGCCTTTTTAAAGCGCTTTGAGCACGTTTAGTGGAGATTGCCCTATATAAAAGCTCAATTTTTTTTTTGAAACGGTGAGTCGCAAATGTAAAAAAAAGTGTTATGTCAGTGTGGA
>NC_088365.1:56058971-56081471 GCF_034508935.2 Berghia stephanieae | reverse complement strand
TGACAATATCTTTTGGACTGACACAACGCTGTTAACTGCCAGTTACTCGTTTCACATCTGTGAGTACGATGGCAATAATTTGAGTGCCTTTTCCAACAGTGAGTGGTAGTAAAAACCCCAGACCTATTAGTCGGAAGGCAAGTTGGTGTCATATAATCATAAGAGTACATGACATAGCCGCACTATATAATATATATATATATATATATATATATATATATATATATATATATATATATATATATATATAATATATAAATGTCAATTAAGTTATATGTTTGATGAGAATAATAATGATGATGATGATGATGATGATGATGATGATGATGATGATGAGATTTATAATAATGATATTGATGATTATTGTAGGGTGAGGATGATAATGATAATGATAATAATGATGGTGCTGATAATGATGACGGCAACGATGACGACGATGTCGATCATGTCTACTATTTCGACGATGGTGATGATGATGATGATGATGACGACGACGACGACGATGATGATGATGTTGATGATGATGATGATGATGATGATGATGATGATGATGATGATGATGATGATGATGACGATGGTGATGATGATGATGATGATGATGATGATGATGATATGATGAAATGATGATGATGACAATGATGATGATGAGGATGATGATGATGATGATGATGATGATGATGATGATGATGATGATGATGATGATGATGAAGATTTAGATGAATTTGATGATGCTAGTGACAGCAGCCTTGAAGCGTGCCCGTTGCCGGTAAAGCACGTGCTGTGAGCAGTGTAAAAAGAGAGTGTGTGGACATGAGTGATGGATGGATTGGACATTTTTTGGTGGAAGGGTGGGGAAATGGGGGGGGGGGGGGGGGGGAGGGTGGGGGGAGGGGGGGGGGGGGGGGGGGGGGGGGTTGAAGAGAATAACTTCCGCTCATGGTGCGCCGATCGTGATTCCAAATTTTCACTTTGCGAGTTCTTGGAATATTTCGAGGAGACGGAAAAATAAAGAAAAGAGAAATAAATATTTTTAAAACCCAAAGAAGCTAATCAGAATAGAGAAAAAAACACAAGAAAGAAGAAGAATCTTGGTACTTATAGCTGGGTATTTCCATTCCAAACAGAAGTTCGGACAATATTACGAAAATATTAAAATCCAATTTTGATTTTTTAAATGTCATGTCTTACTAAGATGTCACTTCGAATTCCTAACATCAGAATATTACTCTCACTAATGATCTCTATATTCCCCTAACTCAAAACCCGGCCCCACCCAATCCTTTATTTTTCAAGAGATCCCCCCCCCCCCCCCCCTTCTCACTTGTCCTGGAGCAAAAAAAAAACAAATCTGCTATCACTTGGGACAAGGAAGTACATGCTGATCTTCAGTTTAAAAAATCGAAATTTCTCCCTTGAAAATATGAATAAGAATTAAAAAAATAAACAGACACAATTTAAAAGTGCAACAACAACAACAACAACAACAAAAAAGAACACACACAAAAAAAAACACAACCCCCCCCCCCCCCCCCCCCTCTGCCCCAAACCAAACCAACCTCATGACACAATCAAAGAAACTTAAAAATAAAAACCAATATAACAAACACCCCCCCCCCCCCCCCCACAAAAACAAAACAAATAAACCCCGCAAAAACTAGGACTGATAACCTACTGTACTTTTTCAGCTAAAATAAATGAATCTGTTATGTCGGCCAGAGGGAGAGAATAATTGTGCCGCTTTGTGGATAAAATTGTAATTCGGGCGTCCTATAGTCCTATATATTAAGCGTTGCTGTTGGTTGTAGACATTTTGTAAAACACTTTGAGCACGTATTATTACTATTATTATTATTATTATTATTATTATTATTATTATTATTATTATTATTATTATTATTATTATTATTATTATTATTATTATTATTATTATTATTATTATTATTATTATTATTATTATTATTATTATTATTATTATTATTATTATTATTTTTATTATTAGATATATGCGTTATATAAACGTCGCTTTTAAAATAATACATATATTTATAATGTGCAATCTAGAGCCCCATGACCAAATTATCAGGAACAATTTCATTTTTCTAGAAAATCCCGGCACCACCACACCAACCCTTTCACCACCAGCGACCCCATTTCACCCCCCCCCCCCATCCCTACCCACCCAACCCCACCCCACCCAGCCCCACCCCACATACGCACCCTGTGGCACGAGTAGTGCTATTGTTTCCACTAGTTGAATTCCCACACAGAGTTCGTCCTGGATCAATAATACAAATTAAATATTACAAGATTCCAGGGGCCACACACGGCCAGCGAGCGTCCCATCTGTGAAAACAGGCTGTCACCATGTTAGGACCTACTTCGACCATAATATTATCATTTTAACCCTATCATTTTTAACCCTTTTACCAGTTAGCTGGTGTCCTCGGAGAAAAAAAACATGTATTTAAAAAATTGGCCAGAAAACTCATCCTTAAAATATATATAATCTATTTAAATAAAATCCTTCGTGATGCCCCAGGTTTGAGAGTATATTATTACCAAAAGAGGGTCGTTTAACCCTCTCCATAGCGGCCATTTTCCGGATTGTCCCCATCCTATACAAAAATAGATTTATCCCACTCAACCACAAAAGCTGTTAGATCTTGCTATACATATTTCTTTCTGTTAAATGAGCTCTTCAACACAGAAATAATATACTTTATAGCAAACATTTTTGTTCAAATATTATGATGTACAAAAGAAATTAGAATGAGAACAATGTTGGCTGCATGGTAACGAATGTGACGATTTTCCTATGGGTTTTAAGAGGTGGTCAAATCGATCGATATTCCAATTTTTTGGCCAAATTTTTAAATACGTGTTTTTCTTGAGTACGATCATTAACTGGTTATATTAATAGTGACACTGAATCTCTTAATTTTCCTCCATTATTTTGTGCTAGTTTATGGTCTTTTTGGGGGTTCCAGATAGCTCACTCGGTACAACACTCACTGTACAAGCAAAGGGACCGCTATCAATCATGAGTTATGAGTAAATTATACGTTTTATTTTTTGATTCCAATTTGTTGAATGTCAATTTCTTTTTGTAAAACTTGCATAGTTAGTGTGTGCGACTGTTGTGTGTCTGTCTGTTTGGCTCGGTACGAGTGTGTTTATGGTTTGATAAGTTCTATATTGTAAAGCGCTTTGAGGCTTCGGCGTTAAGCGCTATATAAGAACACTTTATTATTATTATTATTATTATTATTATTATTATTATTATTATTATTATTATTATTATTATTTTCTTATCCACCCTAACTCCCGCCACTCTGTCCACCACAAAAAAAAAAAAAAAACAAACATGATTGGGAAGTTGGGTCTATTAGATCTGACGGAAAATATTTTGCAGTTAGCATGCGTCCTATCCAAAGGCTAGCAAACAATTTATATTGACTGTTAAATGCTATAGAAACCAGGATAAACTCCAGCTCCTAAGAATCTTATGGCTATGACTATTTTTTGTGGACATGTGGTATGGCACACACATCTTCCGATCTACATATCTTTTGTTTTTATTACTACTGTGGGCTGCATAAGGTTGTAGTCACTTCAGAGCCATTCATTAGGCCCATGGAGCCGGAATCTATCCCGGTTTCTATAGCGTGAAACGGACAATAACAATTGATTGCTATCCTTTGGATTGGACGATAGTCTATCGCAAATGGTTGACTTATTGGAAATGGCCCTTTACTCAAATTGTATCATCAATCACAATGTTAAATGGAATGTAAGCTTTCGATTTAATATACGAAAACAGATAAGAATTGGATTTTTCGGGTTTCCCCTTTATCAACAAAACAGGATGAATGAAACACTACAGACGAACGAGATAATGTGGTAGTGGCGTTGTTAGGATGAATAAACAAAATCATTGATGGGCAGGAAATACTATAATTTCGTATATTAAATTGAAGCGTACATTCCATTTCATATTGTGATTTATTTCTTCGAGATTCGAGCAGCAACGCTTACATTAA
Source organism: Berghia stephanieae (assembly GCF_034508935.2). Lineage (NCBI taxonomy): Eukaryota > Metazoa > Mollusca > Gastropoda > Nudibranchia > Aeolidiidae > Berghia > Berghia stephanieae. The sequence goes on along the minus strand of NC_088365.1, from coordinate 56,077,431 downwards.
AACGCATCATCGCAATCTGGCGTTATAAGAACGAGTATCTGGCAGGCAACGACAAAACAAAATCGTCATCATCATCATCATCATCATCATCATCATCATCATCATCATCATCATTATCATCATCATCATCATCATCATCATCATCATCATCATTTCATCAGCATCAACATCATCAGCATCATAATTATAAACCACAACCAATTCCATCACCATCGTAACGTACCAATACCACTACTACCACCACCACCACGACCACCACCACCACGACCACCACCACCACCACCACCACCACCACCACCACGACCACCACCACCACCACCACCACCACCACCACCACCACCAAGCGAGAGAAATGCCCCACAATTTTTAGGAGTTCAAGACAACATTTTGTCCAATCTCATCCCATTCAAAGTCGTCTACTTTTCCATCAAGGCTTGATTAAAATTATAGGACGAAATATAATAAAAACCTAGACGAGAATGTAAAAAAAATAAAAAAAGGAGAAAAAGAGAGAGAGAGAGAGAGAGAGAGAGAGAGAGAGAGAGAGAGAGAGAGAGAGAGAGAGAGAGAGAGAGAGAGAGAATCATTAGAGACGTCGTCATGACTTTTGATGGACTAGTTAGCTGGAGAAAAGATCAAAGATTAGAAGGGAAGAATTAATTCATCATTCGGTGTTTTCTAAAAATCTGTGTTTGCTGGGAGGAAAAATGTCGAGCTATAAAGTTATCTCTTTCATCTCTCTAACTGTTTCAATTGATGGAAACTGCTTAAAATTCACCAACATTATTACATAACACATAAAGGAATAATAGAAAAAGAGGGATGTATGTGTGTGTGTAGGGGAGTGGGGGGGGGGTAGGGGTAAGGGGGCGGGGGAGAGGTGGGGGGGGGGGGGCGTGTATTAGATATAATATACTCCAGGAAAAGATCAATTTGTCTGGGGAACGGTTCTAATGTTGTTTTTCATACACTGTTGTGACTGATAGCCTTCATGGAGAAAGATTGATATTTTGTTTAGAATAAATAGACTCTAGGTTTATGTTTGTTTTTGAGTTTGCAATGAAAATGATTTTCTAGCATTGAGAAAGTTCCAAAAATATAACAAAATCATTAATTTGCTACTTTAAAAAATCAAAAAATCTGTATTTTGTTCTTGTTCGATAGTTAATTTGAGACCTGTCGTCTCAAACCGTTGTCATGTTACTTCTAGTTCAACCAGATGCCAAAAACTAATTAATTGTTAAGATAATAATAATATCGTTTGATTAGCCTTAATGTATGAGCTAAAAAGAATTACACGCACAGGTCGTCGACATTAGGGCAACGCCCAAAGGAACGCTTTTGTCCTATAGATAGTATGCGCTTGACTAAGAAGCTCATAACATTGCCATCCGGAAGTATAACTGGCCAACACACAAAACTGTGTGTAACCATGATCGTTTATAGTCCTGTTATTACAGTTTAGTGAGAATTACTCATAAACGCGGATGGCAAAAAACAATAACAAAGACCCGAGTGACGTCATCTTCGAACTATCTATATTCATCACTATATTATTGTATTTGTGTGAGAAAACTGCTTCGGAATAAGTTTGACATTTTGAATGGATCCCAAAAAACGAAACTAGACTTTAATCAATTAAGACAGGCGATAACAACCTGAGCCCACCCACGAAGGAATTTCACATTTTGTAACTGGAATCTTTCTGTATATATATAATATATATATATATATATATATATATATATATATATATATATATATATATATATATAAATCTTTCTCAAACCCACTCCTTACCACCTACAGAAAATCGTCACATTTGGTACGACACAATATACAATTTTTTCTTATTCTGATTTATTTTTTTACATCACAAACTTTACTTTGAAGAATGATCTTTGTTTAATTAATAAGATGATAAAGTTGTTTTGTAGAGAGACTGTTTGAGATTTTAAAAATCCATTTTTTCTGCTGGGTAAGCCAACCTGTTTTGAGAAAATACTGAAAATCATCGGTAAGGAGAGATTTTAAAAGACTGGAGCCCTGTATAATGAGTTCCAGCAACCGGGTTGTACTAGAATTTATTTCATATTGCTTTAATAATGCACATTTCTTTTATCCTTCAGAGCCATTAGGTCATTGGAGCCGGAGTTTATCCCGGTTTCTATAGTGCGAATCGGACAATAGCAATGCTTGCTACCCTTTGGATAAGACGCTAGTCTATCTCAAAGTACTTTCCGCCATAAAATCTAATAGACCCAGCAACCAATCCTTGCTGGGTGAACAGGGTGGGAGGGGGGGGGGGGGGTCAGAAAAAAAATCCCGACTGCAACTGGGATCGATCTTGGTCCCTTTGCGTATGAAGCGTGGGTGTCGTCTCAGTTGTATCGGAAGTATCTCTCCTCCCCTGTTTTCCTCTCACACTTTACACTATACCGAGTATTTCTCGTCATTATTGATATCAATATCCGCCCCACACTTTTTCTGGTAAAAATAGAAAGTAAAATTGTTGCTGCTTAGATGATGATGATGATGATGATGATGATGATGATGATGATGATGATGATTGATGATTATGATGACTATAATATATGAATAATAATGATAATATGGATGTGATGATGACCGGCATGATAATATATATAATATATAATAATAATAATAATATATAATGATGATGATGATGATGGATGATGAGATAATGATGAATGATGAATGATGATGATAATGTTGATGAAATAATAATAATAATAATAATAATAATAATAATAAATAATAATAATAATAATAATAATAAATAATAATAATAATAATAATAATAATAATATAATAATAATAATAATAATAATAATAATAATAATAATAATATAATAAAATAATAATAATAATTATAAATAATAATAATAATATAATAATAATAATAATAATAAATAATAATATATAATAATATAATAAATAATATAATAATAATAATAATAATAATAATAATAATAATAATAATAATAATAATAATAATAATAATAATAATAATAATAATAATGATGGATGGACCGATACGGTGAATCGATCTGATTTCATTGATTTATCATCAAAGATCGATCGGACTTCTAATCTCGTTCTAGCGGATTCTCAGTCATTTTCTCTATTCATTTTTTTTTCATTGTTAGGCCGTACAAGGATTGCTGGAAACCCTATTCCTCTCATTCACTACCTTTGACTACGAAATCCAAACCCGCCGGTGTCGGTGTCGGTGGCTTATAATCTTGTCTTAAAACGCAATTTTATTCAACCTATGTTGACCGTGGTCAGTGGTTTGATGGGTGACAATTATTGCAAAACTATGGTTCTTGAGTGGTGCCTTTGATTGGGGCCCTTTTTTATGCTGTGACCTGTGTGAAAGAAAACCTGACAAACAATGTTAGAATGCTTTGAATGGTCCTAATTCTCTCACCTCTTTTATTGTTTATTTGTTTATTTTCGACCCCCCCCCCCTCTCTCTCTCTCTCTCTCTCTCTCTCTCTCTCTCTCTCTCTATATATATATATATATATATATATCCACTTATCTATCTATCTATCTATCTATCTATCTATCTATCTATCTATCTATCTATCTATCTATCTATCTATCTATCTATCTATCTATCTATCTATCTATCTATCTATCTATCTATCTATCTATTCTATCTATCTATCTATTCTATCTATTCATCTATCTATCTATCACCTCCTTTTTGTTTGAATATGACTCAAGTATTCAGATTAGAATCCCCTTTTCCTGCCTGATCAAATCTGATCTGAGGCCCATCTCGATAAAATTTGTTATAACTGAAATCGCCCGAGTTTGGAACATGACAATACAATGACACACCGCGCACTGGCAGATAGAACACACTAAGGGTTAACTTTGGCCACAAAGCCTTTATTTCAAATGCCGATCGATTAAATTGGCCTCGAATTTCCGAAGATCTTAACTGTGACCCATCGTCTCGAAACGGTATTATATCATGTTTAATCAAGATACTGAAAGTTAATTTACAATAAAAATGATAAGAAATATAAACTTAAGGCTATTTTTTCCTTCATAGCCATGAGGCTCATGGCGCCGGAGTTTATCGTAAAATGGACAATAGAAATTGCTACCGTTTGGATAGGACGCAAAGAACTTCTGCCAGATCTAACAGACCCAGTTTATCCAATAACTGCTGGGTGGACAAGGGGCGGGTCAGAAATAATCTCGACTGCACTGGGGATCAATCTCGAATCTTTTGCTTGTGAAGCGAGTGCTCTACCAACTGAGCTATCGGGACCTCCTATGTGTTCTCCAATATAAAGTATAGAAATTAAGCACAAGTTATATTAATGGTGACTGGTGACCTACCGTCTCAAAACGGGAGTATATCATGTTGAACCAGGATCCTGAACAGTTAATTTACAATATAAAATGATAAGAAATACAAACTTTAAAAGGTCGATTGCAATGTAAGACATTGTATGTGTTCTCCATCATAAAGTATAGATAGTATGCAGATGACGTCACTCAGGCCTTTGTTATTGTTTTTGCCATCCGCGTTTGTGAGTTGTTCTCACTAAACTGTATTAACCAGACTATAAAAGTTCATGGTTACACAGAGTTTGTGTGTTGGTCCGTTATACTTCCGGATGGCAATGTTGTGAACTCCTTGGCCAAGCGCATTCTATCTATAGCTCCAAAGAAACCTGTCGAATGGCCGTGGAAAGAGAATTAAAGGAAGCAGGCCTGTCCTGGAATACAGCCACCGCAAAAGCAGCCGACGTAAAAAAAAAAAAATTGGAAATGTCTGGTGGATGCTCTATGTGCCCCAAGGCCCGAAGAGGACTAATAATAAGAAAGTATAAAGTATAGAAATTAAGAACAAGTTATCATATTGTTGACCCGACGTCTCAAAACGGTATTATGTCGTGTTTAATCGGGATCCAGCAATGAGGATTTAAAATAGAAATGATAAGCAATATAAAGTTAAGGTCTATTGTAATTTAATACTTTATAATTCAGAGTGGATCCGACACTTATGTTGATAATAACAAGAAAAGAAGTGAGTAGAAAAGAACCAGAAGACAACAGAGAATAAAAAAAACTTCGCGGCGGAATGGGCCCTCAAACCCGCGATCTTACTGGTACGACAACTCCGCCTGGCCACGGAGATCGTGACTCTACCATATGAGCTATACACGACCTTCAATTCTTGTAATGTATTCTTGCATGTATTCTCCACCATCAATTATAGAAATTAAGCACACGTTATCATTATAGTGACCAACCATCTGAAATAATTTCTCCTATCTAAATAAAATATAAAATCTTGACGCAAGTCCCATAGTTTGACAATGATTTCAGTTTTAGCATCTAAATTAACCACTGCAACATTATATCGTTTTGAGGCGGCGGGTTACATATAGTAATATAGTGGAAAAAAATCTTTATTTAAAAGCAATTCAGATTTGGTGGTGAAAGGGTTAACAATTAACTAGTGTGTTGCTGGCTGTGCACGTTAACGACACGTGCTTGGTGGGGCTGATCGCATTATATCTTTTAATGTTGTTCATAATGTTCGAGTGTGAATTACCCTAACTTGATAACAAAATCATTCATAATTAGGCATAATAGCCATTGAACCTTCAGCGTTTAGTGTGATATCTAGATAGATTATCAAGACATGATACGAAATATGGGGAAATCCCGGTTTCACGTTGATAGTCAGACGCTTTGAACAAAAAAAAAAAAGATCTCAGTGTTCTAAAAATACGTTTTATGACATCATAATGACGATGAGGGTAGTGATAATGATGATGTTATATGTGATGATGATGATGATGATGTTGATGATGATGATGATGATGATGATGATGATGAAAGATGATAATGATGATGTTGGTGGTGCTGGTTGTGGTGGTGATGATGATGATGATGATGATGATGATGATGATGATGATTATGATGATAATGATGATGATGATGATGATGATGATGATGATGATGATGATAATCATGATGATGATCATCATCATCATGACAACAAAGTCAAAACAAAATTCTCATCCAAACCACCACTTTCATCCCACTCTGTCTATTCCCCCTTTTTCTTGTCCTTCATCTTTCTTTACAAAGATGTTTCCTTGCACCGAGGTCATAATATACATCCTTCAGAAGACTCCATCCAACGAGAAAATAAGACATTTTAGACGAAATATCTTCAATATATTTGAAATTTCTTACATGAATCCAGAATCAATAATTTAATTCCATTAACTTAGCTTTTCCATTACTCTGATGCTATGCGTACTTAACTGTATTGCTTATCTACCTCCCCCGGCCCAATCGTATTTAATCATTTTGCAATGCATTTAGTTTATATTGTATTATATCCCAGAATTGAAAAAGAGCAAGACCACATATTTATTTGAGCATTTTAAAAACTTAATCCTTTATATAGCTCAGTATCCACTAAACATGCTCAAAGTGCATTGCAAGGGATTTCCTAATAGCCAACAGCAACACTCAACATGTAAGACGGACATGACGTCTATTAGGCGATATTTCATTTTTTTTCTCGACAGAGACAAAACTGTTAGGGCCAGGTATTCATTTTGCATCCGAGTATTAATTTTGTCTATTTTTACATTTTTCGAAGCTATACCAAATATTCTTTTGGTGTCAATCTAGATTTTTTTATTGTGTATTTATTTTTGTTTGTTTGTGTGTTATCAATTTGTCAATCATAGAATTTAAACGCAAGCTATGTTATTATTATCATTATATCTTCATTCTTTATCACGAATATCATTCAATTATCATTGTTCGTTTCATGAAACAAAAATCGAATGGATTAACTTGACAATAATAAATTTTCTATAAATCATCATCATATCTTGTCGCGCCAGTGAGTCAGCCAGTCCCGGGCAGTCTGGTTGCATTCCCTCAGGTCAGCATTGGTGCAGTGAGGTCCCAGCGAGCATTCGGACAGGATGTGGTCCATGGTCTGTCTGGGGTGACCGCATGGGCATTCAGTGCCCGGTGAGATTTTCCATTTAAAGAGGTTGGTGGCGGTGTTTCCCACCTTTGCTCTAGCTCTGTTCAGCGCCACCCATTCTTTTCTTTTGAGGTCTGTGCCTGCTGGGAGCTTTTCTGTTTGGGGGCTGGAGGGCATCGTTTGCTGTCTTGTCCCATTCTACCCATTTGTCCAGGCGGAAGAATGCTGAGTGGTCTGGGTGAAGGCTCTCTACTGTGAGGAAGCTTTTTCTTGATTTGAGCCTGCTTTTGGGGCAATTGTGGTCATGAAGGGGGTGTCTCTGGTCCATTTCCTGTTTGTATTTTTGTATTTGGGCATGAGCTTCCCTCCGGATGTGTGGTGGGGCTATTCCTGCTGCACGGTAGACCAGTGGTAATGGTGTTGCTCTCAGCTGGCCCGTTATGATCCGGCAGGCGTTGTTGAGCTCGGGGTCTAGCTTGGAGGCATGGCATGATCGGGCCCATACAGCTGAGCAGTACTCCGCAGTTGAGTAGCTTAGGGCCAATGCTGTGGTCCTTAGAGTTTTAGGGTCAGTTCCCCAGTTCATGTTTGCCAGCTTTCCAAGGAGGGCATTACGCGTGGACACTTTTGCCTTGGTCTTCCTCACGTGTTCTCTGAAGGACAGAGTCCGATCAAGCGTCACTCCGAGGTACACTGGGTGGTAGTTGTACTCTAATGTCTGGCCATTCCACTTGATGTTAAGTTTTTTGTGGGCTTGGTGGTTGTTGAGGTGAAATGCACACACTTGTGTTTTCCCTGGGTTGGCGTTCAGCGAGTTTTTAGTGTAGTACTTTGTAAGGGTGTCTAGGGCATTTGTCAGTCTGCTCTCGATTGGTTGGAAGGACACATCCTGTGTTGCGAGGCATAGGTCATCAGCATATATGAATCGGCGGATATTTGGGAACTCAGGCTGATCATTTGTATATATGTTGAAAAGTGGTGGAGCTAGCACTGATCCTTGGGGAAGACCATTCTTCTGGGTGCGCCACCTGCTCTTCCGGCCATCCATTTCAACAAAGAAGCGCCTGTTTGCGAGAAGTGACTGGATAATTTTTTTTTCTGAATTAAAAATTCACCCCATACACCGGAGCATACTCCATGTCTCAATCGTTTCTATGTTATATGTTTGTGATGAGAATATTGGCTATTAAGCTTAACTGCTGGTCAAAATTACTTCGCGATGGTGGTGAACGAATCGGCGATCTCAAGAAGTGGGTGAGAGAGGGATCTAGAAATGACTTTGGGTTTGAAACGAATATTTTTGTGTTCGTGGATAGCTCACACGGTAGAGCCACGCTCTCACCTGCCAGGCGGAGTTGTCGTACCAATAAGGTTGCAGGTTCAAACCCCACCACCGCCGCGAAAAAATTTTTTATTCTCTATTGTCTTCTGGCACTTTTCTACTCACTTCATATCTTGTTGTTACCAACATAAGTGCCTGCTCCACTCACTTTTCTGAATTAAAAATTCACCCCATACACCGGAGCATACTCCATGTCTCAATCGTTTCTATGTTATATGTTTGTGATGAGAATATTGGCTATTAAGCTTAACTGCTGGTCAAAATTACTTCGCGATGGTGGTGAACGAATCGGCGATCTCAAGAAGTGGGTGAGAGAGGGATCTAGAAATGACTTTGGGTTTGAAACGAATATTTTTGTGTTCGTGGATAGCTCACACGGTAGAGCCACGCTCTCACCTGCCAGGCGGAGTTGTCGTACCAATAAGGTTGCAGGTTCAAACCCCACCACCGCCGCGAAAAAATTTTTTATTCTCTATTGTCTTCTGGCACTTTTCTACTCACTTCATATCTTGCTGGATAATATTTACAATTTTCTTATTCTTTATCATTTTAGCCACTTTGAGGAGTAGGATCTTGTGATTCACTGTGTCATAGGCTGCAGTGAGGTCGACGAAGACTGTGCCAGTGACCCGTTTTGTCTCAAACCCATCTTCTATGAATTGTGTAAGGTTAAGAAGTTGACCACATGTTGACCGTCCTGGTCGGAATCCAGCCTGGTCTGGAGACAGTTGTTCGTCTAGACTGGGTGACATGCGGGACATAACCATTCGCTCAAATAGCTTGTATGCGATGCACAGGAGGGAAATCGGGCGATAGCTTTTCTTGGATTTTGGATCTTTCCCCGGTTTCAGTAGGGCGACAACTCTTGCTTTCCTCCATGCACTTGGCAGCCTGTTTGTCCTTGCGCATACATTGAAGAGGTCCAATAGCCAGGATAGGGTTCTCGGGCCAAAGTGTTGAATCATCTCAGTTGTGATTCCATCCAGTCCAGATGCTTTTCCTGCCTTCAGATGGGACAAGGCCTCTAGTAGCTCCTCCAGGGTAAAAGAGTCAAGATGATCTTCACTATCCTTGAGGGCTTTGTCCATTTCACGTTTCAGGGCTTTTAGTTGGCCTCGTGCTTTCTTGGCTGGTTTCCCATTCAGTAGAAGCTGATGTGCTACTTGGTCAGGTGTTACTGCAGCCACTCTTGTCTGGGTATTTTTGTCATTATTCAGTTTTGAAATTGTAGTCCAGGCCTTTTTGCTGTTTAGGGTCATATTGGTGGAGGTTATTAATTCCTTCCATCTTTCCGATCTTTCATCGGCTATCATTGATGTGAGTTCTTCACCCAGTTCTAGGGTTTCTTCACTGAAAGGATCCACCTTGTATGATTCAATGTATCTTTCATATAGTTTCTTGCTTTCATCTTGGAGACATGGAATATGACTTTTTCGGCATCCTCTGGGGATGTTTTTCTTTGCAACTTTCCATATGAGTGTTCTAAAGTCGTCGTATCTCTGTGGGTCACTTTTTATATTGGTGATCTTATTGTCTAAATCTTTAGTAAAGTTTTCCCAATTTGCTTTTCTAAAATTGAATCGTGGTATCGCATTTGATTCGAGGGCTTTAACAGCTGGTTTGATGCTGATGGTAATAGGCCTGTGTTGAGATTTCGGTATAGGCTCACCTACAGTCCTTTCAAAGTTTGAGAAGTGTTGAGAGGATATGAATGCCAGGTCCGGATTGTAACCTTTCTTCCACCGGGCACTCATAAAGGTTTTCTTGTCTTTGGGGTAATGGAGGATTGTGAGGTCATTGCCGGCCGCCCATTCCTCAACAGCATCTCCGTCAAGGTTATTTTGCTCATATCCCCATATAGTGTTATGGCTGTTAAAATCTCCAATGATCAGAGTTGGTTTTCTATCGGATAGATTCATTTGGGGCCACTTGAATGGGGTTAATGGAGGTTTGTACACAGATATGATGGTAATCAGTGTTGTTTCTACTCTGAGAATCTCAATGTCATTTTCTGAGTGATCATCGCTTTTCAGTATGGTAGATTTTTCTCGAGTGTACATGGCACTTCCATATTTTGGGTGTTCGTGGTGTATTACTAGTTGCATGCCAGGTATGCAAGGTGGTTTTGAGTCTTTGTGGGTTTCCTGTAAGCAAATTATATCTGCTTTTAGCTCTGTCAGTATCTTGCATTTGGTATGGGAGATTCCTTCTGTGTTGAAACTTACAACATTGAAGTTTTCCATTGTCTGGGCCGAGGGGCTATCCTTTTACCGCCCAATTTATTCTCTCTGGTCGCGTAGTGTAGCAATCAGTCTCCTTCAGAGAAGGATTACAGGAGCACGACGTGAACGTTTGCTACTTGCTCCCTTTCTATAAATAACAATGTGAAATTGAATGCAAGCTTCAATTTGATATGCGAAAACAGATAAAATGGACGTTTCGAGCAGCAACCTTTACAATAAGTTTTCTTTATCAAATACAGACCTTATTTTTCTTCAATAGATCAGGAAATTAAAATGTATTAATATCATGCCGAATAATACTAAGACAAGATTGAGTTACAAAGAATGAAAAAGGAAACAGAAAAACAACAACACATTGTCTTAGCAAGAATTGGATTTCGAAAATCAAAATAAAACGCCTTTTCAGTTTCTAGACGTCTAACTTCATTTTTTAAAAAGCGCAAATATAACATAAAACAATCAGCTCAAATCTTTATGACCACTTCTCTAAAGCGAGATCTGATCATTGTTTCGATTTTCTTCATTATATTAATACAAGAGCACATCTTTACACACACTTGCACCGAGTACAATGTGCTCCATTTATACGAATCTGAACGCGTGTGTTTTAAAGGTGGCAGACGAAGCAAGAAAGAAAAATACATGAAAAGAAAACCATCCCAAAAAATCAGTCTAGCTCGACTTACCATTCATACGAGATTAATTACTTGTTTTGGCCACCCTCAGATTAGCTCTATCGTGACAAACATCCATAACACAAATCATATGATCAATGACTACAGCTCTTGAAACATTCATCATTACAATCATCATCATCACCAACATCACCAACAACAACAGCAGCAGGACAGACGATTCCCAAGGATGCCCAGCGGTGCCCAACGATGACCAACGATGACCATCAATGACCCGTGTCCCTCCAATAATTTCCAACACCTCGTCCATCCAATCACTCACACTTTATTTAATGTCCAGCCACCAGCCCCTGCTCCCCGTGAGTCGTAAAACACCGCAGAGCTCCGACCCAACCAGACGCATGGCAGACATAAAATCTGTTTGATTACTCTTGGTGAGAGTGGACCCTTCTCCATATATGCCCAATGCTAGCTCCATCCATCCACCCAGCACCCCCTCTCTTTCCACCCCGGGGATCGTGGAGAGCTCATACGGTAGAGTCACGCTCTTCTTCCCGGCCAGGCGGAGTTGTAGTACCAGTAAGGTCGCGGGTTCAAATCCCCATCACCGCGCGAAATTTTTATTCTCTATTGTCTTCTGGCGCTTTCCTACTCACTTCATCTCTTGTTGTTATCAACAGAAGTGTGCCTGCTCCACTCACTTTTTCTGAATATAGCTATAACCAACTGTTTCAAAACGGTACCGTAATAAGTCGGGACGAACATGATTGTCACGAATGAATTTTAACCGTAACTCTAAACATATGAGGGTCCCGAAAATTCAGTTGGTAGAGCACCTCGCTTCACACGCAAATCGGTTCCGGGTGCAGTCGAGTTTGTTTGTTTTTTTTCTGCCCCCCCCCCCCCTCCCCTTGCAGAGAATGTGTAGCTGGGTCTCATGGACGGAGTGTAATTTGCGATAGACTAGCGTCCTTTCCAAAGGATAACAAGCAATTATTACATCATCATTACAATTGTCATCATCATCATCATCCGTTTCACGCTATAGAAACCGGGATAAACTCTGGCTTCATGGGACGAATGGCTCTGAAGGACTTCTACCTACCTTAACCTATAGATAGTCTGCAGATGACGTCACTCAGGCCTTTGTTATTGTTTTTGCCATCCGCGTTTGTGAGTTGTTCTCACTAAACTGTATTAACCAGACTATAAAAGTTCATGGTTACACAGAGTTTGTGTGTTGGTCCGTTATATTTCCGGATGGCAATGTTGTGAACTCCTTGGCCAAGCGCATTCTATCTATAGATAGTATGCGCTTGGCTGAGAAACTCAAAACATTGCTATCCGGAAATATAACGGACCAACAATCAAATTTATGTTTTACCTTGAACGTTTATAGTCTGATTCATACAGTTTAGTGAGAAATACTCATAAACGCGGATGGCAAAAAACAATAACAAAGACCAGAGTGACGTCATCTTCGATCTATCTATAAGTCAATATAAATGCCTCAATTAAGAAAAGTGACAAATTACGAAACAGGAACAAAAAACCCCCCAAATAAACAAAACAAACAAAATTCTCTTTATTCATCCCATAAGGGAAATTTGTCTCTAGAGTCTATTCTTAGAGAGGACCGAAATAACCCAGGCGTCAGCCGCAGTGCATCGCCGTAAACTGAGCTAGTGCGATGTGACTTGCGATGTGCCTTGCCCACACAACGTAGCTTGTATTCGAACTCGGATACCTTCCGGATACGAGGCAAGGTCGTACTGATGAGCCACGCTCCCCCCCCCCCCCCCCCCCCACTGGTGCATGATAAATATCTGAGACAATTATGCATTGAAACAATTCCAGACAAAGCATAGAAAAATAAATACAAGATAAAAAAAACCCCGCTCCAATAATATCCCATCATCATCATCATCATCATCATCATCATCATCATCATCATCATCATCATCATCATCATCATCATCATCATCATTATCATCATCACCATCATCACTTTTGTTCTACAATAGAAATCTGAAAGCACCACTAATGACAAGATGTCATTTGATAAGAATACTAAAACAAGAAGAGTATCGAATAAGGATTAACCTCAATGCGCTTAAAACCATCATGGTCATCCTAATGTGCCACAATACCAGCTTTATCCACACACTTTGTTCTGGCAGCGACGCGCTGAAAGGAAGGCGTAGGATTGGAGAAGTGCCTGGGGAAGCCCCCCAGGGAGACTCCGGACCAGGGAAGATTGGAGCCATTATCCCGGCCCTGGAATGGCCAGGTCACGAGTGCTCATCCCGGCTCTCGGAACACTCGGTGTGTCCGAGAGGCACTTTAACACTGTGTTGATGACTCCCAGGTGTCCGGTGGAAATAACGTGACGATGTGTAGTGTGTCTGTGTGTGTGTGTGTGTTTGTCTGTGTGTATGTGGGTGTGTGTATATGTGTGTGTGTCTGTGTGTGCGTGTGTGTGTGTGTTGGGGAGAGGGGGGGGGGGGTTAATGTGATTTGAAGGACAGTGATGTGTGTGTGTGTGTGTGTGTGTGTGTGTCTTGGGGGGAGGGGGAAGGGAGTTTAATGTGATTTGAAGGACAGTGATGTGTGTGTGTGTGTGTGTGTGTGTGTGTGTGTTTGTGTGTGTGTTGGGGGGAGGGGGAAGTTAGCTTAATCAATTCTAGAGATTTTTGCTACTTTTCAAAATTGAAAAAAAAATGTATTAAAAATGTGCATATACATAGATAGTTTAATTCAACACCGTTAACATGTAAAAACTAATAACATTAGCTTTGATATACTTTGTCTTCCCTTCTATAATTTGTCTCAGAAAAATGTAATAAATAGGCAGGGGGTAAAAAGTAACCCGAGTAAACTACGGATATAGTCGGTGTTAGGGTTGAGTGAGTTAACGTGATTTGAAGGACAGTGATGTGTGTGTGTGTGTGTGTGTGTGTGTGCGTGTGTGTGTGTTGTGTGTGTGTGTGTTGTGTGGGTGTGTGTGTGTGGGTGTGCCAGCGTTTCTATATGTTTTCACATTCTTTAATTTTGTTTTGATTTATAGTCACAATAAAATTAGAATTTAAATTGCATTTCTGATTTACCGAAGTACAATCTGCGGAGGGAAAGCATTAAATTTACAGATATAAAATGAAAATGAATAGGATAACTTAAATCGATATGCCATCTCTCCATAATTAACAACGCTCAATGCCTTTCAATCTGCTTTATCCCCCCCCCCCCCCCCCACCACCCTTCTTCCCATCTTTCCTTGCAGGTCCTATGGAAACAAATTGTATTTTTATACTGCTCAAATCATCCCATAATACAGGCTATGTGGTCTTGTGGTATGACACTCGTTTTCGAATCGAAAGGTCCTGGGTTCGAGACTCGCTCGGCGCATAGTTGAGTCCTTGGAGAAGGCTCTTTACTCATATTCTCTCACCGCACTCATGTGTGAAATGAGTACCTGGACGTTAACAGCGTTGTCTCTGTCCTAAAAAATTATAACATCGCCTTACAGGCGTCATTTGGCCAGGGACCCCTAATAAAGCGCTTAGAGCACAATTAGTGGATATTGCTCTGTATAAAAGCTCCATTAAAAAAACATTTTTTAGGCATCCTTTTGTAAAAGTGCTCCTATCTCTTATCTTTAACATTCTCTAGTCATGTCCTCTTTCACCATTGAGTTCTTGTTATGACGGCACGGACGTGGGCATCAGGAAATACTAAGGAAATAGTGGAAATGGAGAGGCTTCGAAAAATACAGACATATGGTAATCTCCTGAGTATGATACTCCAATAGGAGGTTTACGTAGTACGTCACAGATACAGGTACAGAAAAGAAGAAAAAAATCTGGCGAAGTACTGTTGAAAAAGAGAAAAAAATGCCACAGGTTGGACAACTTGGGGCCATATGAGGAACACCGTGGCCTTCGTAATATCACAATGGCCACGGAAGCAGCCATTAATAGGGTACAATAAATACTCTTCAACAGTCATGACGTCACTTCCCTCTTAATGACGAATGGTAATTTAGTAACTGGCTCTAAACTATCGGAACAATGGCGGACGTCCTTATGAAATATTTCTCCGACGAGCATAAAAGTGTATACAGAGGAGAAAAACATAAATATGATCATGTTTTGACTTTTACACATTCTGATTACAATACATATGAAAAGTTCTAGCCAGCATGAAGAATAATAAGTACCGATCTTCTTTGTTTAGAACCACGATGGCCGCCGTTTCTTGGCGACGTGACATCAGACTATTGAATCCAATTGAAACAGAAGATCGATAGGTCGTTTGTGCCATCTAGCACGATTGGATAGCACAAGTATGTAACACCAATCTTGAGATGAAGTGAGTAGGAAGTGTGCCAGAAGACAATAGAGAATAAAAATTTTCGCCGCGGCGATGGGGGTTTGAACACGCCACCTTGCTGGTACGACAACTCCACCTGGCCGGGTAGATCGTGACTCTACGTATGAGCTATCCACGATCCCTCATACGGTAGAGTCACGCTCTCCCCCGCCAGGCGGTGTTGTCGTACCAGTAAGGTCGCGGGTTTAAACCCCCATCACCGCCGCGAAATTTTTATTCTCTATTGTCTTCTGGCACTTGCCTACTCACTTCATCTCTTGTTGTTATCAACATAAGTGCCTGCTCCACTAACTTTTCTGAATTAACAATAACACCAATTTTACATATCGGACAGTGCAAAGTCCCGTGATTGATGTCCTGGTTGTTGTCACTCGGGGGAAACCGCAGAAAAGTGAGTAAATCAGCTAGCTTACCCAAAAAGAAATAGGTCACAGTCATAGATGAAAGATATAGACTCAGGTCTTTGTTATGGCTTTTTGCCATCCGCGTTAATGAGTAGCTCTCACTTGACTGTATTAACCAGACTATAAACGTTCAATGTGACACATGCTTTTGTGTGTTGGTCCGTTTTACTTCTGGGTGGCAATGTTTTGAGCTTCTTAGCCAAGCGCATATTATCTATACAGGACTACTTCCAAGGTTATCAGACGGAAATAACATGGCGTGTTATCTTGTGGACTGTGAAGCAAAACACTTCAAAGATTTTTTAAAAAATCAGATTTTTATTTGTTTTTCAAATATGCCAAAATAGAAATATTATCTGAAAATAAGATATTTCATTCTTTATCTTTAACTAATTAGCTCTTTTCAGTGCATATCACGGCTATTATTGCGGTCTAGTAGTATGACACTCGCCTTCGAACTGGACAGTCCGGGGTTCGAGTCCCGCTCTGAGCGGCCATAGTTGAGTCCTTGGAAAAGGCTCTTTAACCACATTCTCTCACCGTACTCAGGTGGTAAATGAATACCTGGTCGTTAGCAGCATTGAAAAATTGCACCTAAAAGCGTCATGTTTCGTCCTACATATTAAGTATTGTTGTACGGTAGGGATGCATTGTAAAGTGCTCTGAGCACATATATATATATATATATATATATATATATATATATATATATAATATATATATATATATATATATATATATATATAATAAATGCTCAAGTTAGGATATCAGATAACCTTTACAACTCACGAGCAATTTCCCTTTCATCAATGTAATTTACATAGAAAACCTAACCATATTTATGTCGTAAAATCTGCATAATAATAATTGCGGCGTGTTGTTTCATTACATCCACCAATCACGACATAAACCGCTATGAGTAATGAAAACTACAAAGTCATTAGGTAGACTATCACAAATATATCTTGCATGACCTTTTCCCCATTGGTCAAACAGGAAAGCTATAGTGTTTATAATCATAATTGCCCGAGAGGGTTATAAATATTTTTCATAACATAACCATATGTCGTTGGAGACGAAGGCGGTCTGAAATTAATGCTTTCATTTTATATTATGTCTCTCTTGCTGTATGGTATATGGGGGGAGGGGGGGGGGGGGGAGTTGGTGCGTTCGGGGGGGGGGGGGGGGGGGGGGGGGGGGGGTGAAGTTGCCGAGTTGTTAAGGCATTGCACTGTGACCAGTAAGGTCACGGGTTCGAGCCCCGCTTCTGGCACTTTCTTTTTTTTCTCCCTGGGCAAAGATTATTAACCCCCAATTTGCACATTTGGACAACATGTGCGATTCATATTGACAACAGACACCTTGTTTGATGAATTATCTATATTATACCTTCGTGGAATGTCTTGGCGACGATATCTTATGATGTTCATAACTTATTATAACTAAAGACATTTGATAGATTAATTATAATAATTTTGTTTTAAAAGTTAAGATGTACAATGGGAATTGACATTTTGAAATTAAGAGCAAAATTGGAATAAAATATTTAAAAATATACTGTTATTTTTTTTAAAAACCCAGGCCAGCTTATCTAATGACCCTTTCAATTATTATCAATTGGATTCAATAGTCTGATGTCACTTCGCCCAGCAACGGCGAGCAGCGTGGTTCTTAACAAATAAATTTGGTACTTTTTATTATTCATGCTGGCTAGAACTTTTCATATGTCATGTGATCAGAATGTATAAGAGTCAAAACATGATCAGATTTATAATGTTTTTCTCCTCTGGATACACTTTTATGCTCGTCGGAGAAATATTTCATAAGGGCGTCCGCCATTGTTCCGATAGTTTAGAGTAGAGCCAGTTACTAAGTAACTATGCTTCATTACGAGGGACGTGACGTCATGACTGTTGAAACCAATTATATTAGTTAGATTCAATTCCAATGTGTTAGATGTTGTTTAGCCAGTCGGGTTGCTTGTGTTACTTTTCATTGATCTCTGTCAACTTTGACACCAGCTGTACCATGCGCTCAATGTTACGAAATATTATAGATAGAATGAAGTTGACGTCACTAGGGTCTTTGTTATTATTTTTTGCCATCCACGTTTATGAGTAATTCTCACTTAACTGTATTAACCAGACTATAAAAGTTCATGGTTACACAAGTTTTGTGTGTTGGTCCATTATACTTCCGGATGGCAATGTTGTGAACTTCTTAGCCAAGGGCATACTATCTATAGATAAGACTATAAACGTTCAAGGTTTTACATAGTTTTGTGAGTTGGTAATGTTATATCCAGACTAGGGGATGTGAGTATTTTAATCAAATGCATGTCATCAAAATCAAGGCCATAGCACCAAATTGAGAGGGTGGGAGACAAAATTGTTGGATCATTAACAGAATGTCGAAACGATGAGACGAGATGGTTT
>NC_088365.1:56051471-56056471 GCF_034508935.2 Berghia stephanieae | reverse complement strand
AATAATAATAATAATAATAATAATAATAATAATATAATAATAATAATAATATAATAATAATAATAATAATAATAATAATAATAATAATAATATAATAATAATAATAATAATAATAAATAATAATAATAATAATAATAATAATAAATAAAAAAAAAAAAGAAGAAGAAAAAAGAAAGAAGAAGAAGAAGAAGAAGAAGAAGAAGAAGAAGAAGAAGAAGAAGAAGAAGAAGAAGAAGAAGAAGAAGAAGAAGAAGAAGAAGAAGAAGAAGAAAGAAGAAGAAGAAGAAGAAGAAGAAGAAGAAGAAGAAAAGAAGAAGAAAGAAGAAGAAGAAGAAGAAGAAGAAGAAGAAGAAGAAGAAGAAGAAGAAGAAGAAGAAGAAGAAGAAGAAGAAGAAGAAGAAGAAGAAGAAGAAGAAGAAGAAGAAGAAGAAAGAAGAAGAAGAAGAAGAAGAAGAAGAAGAAGAAGAAGAAGAAGAAGAAGAAGAAGAAGAAGAAGAAGAAGAAAAGAAGAAGAAGAAGAAGAAGAGAGAAGAAGAAGAAGAAGAAGAAGAAGAAGAAAGAAGAAGAAGAAGAAAGAGAAGAAGAAGAAGAAGAAGAAGAAGAAGAAGAAGAAGAAGAAGAAGAAGAAGAAGAAGAAGAAGAAGAAGAAGAAGAAGAAGAAGAAGAAGAAGGAAGAAGAAGAAGAAGAAGAAGAAGAAGAAGAAGAAGAAAGAAGAAGAAGAAGAAGAAGAAGAGAAGAAGAAGAAGAAGAAGAAAGAAGAAGAAGAAGAGGAAGAAGAAGAAGAAGAAGAAGAAGAAGAAGAAGAAGAAGAAGAAGAAGAAGAAGAAGAAGAAGAAGAAGAAGAAGAAGAAGAAGAAGAAGAATATTATTATTATTATTATAAGAATGGTTGAATGTATAAAAACAGGAAGGAAACTCGGATGCTATTGTAATTAATGAAAACAGAGAAGAGGGAAGATGTGCTATTTTTATAATATTGTCCATAATATACTTCCTGCTTCAATGCCGCCGTTGAGTTCAGGTCAGAAGTCTGAAGGGAAACAGAGAGTGAACTATTAGCTATTTGCCGACGTTGCCAGCCAGTTACGTGATTAGTTCTCATAAAATTATCTCATTCAGAATGTAAAGGTTACACAGAGTTTTGTGTAATGGTTGGGTTAATCTGGCGGGCAGAGCTAACAAGCATTTTACTTAAAACCATACCATCAATACATTATAAGATCAGCCAAATTTGTCGGACATTGGAAATAAAATGGCGAAAGATATGTTTGAAATTCTACACGATTCTTGAAATCCATGGTTTATGCATATATAATAATTTCCCAACTTTGCTATGGGATCATCATTGGAAGTGAGCAATGGGAACGAGTTACGGAATTTCAGACGCAGAAATGTCGTAACTCGCGATGATGAATTTAAGAGATACTCAATAAATATTAACATTTATTCTAGAGCGTTATCATTCCTTCACCATGATCAATTCTTTCATAATGTACGTGTAGGCGTCTAGCATCTCTTCGTTAATACTACTACTACCACTGCTTATATTGCTGCTGCTACTTCTATTATTATCATTACTACGACAATAACCACAACCGCTACAACAACAACAACAACAATAACAACCACTATTACTGCTACTACTACTACTACTAGTCTTCTGGCACTTTTCTATTCACTTCATATCTTGTTGTTACCAACATAAGTGCCTGCTCCACTCACTTTTCTGAATTAAAAATTCACCCCATACACCGGAGCATACTCAATGTCTCAATCGTTTCTATGTTATATGTTTGTGTTGAGAATATTGGCTATTAAGCTTAACTGCTGGTCAAAATTATTCGCGATGGTGGTGTACGAACGAATCGGCGGTCTCAAGAAGTGGGTGAGAGAGGGATCTAGTAATGACTTTGAGTTTGAAACGAATATTTTTGTGTTCGTGGATAGCTCACACGGTAGAGCCACGCTCTCACCTGCCAGGCGGAGTTGTCGTACCAATAAGGTCGCAGGTTCAAACCCCCACCACCGCCGCGAAATAAATTTTTATTCTCTATTGTCTTCTGGCACTTTTCTATTCACTTCATATCTTGTTACTACTACTACTACTACTACTACTAGTGGTCATGTGTAAATTTGAAAATTACACTTTAAGATCTTGTAATGACCAAACGAAAATTTCGGAAAAAAGATCAAGAACAAAATTTGGTGATAGATCGTTTGCTTGTTTCGGCCCCAAGATTTGGAATGAACTGCCACGTGGTCTGAGGGAGTGCAAGTCTTTACCTACTTTTAAAAAGAATCTCAAGACACATTTTTACTGTATTTGTTTTTCTTGACTCTATATGAATCCTTGATTTGGCTATGAATTATTATTGTTGTTATTATTTTTTTCACTTAAAATTGATATTTATATTGTAAGTGCCCAAAGCTTGGTTTTACACGAGAATGAGGCTATATAAATGTGTATATTACTACTTAACTACTACTACTTATACTACATAATACTCTATACTACTATACATACTATCTACTACTACTACTACTTACTACTACTACAAACTACTATACTACTACTACTACTACTACTAACTACTACTACTAAATACTACTACTACTACTACTACTACTACTACTACTACTACTACTACTACTACTATACTACTACTACTACTACTACTACTACTACTACTACTACTACTACTACTACTACTACTACTACTACTACTACTACTACTACTACTACTACTACTACTACTACTACTATACTACTACTACTACTACTACTACTATTACTACTACTACTACTACTACTACACTAACTACTACACATTACTACTACTATAATACTACTACTATCTAAAACTACTACTACTACTACTAACTACTACTACTATACTATTACTACTACTTTAAAAACTACTAACTAACTATTTACTACTACTATATACTACTACTACTACTACTATACTACTACTACTTACTACTACACTACTACAATACTATACTATACTTACTACTACTACTACTATACTACATACTATTACTATACTACTACTACTACTACTACTACTACTACACTACTACTACTACTACTATACTACTACTACTCTACTATACTACTACTACTACTACTACTACTACTACTACTACTACTATTACTACTACTACTACTACTACTACTACTACTACTACTACTACTACTACTACTACTACTACTACTACTACTCTAAAAGTCCTCATCATCCAAATAACGCTATAACAAATCATAACACATCCCAACATCATACATATACCTATTCTACAGCCTCTCCCAATTCCAGCTGTTACCGAGAGTGCTTCAATCTCATTTTATTTATTGTCCTGCTCGTACTCACGTTATAGGCATGAGACGGGGCCAAGTCGATATAATTTTACAGCCCTGTCTAGAGATGCCCATAAAAGGGCCAGGGATTTATTTCCAGAATGCGATAAATTTCCTATAAAGTCTGGAACAGGACGCACGATTCTCCATGACGATCATCAACATTCGAATTGTACGATGATAACTGTCTGCTGTTTTCCTTATAAAAAGCAGCAATAGGATTCAGTAGTCTGATGTCACGTCGCCCAGCAACGATCAGTTTGGTTCTAAACAAAGAAAATCGGTACTTTATATTCTTAATGCTGGAGAGAACTTTTTCACATGTCATGTGATCAGAATGTATAAAAGTAAAAACATGACCAGATATATGTTTTTCTCCTCTGCTCGTCGGAGAAGTATTTCATTCGTCCGCCAATGTTCCGATAGATTAGAACCAGTTACTAGTTACGTCATTACGAGGGAAGTGACGTCACGACTGTTGAAGCCTATTCAGACGGGGCCAAAATAATAAAAAAAGAAATTCCCTTTATTCATTCATCCCATATGGGAAATTAGTCTTCAGGGTCTATTCCAAGGGAAGACTGGAATAACCCAGGCAACAGCCGCAATGCAGCGCCGCAAATTGAGCTAGGGCGGGGTGACTTGCTCAAGACCACACAACGTAGCGGCAGGTGATTGAACTCGGTACCTTAAGAGTACGAAGCAAAGTACCGTATCACTGAGCCACGATGTCCACGGATACTTTCGTAACATTCACCACAAAAATAATATACCAATAACGACGGGTACATAATATGATATGCAGGTCTGTCATCCGAACCCACTTATGGGCGTGGTTTAACATTGCTGTAATGGACAATAATTTGCGATATTTTTTGAGAGATATCCATTACAACAATGAGCCCATAATATAAGGAATTGGATTATCAGACCTGGAAATAAGTTCGCGTTGGCCAATAATAATGATAATCATTTTTGAAAACTATTGAAAAATTTGATGTTATTGGTGTCTTTGGATTAAAGGAGTCCTTCCTTATAAAATGCAGCAGTTGATATGGTGCCAAAAGGGTACTTTTGTAAAATTCACCACAAAATAATATACACCAACAACGACGTGTACATATATGCAGGTCTGACATCCGAACCCACTTATAGTCCTAGTTTAACATTGTTGTAATGGACAATAATTTGCCACATTTATTGAGATTTCCAATACAACAATGAGCCCATAAGGAATTGGGTTCTCAGACCTGGAAATAAGTTCACGTCGACCAATAATATTGATAAATCATTTTGGAAAACTATTGAAAAATTTTATGTAATTAGTTTCTTGGGTTTAAAGTAGTCCTTCAGAGCCATTATTAGGCCGATGGAGCCGGAGTTTATCCCAGTTTCTATATCGTGAAACGGACAATAGCAACCCTTTGGATAGGTCGCTAGTCTATCGCAAAGTACTTTCCGCCAAATCTAACAGACCCAGCTACCCATTCACAGCTGGGTGGACAGGGGATCAGAAAATAAATCTCGACTGCACCCGGGATCGATCTCGGTCCCTTTGCTTGTGGAGCGAGTGCTCTACCAACTGAGCTATCGTGAGTTTCTTTGGATCGTAGTTAACTACGCCACTACCACATCATC
>NC_088365.1:56038971-56043971 GCF_034508935.2 Berghia stephanieae | reverse complement strand
AGGCATGACTGTAAAAACAAGGATGATATTTATATTTGTGTACTCTAAAAAATCCATCACACGTGACAAGATGAGGATAGTTTAATCTATCGATATTTTAAGGACGACTTTTCTGGCCAAAATTATAAAAAATATGTTTTTAAGAGCACGGCACTGTGGAGTATACTATAATTATAATTCAAAATACGTAGATGAAGTGATAGATAGATCATTGATGATATGAGTATATACCTAAATGGAAAGGATTGGCATTCTGATACAAGATTTACAATAAGATTCGAATATCCATTCATTGATGAACTCTTTGGGTAAATAGACTCACGAGAAGAAGAAACTGATCAGTTAAAAGACAGATAGTTATTGGATGGATGGATAAAGTTCTAGTAGTAGTAGTATCGTTCGGCTACACTTCCATGTTCAAGGTATCAATCCAGGTTCGGAAGTCATCATAACATTTGTTGATGGTTTCAAATCCCCCTTCCAGGTCTGTCTCTGGGCAATCTAGTACGAGGTGGTTTGCATCTTGTGGTGCTTGGTTGCACTTTGGGCATGTTGATAAAGCTCTGAAAAAAAAAGTTAATTAAGCAAGAAAGAAAAATACACACAAAGAATCATCATACCAAAAACCAGTCTTTCTACAGGTCGTAATCAGGCGGTCTGAGGTTCGATCCCCAGTCAAGGAAGATTGATTATTTGTGTTGGTTTTATCTTGTATTTTTTGTCCTTTGCTTTGTCTGGCCCTGTTTCATTCAGACTTTTTCAGACCTTTATCTTACACCAGTGCCTGCTCTCAATTATCTCAGATGGATGGATAGACAAATGGGTTAGGAATAGAGATAGCTTGAAGGACATATTGATAGAGAGGTGTACAAATAGACAGACGGACAGACAGACAGACAGACATATAAATTGATGGCTAATTAGAGAGACAGTCAGATCGACAAATACGTAGATTATTGATATCAAGTGACTGGTGTGGTCCTTTTTGTGGGACAGACTGAAAGAGAGAGAGAGAGAGAGAGAGAGAGAGAGAGAGAGAGAGAGAGAGAGAGAGAGAGAGAGAGAGAGAGAGAGTGAGAGAGAGAAGGGGGGGGGTGGGGTGACGGAGGTATAAATAAATAAGTAGATAATATTAGAGAGAGAGAGAGAGAGAGAGAGAGAGAGAGAGAGAGAGAGAGAGAGAGAGAGAGATAAAGGGGGAGGGGGGGGGGATGACGGATAAATAAATAGTTGATAATCTTAATATTTTAGATTAAAATGGTCTTTAAAATCTTGTTAAATAATGGATTGAAAGCAAAAAAAAAAAAAAAGCTATGATAACAGAGAGATTAGTATTAGATGAGTGGATAGCTGACTCCGTAGGAGTGCTATTTTCATCGTTTCTATTTGTAATATTATATAACAAACCAAACACTTTAGTTTCATCTTCCCCTATTTCTGTATGCTGATAAAGGCATTTCCCTGGAAGATAACAATGAATGTATTCATAATGTAGACGAATGTGAAATACATTAGACGCCGCTATCGGCCGTGCCAGAAACTTATGCGTTTTTATTCTCGTCGTTGGCTCTTTATCTCCCCTCCTAGGAGAGCTCTCGCCATCTCCCAAAAAGGCCATTCCGATAACACAGAGGTAACCAGATATTGTTATACCATTTGCCTGGAGAGGTTTTGTAAAGAGCAATAGTGATAAGTAGGGTTATGGAGAAAATAAATAGAAGAATGGCAAAACAAAACAAAAGAAAATAATGTGAAACGAAAGATAAAAAAGAAATAATTAAACGAAACAAACGGGAAAAAAATCAACAAAAGAACAAGATAAGAGAAAACGAACCTAAAACCTTTCTTTTCTTGTTATGACTTGAAATATAGAAGTCCTTCAGGGAGGTCACATAACACAGGGATCCACAGTTTATTCCTAGTTTTCTTGTGTTTAACAGACATCGATTGCGTGTTACCCTTTAGATAGGGCGACAGTTTTTTGGCAACAATTTGTGATAAGAAGTTCATTCCAGTTTATGTTGCTTTAAATGGATATGGAATGATTATATATAAAGACATTTGTCAATGACAAATAAATGCTTCCGTCATCATATCCACCAAATCACTACTCGATTATCAAATGGGTCAGGAAAAATAACGAAATAATCGATTCTAACCCAAGATTCGATACCGATCCAATACATCCGCTCAAGTGTTGAGTCACGTAGCTGGCCATCTGCAGATATGATAAAATTGGATGCATTACGACATCGAATAGGCACTCAAACAACTGGATAGAGAGCAACCAAAATTTTCAATACACTCTCGGTTTTAGGACCCATAACATTCGATTTTTGCGTTTGTTAAAAAAACAACAACCCCCCCCCCCCCCCCCAAAAAAAAAAAAAAAAAAAAAAAAAAAAAAAAAAAAAAAAAAAAAAAAACAAGACAAAAAAAAAACAAAAAAACAAAAAAAAAAACAAACAAACAAAAAACAACAAAACAAAACAACAACAACAAATAACATATTATCGAACAGACATTTTTTCTGTCATTTTTGGATTATGATAGGTTTATGAGACTAAGACTTGGAATCGAACGATATTGATATCATCTTGGAATTGATCGATACCATTATTTTCATGGTAATATTCCTCCTGTTATCAAGACAATCTTCTGTTAGATAGTTTTCTGAGATCAAGATACGGCCGAAGACCTAGACTCGGATTGGTTCAAATAAACTTCATTACTTTTTTCCCTTGGTTCTTTCCTTTATTACCGTTATTTGTAATATTTTTACTGCTTTTTGAACGAGAGATGACACAATATTATGGGATCAAGGAATGGACAGAAATCTATCATGATATCTTGATGTTATCTGTACCTTTTCTTCTTCTTGTTGTTTTTTTTTTATGCTCTTCTTCTTCTTCTTCTTCTTCTTCTTCTTCTTCTTCTTCTTCTTCTTCTTCTTCTTCTTCTTCGTCTTCTTAGTCATCGTCCTCCTCCTCCTCCTCCTCCTCATCCTCATCCTCATTATCATCATTATCATCATCATCATCATCATCATCATCATCATCATCATCATCATCATCATCATCGTCGTCATCATCACCATCAGCATCATCATGATGATGATGATGATTATTATTATTATTATTATTATTATTATTATTATTATTATTATTATTATTATTATTATTATTATTATTATTATTATTATTATTATTATTATTATCATTATTATCATCGTCATCGTCGTCATCAAATTTTTTTAAAAGTTCCCTTCATTTTTGAAACGGTAATACTCATAGCCCTCTCTCACCTCCCCCCCCCCCCCCCCCCGCCCCCCGCACACACAAGTACACACACAAACACACAAACACACATTCACACACAAACAAAACAGGTAAAAGTAGGCGTTTAAATATCCCCAAATCCTTCAGAACCCTTCTCCGTCAGGAATTGAGACGCGGAACCGTCGGCTGGGAAGCAAATTTCATATCCCTTTAACTCTAAATCCATCAGCACTATCTGCCAATCATTGATTTTTTTTCTTCAAAATCTATTTTCCCTTTTATTTCTGTATTTTTTCGCCCCCTTTTCTCCTTTTCTCCCTATTTGTTTACAAATTCTTTGTACACGACATTATATCCGTGCGACATGTCCATGTTTAATTAACCAGTTAACTGCCGTACTTTAGAAAAACTCGTTAAAAATTTGGCCAGAAAACTCATCCTTCAAATATCGACCGATTTAAATGACGCTCATCGAGTAAAAAAACTCTCAAACTTGGGACTTGCGAAGTCCCAGGTTTGAGAGTTTTTGCCAAGATGAGGGTCATTTAAATCGATAGATATTTGAAGGTAAAATTTTCTGGCCAAATTTTTAAATACGTGTCTTATTACTAGAGTACGCAGTTAGCAGGTTAAATCCATTCATTTCCATTGTTTTGTTCATTTGTCATTTTTCAAACATTTTTCTACAGTTTTCACTGGTTGCCCCAGATAATATTGCTGTTAAGGTTATCATGGCTCAAGCTAGTTATCCGCTTTTATTTTTTTTAAAAAGTTATCATCGCATATTTCAGATAAACAGAAACGGTCGTAGAGTTTTGCTCTCTGACTCATAAAATTGATAAAATAAAAAGGCCATTAGAAATGAAAGTAATAGAAATAGTAGAGATAAGATTGAAACTTGACTCTGATTCACCTTTTCAATGTAGCCGTTCAGACAACCCACCAGGCCAATTGCAGCCGGGGGTTTGTGTGTGCGGCTATGTGGTCTAGTGGTATGACACTCGCTTTCGGACCGGAAGGTCCTAGGTTCGAGTTCCAGCCTCGCTTGGCGCATAGTTGAGTCCTTAGAAAAGGCTCTTAACTCACTTTCTCTCAGCGTACTCAGGTGTAACATGAGTACCTGGTCGTTAACAGCGGTGTCTCTGTCCGAAAAAAATGTAATATCGCCCAACAGAGATCATGTCCCGTCCTACATCATGTTAAGTGTTGCTGTTGGCAAAGGACCCCTTGTTAAACGTTTTGAGCACGTTTAGTGGATATTGCGATATATAACTGCTCTAGTTTCTTTTTTTTTTAAGGTTTTTTAAATCCCGGTTTCATTAGCATGAAAAGGACAATAGGAATTGCTTGCATTCCTTTGGAATGGTGGACAGGGGTGTTAGAAAAAATATCGACTGTACCCAGGATCTAATCCGGATCCCTTTGTTTGTGACGTGATAGTGCTGCCAACTGAGCTATAATCTGACTCAGAAAATTGATAAAACACAAAGGGCGATTAAAAATGAAAGTAATAGAAATAGAAGAGATAAGATTAAAGCTGGCTCTGAATTACCTTTTCTGGGAATCGTTTACTATTTGTTTATGGAGTTGGTTGTGTGTACGTGTTTGTGTGTGTGTGTGTGTGTGTCTGTGTAGTGTGTCTTTGTGTGTGTGTGTGTGTGTGTGTGTGCTAGAGAGAGAAAGAAAGAAGGAAAGAAACAAAGAGAAATAAATAAATAAATG
>NC_088365.1:56031471-56036471 GCF_034508935.2 Berghia stephanieae | reverse complement strand
TGATTTATGAGTGTAGGATGGTGTTGGAATAGGGACTCCCTTGTTTTCGCCGTGGGTGGTGTAGACTATGAAGGCAATGAAAGAACGGAGGGTTATCATGTTCCATCAGTGTTAAAACACCCTCATCAATCTTATGCATCAACCGAGATACCGTTAGATACCCTGTCCTATGTTTCGGCTTGGGCCGATGTTCAACTGGCAGTCTGCGATTTGAGGTCGAAGAAGGAAGACCTGTACAGCCTGTGTGTTGGCTGGAATTCTGTTTGGCTATGTTGAAGCCACAGTGAAAAGGGCCCAAAGTGGCCAGTATTTTATGTCGCACCCGAATATGGGCTCTCAGGCGATATGTGTTGGGCCTGTGTGTTGGCCAGCATTGTGTTTTAGGCTGTATTGTAGCCGAAGTGGGCCTAATATGGCCAGTATTTTGTATATCGTACCCGGTTATGGGCTCTAAGCGATATTGTGTTTTTGTAATTTGTGCTCGGTGAGAATATATAAAATTTATAATATTGTTTTGATGTGCTGAGTAATCATCAAGTGATTAAGTGATTAATATCGTAAAATTATTTCACTTATCTTAAAGTTTAAAATAATATACAGTTTTATTGTTTTCGTGAATAATTAATTCATTGAGTTTAATTGTGTTGAAATTGAGAACGTGACCTCAGTTAAATGAATTATTTTTAAGTAAATACTAATTGATCACTTACGCTATCATTGTGTCTATGGTAATTTCATTTTTACTAATATATCTATATCTATCTTCTAATATAGTGAAGAGCTGACGGGGCTAGGACATAGCGCCCGGTAAATGTGTTTGCATCTTTGAACTTTGTAATTTTGACGGGGCTAGGACATAGCGCCCGGTAAATGTGTTTTGAACCCTTTTGAACAATATAAGTTTTGAGAAATATGAACAAAATACAATGTAACGTTTGTAAAGATGAGGAAGTAACACTCGATCTATGTGTTTTATTAGGAACAATTTTGGATTTGAACAGGCTGGAACACCGCACCCTGTGTGAACAATTTTGTTGATTAATTTTATTCTCCTTTCGGAATATGAACAGTTTATTTTGACCCTATCTGTAATTAATAATTTCATTATTAGTGGGAATTAATGAAACGGTTGGAACCTGGGTGAAGTATAGTTTATTTTGGTTAAAACTTACATGAATTTTATATTGCATTACTACTTTTTACTTGTATGTACTTTTGATTTTTCCTGTCAATATATGCAATGTTATTCTGTTTTGCTCAATAACTATGAGCTGTTCCCCTTTCTTTTACTTTAAATAAATAATAATGGCTCTCTTGTCAGATACGGTGTTCTGTTGGTGATTGTAACGTCCACGTCTACCTCTCCACACTTTAAGGTCATAAGCGGCCTTCGCATCCATTGCGAGTTGCGAACGCACCTTGTGACATGAATTGGCGCTGCGAGCAGGGTTTCTTATTGTGTGGTTTGGTGGTCTGACGTTATACATCAACAGACACCTTCGTTTCTGAGAAGTCAATGCCTCTTATTGTTGTGGGGATTTAGAGTCGCTTCCTGTACTGATACATATCAGGGGGTTGGGCTGTCAGATCTAATTTCAGGCGCTACCTCTCATCATTTAACGACTATGTACTGTCTGTAATGTAAAGCTATAGTTTGGGTGAGTGAAATGATATCACGTAATTGTTCAGGCGTAACAAGGTTACACTGATGTTGTAGGGTACGCGCGGCGTATCGCTACTTATTGTTTTGTTCATAAAGCGAGTGAACCACGAACTATGAAAGGCCAGTGTGAAGGGCCTTAATACTTTAATTTGATTAAAGTCTAGATAATGTTGTTTTGGTATAATGTAGTGGTCATCGCTTGATTGTTTTAACTTTTTGAACTGACGAAGCGTCAGCTGTTATTACTGATTTTGCTATTGTTTGTTTGACAATAGGTATACTGGGTAGATTTTTATCTGCATTTAGCTGATCCTTCTCTTTTTATATTATTCAATCTATCGATTTTTTAAAGTACGTTGCGATAAATATTTTGTCATTATGGATGTGGAACGGTTGTTAAAATGTGGGGAAAAGTTGGGTTTACATGGCGACGAACTGAGAGTGTGGGTGGAAGAAAAGTTGGAACGGGACAGAGAGGAAAAGGAGAGAGAGAGGTTTGAGAAAGAGAAAGAGCGTGATGCAGTCGCAGAACAAACGAAACAACAAGCTCTTCTTGTTGAAAGGCAGCTGGAACTAGAGCGCCTAAAAATTGAAAATTCAGTGGTCCCGGTTCGAACCCCTTCCTCCACTGACAGTGAACCCTCGACTGGCAGTTGTGGAGCTAAAAGTCCTCGCCTGCCATATTTTGATGAATCGAAAGATCAGATAGATAGCTATCTACTCAGGTTTGAAAGATATGCAACCGTAAATCGATGGAGAGAAGAGGATTGGGCGATTCATTTGTCGGCGTTGCTTAGAGGCAATGCGTTGGACGTGTACACTCGCTTGGACGAGGTAGACGCTACCCAGTATGATAATGTAAAGTGCGCGTTATTGAAACGCTACAATTTAACGGAAGACGGCTTCTTAGAGCGTTTCCGTAAAAGTAGACCAGAAATAGGAGAAAGGATGGGTCAGTTTCGAACCCGTATATCCACATATCTGGAAAAGTGGATAACTATGTCCGGCAAGGATAGAACAAAGCCTGAGGACATCTTGGACTTGATTGTTAAAGAACAGCTCGTAAATTTTTGTAACAAGGAGCTGGTGGTTTTCCTGAAGGAAAGAAAACCAAATACATCTATGGAAGTAGTCGACACTGTAGAGAAATATGTCGAAGCGCACGGGACTGCCGGCGCTTTCTCAAGAACTGTGTCATATCAGAATGGCAAGGTTCCAAGCAAACAGCAAGATGGTCACAAAGCTGTCATGAAACTAACTACTTCAGTAATTAGATGCCACAACTGTTTTAAAGTTGGACATTTGAAGAGGGATTGTAAGAACAGACCACAAATCTCTGCAATACAAAGAGACACGAAATGTGGATACTGTGGTCGTAGGTACCACTCCACTGAGCAGTGCTGGGAAAGAAAAAGGATGGAGAATACTGATAAGAAGACTTTTGGAGTAGCGGCTATGAATACTCCAGAACCGCTGCCATGTTGTAACAATGCACAACATCATGTTGCTAACAATGGTATCATGAACAACACTAACTCTCAACGTCAAGCGCCGAGGGAAAATAAAGAATCTTGACAATTAATTACGGTGTCCGCAGCATGTTCGGGACACGCGATAGAGACGACAGGTATGCCGGTCGCCATTGGTTGGATAAATCGGCAGTAGTTGTGTTGTCATTAGAAAAGGCCTTGTGAGTAGAGAAAAGAAAGAACAAGAAAAGAGAGTGAAGGTCAGTCTAGCTGATGGGAAGACTGTGAGTGCCCCACAAACTGAAGCGTGGCTTGATTGTCCATATTACAAGGGAAGAGTGACGGCTCTAGAAATGGCCTCACCTTTGTATGACGTAATTTTGGGAAATATACCAGGAGTCAAATGCCCAGGAACGCCAATAAAATATGACGATCGCTCTGATTCTTCAGTCCACGAGAATCTCATAAGAAATGATTGTGAGCACTCAGCTCAAGCAGCACAGACAAGGGCACAAAAAGAGAAGAGGATGGAACCATTGATCACTGCCCCCTCAGTGGAAACAGGTGTTAGTACGGCTGTTTTGAAAGAAAAACAGACCAAAGACGAGACATTGAAATGTGCGAGAGAGGCAGCAGTTACGAAAGAAGTGAAAAAGACTGGTGCCAATAATAAAAGTTGGTTTGAATATGATAGAGGGGTTCTAGTACGATATTTTCAATCACCAAAGATTGAGCACGGTGACGTGATTAGACAAGTCATGGTCCCAAAAGATTTGCGAGAGACAGTGATGCGTTTAGCTCATGAGTCCATACTCTCTGGACATCTCGCTGCCAAGAAAACGACTGAGCGCATTCTCAGCAATTTCTACTGGCCCAACATTTGGGATGACGTCACCCGCTTCTGTAGATCGTGTGACCAATGTCAAAGGTCAACGGCAAAAGGAATGATCCCAAAAGTGCCTCTGACTGAAGTTCCGCTGATAGACGAACCATTCAGTCGAGTAGCGGTAGATTTGGTAGGACCAATTATTCCTGCATCAAATAGAGGGAATCGCTACATGCTTACTGTGGTAGATTACTGCACACGGTACCCGGAAGCTGTAGCCTTGAAAAACATAGAAACCGCGACAGTTGCGGAAGGCCTCGTCGACATTTTCAGTAGGACGGGGATACCAAAAGAGATATTAAGCGACAGAGGTACACAGTTCACCTCAGATTTGATGAAAGAAGTCTGTAGACTACTGTCTGTGAAACAACTTACCACAAGTCCATATCACCCTCAGTGTAATGGGCTGGTGGAGAAGTTTAATGGCACTCTCAAAGGGATGCTTAAGAGATTGGCTACAGAGAGACCGTCAGATTGGGATCGATATCTCAATGCGGCCCTGTTTGCCTACCGTGAAGCACCACAGAGTCCTTGGGCTTCTCCCCTTTTGAATTGTTGTTCGGTCGCCCAGTACGAGGCCCGATGACAATTCTCAGAGAGTTGTGGACGGAGTCTATTGAGGACGAAGAGGTAAAGACAACATACCAATATGTTGTAGACCTAAAAGAAAAACTTGAGACTACTATCCATATGGCCCATGAAAATTTAAAGAGGGCCTCAAAAAGGCATAAGGCATATTTCGATAGAAAAGCCAAGATGCGCAACTTCAAAGAAGGTGACAAAGTGTTGTTGTTGCTCCCGACAAAGCACAACAAAATTGAATTGAAATGGCAAGGTCCATTTGAAGTTCAACGTGTAGTTGGACATAATAATTATGTAATACAGGCTGGTACTTCAAAGAAAACGTACCACGCAAATTTATTGAAACGGTACTATGACCGGAGCACCGCGGACATAAACGGAAGTGGAATTCTTCAATGTG
>NC_088365.1:56015491-56026373 GCF_034508935.2 Berghia stephanieae | reverse complement strand
CGCTTAAATTGATCAATAAATGAAGGACGCGTTTTCTGGCCAAAACTTTTAAACTTTTTTTTTTCAAAGTACGGCAGTGTACTTGCGTGGTCAAAGAAATTGTATGATCCATTAATTTATGTTTTTGATAAAAGAAATCACAAATCGATTTGAGAGAAAGACACAGTTTGGAGAGATTGATTAACTCTTTTGTAGCCGTGTTTGAATTTATCCTGATCTGATATAAGATCTTGTGGTTTTGTTGTTGTTCATTTTGTTATTTATTTATCTCTTCTTTTTTGTTTTAATTGGTTTTGTTTCTTGGTTTCGTTATGTTTTGTTTTGTTTTTTTATTTTGTTCTATTTTTAAAAAATATTTTTGGTTGTCTTTTTTTTTTTTCCTTTTTTTTTTGGGGGGGGGGGACGTTTTTTTTTTTTTTTTGTTTTTTTTTTTTTTTGTTGATTACTTTTACATGAAAGAGAGTACAGTTGGTTTTATAGAAGCCCAAGTAGCAACTTTAATATTGCTCTCTTGGTAAAAAAAATCAGATCTGTTTCACACCAGATGGATGATGGGAAATATCGTTATTTGAGAAGGGCCAGGGGATCCTGATGGCTTAATGGAAGAGTGCTGGCCACACATGCGAAGGAACCGGTATCAATTCCGAATGCAGTAGAGTTTTTTTTTTCTAATCCTCTGTTCATGAAGCAATGAATGGGCAGCTGGATTTTATAGATCTGGGGGGAAAGTGCTTTGTGATAGTTAGCGTCCTATCCATAGGGAAACAAATAAATGCTGCTATCTATATAAATCTACAGAAACAGGAACAAAACCAGCTCCGTAGGCCCTCTATGGCTCTAAAAGACTATTTCTTTTTCTCTTATATGATTTTAAGAAAATTTAGTATTGCTGTAAAAAGGGTTAACGGCTAGGGGTGGGTGGGTGGGTGGGATGGGGGGGGGGGTTAGGGAGGGGCGACGCTTACGTAACGATTTTTTTCACGGTCCATTTTTAATATCAAAACGATAGCGCTAATATTTCATGAATCCAATATGTTTTGATAGGCCGCCATGAAATTAAAATAGTTAAGATTGATGGCCAAATCTTACAACAGGGTGAATAAATAATATTGCTGCGCTCTTACAAAATACATTTTAAAACTTTTGGGCTAGAAATCATTAACTTTGAGCAGTAATAGTATTTGTGTTTTGCTTGAACTTATTATTTTGCATGTGCTATGCCTTATCGCACGTTGTGGATTCTGTGCGCTGTTTAACCGTCTCCTTACCAACTTACGATACACCAACATTTTTCTTATTCAAATTTCGTTTGTACGTCATAAAATTTAAAGCAAATGAAAAGCGTGTTGTAGAGCATGTTTTATTAAATAAATTATGTATCGCAACAATTTACTGCTATTGTGTTTGAGTGATATAAAATATATTTTTGTGTAAGTTGGGTGTGAAGTTTTGGGGAATATCCTGAAAATGGCTGGTAAGGAGAGAGATAAACGAATTTATTACATTGCATTACATTACCATTTTGAGACCGGTCAGTATGACAAGTTGTGAGTCATTTCACGGCTTTATTTGAAATAACATTTTCTGGCCAAAATGGAAAATATAGCGTTTTGCGTAAGAACACGGCAGAATATTTTTATTCCATGGCAAGTCGTGTCTCATTTGTCTTCTCACAAAATAGTCTTTGGTTACTCTTGTGTGAGTAGAATCCGTAATCATCGGCATTCCATTTGTTCTGGGGTCTTGCGTCATTCGGTGTTGGAAACTCATGACCTACAGGACATTTATTATCAGTCAGCTGTCTATCTCAACCAGCTAACTGCCTAACTCTGGAAATCATGTATTTAAAATTTGGCCAGAAAACTCGTCCTTCAAATATCGATCGATTTAAATGACCCTTGTCTTGGCAAAAACTCTCAAACCTGGGACTTAAGGAAGACTTCACGGTGTCCCAGGTTTGAGAGCTTGCCTTTTTTTTACAAAGATGAGGGTCATTTAAATCGATTGATAAATGAAGTACGGGTTTTCTAGCCAAATTTTTGAAAACATGTTTTTTTTTCCAGAGTACGGCAGTTAACTGGGTAAAATGTTCATTTGTATTCAACACAACTACTGTCTTTGGCTACCAATGCGTATAATTAAAGGCTGGATGATTCATAGTAACAATTGAATCCCAACATCGGACTTATCTCATAGTATACTTATGAAGCAGGCATCGTTTTTAAGTTTTTATATGTTTTCATTCTTGCATTCTCTTATCTACTTCTACTGGCACATTATCATAAATCAATTTTCAATTTTCGTAATCAGAACCAATCTTTATAATGATCTGAAAAGTTTTGAAAACATTTCTAGAATACAAAAAGCTGATAGAAAAATTAAGAAAGCTGACAATGGAAAGACTTTAAAATGTATTGTTTGCATTTTTGTTTACATTTCAAGATCGTACTTGTTGACAAAATGTTTAATTACTTTAACGTCTACCTTTTAAATGGTATAATGATGTTTTTAATGTTTTGGTTATTGGCTGAATAAGGGTTTTGAGCCCGTAACGTTTAGTGTTTGGTATTTTATTCATCTTCGAAGCTGTTATATTTTTTTTTTGTTCATTGCTTTTTATAGTCCACAGCTTTTAGCAACAGAAACATTTTAAAATCCATAGTATGCTGACTTGTTTGTTTCTTTGTTTGTTACTTTTCCCATCCTGATTGTATTGAACTGTAAACTCAAGGCTCAGTTGCTTGAGCATTTGACTCTCAGGCAAAGACATCTGATGATATCGGTCCCAGCTTCAGTTGAAAGTTTTCTTTGCCTACTCTGTTCCCCGGTTCGTGATGACTTTGGTAAATATGTCGCAAAGTACTAGCGTCATGTGAAAAGAATAGCCAGCAATAATTGTTACTGACAGCTTTATGACTGGAATCAGCATTAACTCCGGTTCCTTTGGCCTTTTTGCCTTTATGAATAAATTTTCTTCTATTTTTACTTTTTGTGTCAAGTTAAATCGTTTACTGTCTTTCTATCTTAAAACAGGAAAAAATCAAGCAAATTAAAAATTCAGTAATAGACCGAAAACGTGAAAAAAAAACCCCCAAAAAAAACAACATAAAAACATATGAAAAAATGAAAAATTGACAATCAGTGAAAAATGCCTGGGTTGTAATAAACTAGCCCCCATTGCCCAATCAGATCATTAATCATAGCATCGGCAAATCCCAGGGGAGGTTTCGGGAGTTTCCCCCTCATGCTGAAGATGCTATCCTCTGAAGCATGACCCCAATCACATTAAGTTCTGTCTGCACCGATAACACTCCATCCCGTCTCCTGGAAAATACAAAACAATTTATAGCAATTATGACCAGATTTTTAACAAAATTTAATGCTTAAATTGCAGATTATCTAAAGATGACTTCCAGAT
The DNA here is from genome assembly GCF_034508935.2 of Berghia stephanieae. Classification (NCBI taxonomy): domain Eukaryota; kingdom Metazoa; phylum Mollusca; class Gastropoda; order Nudibranchia; family Aeolidiidae; genus Berghia; species Berghia stephanieae. The sequence continues at coordinate 56,022,955 of NC_088365.1, read as the reverse complement.
GACGAACATTTCCCGGAAGGAGCCTTCAAAATTTCAGTTTTGAAACTTTTTGACAATTTGAATGTCTTCTAAATCTATCGATATTTGAAGTCAAAGTTTTCTGACTAAAATAAAATACAATGTGTTTTGCCAGTTCACGTCAGAACAGAAGCCAGACTGTCTCTCCTTGGAACACCCCGCTCTCCTGGGAGTCTTGGGTTATCAGATCAAAATCTGGCACTGTATTTCTTTTTTTTATACACATGACAATGGTTTGATTTGTTTCTTCCATTCTTTAGTTGGCGTTTGATTACCTCTTAAGTGTCAAGTCATTCTATAATATGGTTGTGGTATGAATTTGAATCATGGGTTTCCAATTACGAGTTGCGCTCAGAGAAGACGCAACAGAAGGCACACAGTTGAGGACAGTCAATTGTTTGTTGCCATTTTAAAACAACCATATTATTATTGAGGCAATTGGTTCTCAGCAATTCTGCAAATAAACTGGCAACTAATTACTGAGGACATTTATTTCTGTGCTGAATATCATTGTTTGATAGGCAGAATATTTAACTCACTCAACCCTAACACCGACTATATCCGTAGATTACCAAGGTTACTTTTACGCCATGCATTTTTATTACATTTTTCTGAGACAAAGTATAGGCGTAGTATTAAATTTAACGTTTTCTTTTATACAGGTTTAGTGGTATTGAAAAAAACGATCTATGTACTTGCTCATTTTTAATACTCTTTATCCAATTTGAAAAGTAGCCAAAATCCCTAGGTTTTGAGTGAGTTAAGCGTACGCTGTGGTTACGGGAAACTCAAAGTACGAAATCTTTCAATCCTTTACATTGTGTGTCTATCACGTCAATGTTCATCCTATCTAGTTTGTTCCGACATAATGCACCACTTCTTGAAAACAGTAACATTTGATCATCTCATGTAAAAGCAAACACATTTCCAAAAAAAATAGTCAGAAAATGTTTCATTAAGGTATGAATCGATAAAGATCTGAAAAAGGTGGAGCGGTCATTTATTGGAATAATGATGAGAAAAAAGATATTGAGATGTGAGGCTAGTGCGACTGCTTGGTGATCCCCTTCTCCCCTCTCTCTCTCTCCCCTCTCTCTCTCTTCTCTCTCTCTCTCTCTCTCTCTCTCTCTTCTCTCTCTCTCTCTCTCTCTCTTCACACACAAACACAAACACACACACACACACCACACTCTCTAACGAGACGGAGGATGCCGGTCAATTGGATCACAGGTTTGGCTCTGAAAAACACGATTTTTTTTTTTCTCTGCTTCCATCTGGCACTTCTCCATACCCTATATTTCTCATCATTAATCGATAAAGACCACCTCTAAATTGCCAAAATGTCCCAAACCCTGACTACAAATGCTCAGTTTTGGATCTTTTTAACAATTTAAAGGTCACCTAAATCGATCGGTATTTTGAAGTCAAAGTTTTCTGACTAAAATAAATAAAATGTGTTTTTGTCAGTTAACAACAGAACAAAGTCCGATTGTCTCCCCTTGGCACACCCCGTTCTCCTGGGAGTCTTGGGTTATCAGAACAAAATCTGGCACTGTATTCTTTTAGAGATGAAAATGGTTTGATTTGTTTCTTCCATTTTTTTTTGGGTGCTTGGTTACTTTCCTAGGTGTCAACTCATTCTATTTTGCTGTGGTATGAATTTGAAATATGGGTTTCCTTTCAGATTTGCGCTCAGATAGGATACAACAGATGACACCAGTCAATTGTTTGTTGGGCCGTTTTAGACAATCACAGGGGCCATATGTTTTCAACATATTCTCTTTAAAAGGCCTTTGATGACGATATACAGACAATTGTGTCCTACTATGATTTTTGATAGGCAGAATAGTTAAGAGTATTCTATACCATTCTTACACTCTTTCTTTATTTAAAAAAATCGAGACGTTTTCCCAATCCCCGTTCGACCTTGCGAGTGTGCGTTGGGAACAAAGTCGAATTCAAAATGTATGAAATGTATTATTTTATTCTCCACATTCTGATTTCGATAACTCGAATAAACAATTTTCAAAAATATTTATCCCCTTTTTTTTTTTTCTGCCATTTCACATACTTTTTAAATTCATCGTGAATAATCCCAAGCAAGGTGTAAACCCCAATGCACAGTGCAGTACCAAAATTGTAAGTTTGTATTTAATACCGACAAAACCCCCTTTTAAAATTTAATCTCTACTTGAATTTTAAAAGTCAGAAAACAGCAACCAGCCCTTTCCCCTTAAAATTTATATAAAAACTATATTTAAATATTAATTTAATGTTTTGATATTTGTTATCACCCTTTCCCTTTTGTGCTACAAGCATTGATAAATTTTACTGTAACCATATTGTTATCAATTAAATCACCTTTGGTTTTTTTTAGATCACCCTTTATTTTTGAATTGTAAAAATTCGAAATCATAGCAACATGGTCCGTAACGCCTGAAAAATGTGATAATTACAAACTTTCATTTCATTTTAAATAATTTGATTTTTTATCCACACTTCTTTTTTTGTTTACAATGCTTAATAAACGTGTTTTCTGTTACTCACAAATTATTATCTAATTCAATCAAGTTTTTAATGATTTTTAGACCCACTTCTATCTTGAATTTTAAAAAGTGAGTCACAAACCGGCCTTAACGCCCGAACAAAGTTGAAATCCCACTTTCCCTTTAATATATTGATGTTAATATCGTCATCCCCTTTCTTGTTTTACAATACAATGATTTTGAAAAAATCCGGAACTGTAACTCATATTGTTTTCTAATAAAATCGTGTTTCCTATTTTTAAACACACTTTACTTGAATTTCAAAAGTCGAGTCACAGCAACCTGGTCATACCCTGAACAACAGATTTGGGTATAACTATTTTTCTATAAATTTAATGTGATTGATGTTTGAATTCGTCTCCCCCCTTTTCTTGCGTTTACAATACATTGATTTTTATATAACTAACTGAACTCTTATTGTTTATCTAATACAATTTATTTTCCCCGGGTTTTTTTAAGCACACGGGTCGACCTTGGTGAATTTCAAAAAGTCGAGCTAACAACCTGCCATAACGCCTAAACAGGTTTGATACAACTATTCCTTTCTATATCAAAATATATTTGGTATTTGATCGTCATCTCCTTTGCTTGTGTTTACATTTCAATATAAAAGCGTAATGAACTCATATTATTTTCTAACTTTCATGTTTCCCATTCATTTTCTTTGAGAAAACACACAACACAAAAAACTTTGGGCCGATACGTATTTTAGGGTGTTGCCTAACCCATGATAAAATGGACCGGCTCCTAATCTTTTTTTGGCCCGTCAAAAAATGGTAAACCGGCTCAATAATTGGATTCCCGCATAAAATGGGATTCATCAATGACATCCAAATAGAATTAAGGGCCGCCATTGACAACGCTTTTCCCTGGTAAAAAAATTCCGACGTTGATAAATTAACCAATAATACTATTGTTTGGGTTTGGTATTCAAGGGCGGTATTGCAAGGGTTATGGTAATTAAAAATACGGCGGCGGTGTTTAGGGGGTGGTGTATTTATTCATATGAAAAATGGGGCAGGATGGGAAAGATCTGGACTATGCAAAGAAAGGTTTTATTTTGTGTGATTGGTTGATGTGAAAAGGGGGGGGGGGGGGGGGGTTGGGTGCTGCTGATAGTGGTCGTAATGGTAAATGATGGTAGTATAGAGTCGAAACAGTTGTGATGATAGTAGTAGTATAGAAGTAGTAGTAGTATAGTAGTAGTATGTAGTAGTATAGTAGTATATAGTAGTATAAGTAGTAGTTATTGTAGTAGTATATAATAGTAATAGTATAGTAGTAGTAGTAGTAGTAGTATAGTAGTAATAGGTATTAGTAGTAGTAGTAGTAGTAGTAGTAGTAGTAGTAGTAGTAGTAGTAGTTGTTGTTGTTGTTGTTGTTGTTCTTGTTGTTGTTGTATTGCTTGTAACAGTAGCAGTAGTAGTTATCGTCGTTAGTGATGGTGTTGATGGTGGTGGTGTTGTAACCAACCAGTCTTCATTTCCTTACTCTATCGTTTGTTTGTTTTGTTGCTTTTTGTTTATTTTTTTGTTTTTGTTTGTTTGTTTGTTGGTGCGGTTTTGTTTTTTTTTTTGGGGGGGGGGTTTGTTTTGTTTTTTTGTTTTTTTGTTTTTTGTTTTTTTTTTGGTTAAATCAATTCTTTTCAATGTAGTTTCGCTGGTTTTTTCTTATCCATCTATTTAATGTTTCATTAAGTTTTATTCTATCGATTCTGATCACGTCAGTTTCAAACATTAATCGGACAACTAGATAATTCGTATGAACATCTTTTGCCTTTGTGATTGATTTGAGAAAAAGTAACAGTTACGAACATAACATATTCCTGTGATGAGTGTTATGAAGATGGATGATCATTATCTTCACGGTCAATATGATCATAATCATCGTCATCATCATCGTCATTATCATCATCATCAGCAGCAGCAACAGCATCAGCATTTTCTTCGTCGTTAATCTGAAGTCGTTAATTAGGAGAGTACAGTGTAATGCTGTCGCCTCTATTCAAAGAGGTCAATCATCGAGCCTCAACTTGTACCAACAACAAACTATTCTAGCCTTTTCCTTTTTCGGGAAACAATAGATGCAAATGAAACAACAAGTCGTTTTGTTGGAGTTCTCGCAGTAGTAAGGTCGCGGGTTCGAGCCCCCATCGCCGCCGCGAATTTTTTTATTCTCTATTGTCTTCTGGCACTTTCCTACTCACTTTATTTCGTCTTTCTATCCACAGTTGTGAATGCTTTTTGTTTGTTTACAGTTGTAAGATTATGATGGTTTTGATTTGTGTTCTGGATTGGCAAACTGCCTAAAATAAACTTTGAATTGAATATTAAATTATAATATGTATTTTCTGTGAAGAATTCTAAAGTGGATTGAAACATGGGTTGAACTTTTTCTCTTTTGATTCAGAAAAAATGAGTGAAACAGGCACCTATGTTGATAATAACAAGAAGTGGTGAGTACGAAAGTACCAGAAGACAACAAAGAATAAAAACTTCGGGCGGCGATGGGGCTTGAACCTGCAGGCACTTTCCTACTCACTTCATTTCTTGTTATTAACTCTTTCTCTTAAAACCTCTTGAAAGAAGTTCAAAGTCAAAACACAGCAAACTCCAAGAGCGAGTCATTACTATTGCTAAATCTAAAGACTACATAATAAGGAGAACATAAAAGTGTAAGGGAAAATTTAATGTCCCAACAACTGTCCCCCTTCTTTCCGAAACAAAAGATTTATATTTTCATGCCAAGAAGAATGGATGACCCTGTCGGACACAACTAAAACTACATCGGCTGATTGGAAAAGAACACAACGGATTTCCCATACACCGGATGTCCGGTCTGTTCTGTGCCATTATATTAATTTTCCTACGGAAAAACTTGGATTGTGTCCGGCCGCCTGCCAGGATTTGAAGGGAAAATTGGCCCCCTGATTTATGGTTCTTTCTCGGCAGGACAGGGACTAACTAACAACTAGTTAGAAAGGAAGAAAAAAAACAACGGAAATTCCCAGAATATTGAGAGTCATCCTGCTCGTTGTTTGTTCAGTTCATTTCGTGGATCGTCAATGCCAGTTAGAAGGTCTTAGATCAAACTCCCCATTCCTTAATGGTTAGAATGATATGCTCAAACAAGACAGTGAAAGTGATTTGTTATCTCTTTTAGAAGTATCGTGGACACAATGTGATTGGTTTGGACTTCATTTTTTTCTTTCTTCTTTTTTTTTTGTCATCTAAATTGTTATTTTGTTCTTTCGCGAAGCTATGTGGCCCTTGGTATGACACTCGCCTTCGAATCGGAACGTTCAGGGTTCGAGTCCCGCTCTTGGCCGCGCATAGTTGAGTCCTTGGCAAAGGTCTTTACTCGCATTCTCTCGTCGTACCCAGGTGTAAAATGAGTGTCGATCGTTAACACGTTGTCTCTTATGAAAGAAAAAATTAATATCGCCGAACTGAGATAATGCCTTATAAACTGCTCCATTTTTAGTTTGTTTGTGTTTTTTTTGTATATTATGGTTTTAGAAGTCTTGTGGACACTCTGTACATGTTTTGACCTACTTCTGCTTATGTCACCAAATTGTTTTGTTCTTTTTATACAATGGTATCCAATCGAGAGAAAGAGAGAGACACAGAGAGAGAGAGAGAGAGAGAGAGAGAGAGAGAGAGAGAGAGAGAGATATCAAACGTCTTGGACTGTATGATTTGTAAATTTATTCCTATTCGCCTGCAGGAAAGTAAATTAAACGTAGAGTACATTATACATGGTGAATGCACATTTTATGTTTACTTAATTTAATATTACAAAACCTCCCGTGTAATCTTAGCTACAACTTTCCCCGATCAAAGGATCGTGAATGAAATGGTTTATCTTTTTTGTGTATTGTTGTGCTGACGAAGGATTGTACCCAAACCTCCATTGTCTTTTTGTTCCCATACGAAGCCTCTCCATTTTCACTCTTTCGTTAATATCTTTTTAAGATAAAATTACCTCCCCAAAACCCAAAAAACCAAAACCCACGAACTGTTCCAAAACAATCTATTGGGTTTTTTCTTGTGGCATTCAGCGTGACAGGACGGGGCCCGGGCCATCAGCGTGACGGGCCCCGCTTAAGCCATCGACCTCCCCAGAGGCGTTGGAAGTAGCGAGATGAGCTCCGTCTCGTGCAGCCCCCAATAACTCAATTTCCTTAACCTTGTCCACACGATCGAATTGGCAATGGTCATTTAGTTAGTAGCCATTGTCCACTAGTAATGGTCACTCCCAGATTCTGTTTCCCCAACTGCCCTTCACCCCTCGTGATCCTTCAATTCTACGGAAATCGAAATTCGAGAAGGGAACGATTTAAGGAAGACGGAGAGGGTCAAGGTCAGAACAGGAGGTCAGGGAGTGGATATGGGAAGCGAATGTTGATTAGGGGCGAAAGCCTTGGGACTTGCGTAGAATGACAAGATGAGGTTTGAGGTCGTGACTGTCGCTCCATATTGCAATTGTAAGTAAAGGTATGAAAGAATACTCAACTGGAAATAAATAACCTAGATGCTAATGTATGAAACGCTATCAAAGAAGAGTTAAACGTTCCTTATTTGTTTTATAATTCGATTAAAATCGTAAATTAAAATAATGATGAAAATGATTAAGATAATGTACTATTATCAACGTCATTATCATCATAATTGTAGTTGTTATTGTCGTTCTTATCAATATTTTTGTTTGTTGTTGTTGTTGCCTTATTGTTGTAATTATCATTATGTACTTTATATTATTATTATCATCATCATTTATATTATCATTATTATTATTATTATTATTATTATTATTATTATTATTATTATTATTATTATTATTATTATTATTATTATTATTATTATTATTATTATTACTATTATTATTATCAATAATTTTA
>NC_088365.1:56007991-56012991 GCF_034508935.2 Berghia stephanieae | reverse complement strand
AAACGATCTAACCTATAAACAAATTTATTCATAGAGATTAATAAAGAGATTTATCCTCTTTATTCCAATCCCAAACAGACCTTGTAAGCTCAGAAATACAGTAGCTTCATTACAAGATATAATGAAAAATGTAGGATATATAGAGAAGTTCTAGATGAAAACAGAGGATAAAAATATTTATCACCGTGTCAAAGAGGAAAACTCGGGATCCAATTGATGCGGCACACTCATATATATATATATATATATATATATATATATATATATATATAATATATATATATATATATATATATATATATATATATATATTCGGGAGTATGCCGACTGAAGACGAGGATAGAAGCCACAGAAACATGTGTTTCGGCCATATAAGTGATGAAATCCATTCATATATATATATATATATATATATATATATATATAAATATATATATATATATATATATATATATATATATATATATATCAGCTAGCGGTCGCGCTAGCCACTGAGCCATCCAGTCATTACAAAATACATAGAAGAGAAATCGAGAAAACAACAGAAGCTGAGAAATCAGACATTCTACCTATTTGCCGGCCAAAGGTCAATCATTATCATCCAACCATGCAGCTGTAAATTATGTGTCGTTTTGTCACGGTGACCCGATGGCTATTTATAGACGGTGCCAGAGTTAGTTTCCATCCATTGCGTCCAGCCATGATTTATTCATCCGACATCAAAGGTAAGAGAGACTCACATCTCCTTTATTATCAAGGTTACTCGTCTCAACATTCTCAGCCTAATTCTACCAGGCATGCGAAACCGGAGACTGGTGCCTTCATTTCTATTCTAGTATAGATCTGATTATTGTATGTACTTGTTTGTTTTCCATCAGTAGAAATCCGAAACTTATTAGACCAAAAAATACTTAGACTCAGATGTAAAGTAGAGAAAGCCTTCACAATTCTGATATCTTTCTATTTCCACCCTTTTGATAGCGAATGTAAACAGGCTCTTTATTCACATTCTCTCCTCGTACTCGGGTGTAAAATGAGTACCCCTGACCGTTAACAGCATTGTCTCTGTCGAAAAAAAAATGTGCTATCGCCTAACATACGTGAAGTATGGTCCTATAGACTTGTTGAGTGTTGCTTTTTGCTAGGGGCCTTTTGTAAAGCGTCTTGAGCACGTTTAGTGGATATTGTTTTATATAAGTGCTGGAGGATGGCATTTTTACAGTCCCCGTGTACAAGCAGCCCTATATTGCTCAATGCCAACGTGTATTTATGTGCAGGACTGGTAACCCAACTTGTTACGGCCTCATTGTTATAATGGAAATACTCTAAAACCATCGTATAATTGTGTCCAACAATGTGTAATCAACCCCACGATTACCTTTGGTTATCAGACTTGCTTGTGTTATAATATATATACACCTGGTCTGTGCGAATAATAGACGCATTGTAACTCAAATGATGTGTGGCTCACTCTAGTCTTTTATTCAAATATAGACCTTGAGAAGGAGAGAAGTGGGGGGGGGGGGGGAGTTTACCTGCTTTCGCGCTGCTGGTAAAATTTCCTATTAAACACTTAAACACAGAGAACTTTGGCAAAAACAAATGAAAGACATGCACAAATATTAAATCCTTCAAACATTGTTTTGACTTGTATGATATTTTAACCTTGATAAGTAGATAGACACGTGATGTATATCGGGCCACAAAGCTAAAATATTAATGAATCGGTGAAATTCATTTATTTTATGATGTCAAAGTCCAGCGCAATTTATTTATATTTGTCCAATTAATAACTGTGACCAACTGTCTCAAAAAACAGTTTAATGTTGAGAAAGATCGAATGGTTAAAATTTCATTTAAATCTTAAATCAGTCATACATTTAAGCTTGATTAAGTACCTACTTTCTTAGAGGGAATAATTTGGCTTCGGGACTTTGACGAAGCTAAATTTTGTTTAAATACTGAGCAACTTTTGTTTTTTTTCTGTGTAGTCTCAATAAAAATCAGATGACGCCGTGACCTACTCTATTTTTAATGATGTGCTAAAATAGTATGCGCTTCTAAGAAGCCATAACTTGCCACCCGGGAATTAAGGACCAATACCAAAACTGTTGTATCCAGACGTTTATAGTCGGTTAATACAGTTCAGTGACCCTTACTCATAAACGCGATGGCAAAAAAACAATAACAAAGGCCTAATACGTCATCTTCGAACTATCAAATTATTGATAATAACTAGAAATAATGAGTAGGAAAGACAACAGAGAATAAAACTTCGGGGCGGCCAGGGGAATCAGGGGTCCAGGGATAGCTCATACGGTAGAGTCACGATCTCCCCGCCGGGGGAGTTGTCGTACCAGTAAGGTCGCGGTTCGAGCCCTATCGCCGCCGCTAAGTTTTTATTCTCTGTTGTCTTCGGGCACTTCCACTCACTTCATTTCTTGTTGTTCTCAATATAAGTATACTCCTGCTCCACTCACGTTTCTATATTATTATAGATTTTTCTTTTAAACCCAAATAGAAACTATCAACGATACAATATTTGTACTACTGATCCACATTGGCAAAGACAAATTCCAGGACACATTTGCACCAACCGGTCGTGATGCATAACAACAGCATCGCTCACACCAGATCCTATCAAAAGGAATGCTGAATGCACGTCGTAAGAGCTACGAGCCTGCGACCTTATTGGTACGACAACTCCGCCTGGCAGGTGAGAGCGTGGCTCTACCGTGTGAGCTATCCACGAAACAAAAATTTTCTTTTCAAACCCAAGTCTTTTCTAGATCCCTCTCCCCCCACCTCTTGAGATCGCCGATTCGTCACCACCATCGCGAAGTAATTGACCAGCAGTTAATTTAATAGCCAATATTCTCATCACAAACATATAACATAGAAACGATTGAGACATTGAGTATCTCCGTGATGGGGTGAATTTTTAATTCAGAAAAGTGAGTGGAGGGCACTTATGTTGGTAACAACAAGATATGAATGAGTAGAAAAGTGCCAAAGACAATAGAAAATTTTTAAAAAAAAAAATTTTTATTGTCTTCTGGCACTTTCTACTCACTTCATTCTTGTAAGAGCTACAGCCTTCTTTCATACTTGTAACAGAAACAAGATGGTAAAAAGGTGGAAGGGGGAGAGGAAGGGGGGAGGCACGCTGACCTCTTGTTTATGAGATTTCTAAAATTTATAATCCAAATTAATGGCTGTTTCTCCAAATACCTCTCCGTCGGCATTCGGTCCTTGATAATTATTATAGGCGATTTCATTAACGTTTCAATGTGTGTTCTAACAAGGTTTTTTAGCCCGAAAAAGTTCCCCTGTTTTGGGATTTGTTCTTTTTTTTTTTTTTTTTTTTTAAGATTTTATTCATTTTTTGTTTTTTACTCTTATAGTCCACACCAAAAATTGTAAATCGCCTTTAAAAGGCGTCCCTATATTTAACGTTTATGTTGGCCAGGGACCCATTAAACCTGAGCATTTTGTGGATATTCGCTATATAAAAGCTCATTTTAATTTTAATTTAATTCTAGCAGACATTCTCACTTTAACAAGAGTCCCTAGCGAACAACACCAATTAAAGTGACGTAGGTTAGGCTATTTTACATAATAAAACTCTGACGAAACATCGATGTGACCAACGCTGCCGTTTTATTAAAGAACACGGTATGTGCTATTTTGGTAACATTGCATATACTGTGTTTTTTTAAAACAACGGCAACGGGTACTCATTTTACATCAGAGCACGAGGAGAGAATGTGAGTAAAAAGTCTTTTCCAAGTTAGTTAATTATGCGTCTCTCAGAGACAGATAGAGAGATTCGAACCCTGGACCCTATCAGATCCGAAACGAGTGTCAACCATATACATATGCATAGATGCAGCACTTGGTCCTGTGGTATGTATGTATGTAAAACACTCCGCTTCTGCCCCCCCCCCCCCCCCAGGTCCCACGTGAGCGGCCCAAAGTTGAGTCCTTGGTATCTTTACTCACATTCTCACGTCGTCGCATTTAAGTTTTGTTTTGTTTTGTTTGTTTGCTTTGTTCATTCTTATTTCATATTTGTTTTGTTTTGTTGTTTTTTGTTTTGTTTATTTTGGGGTGGTGGTTTTTTGTTTTTTGTTGTTGTTTTTTTTTTTTTTTTTTTTTTTTTTTTTTGGGGGGGGGGTATTTCAATTTTGATTATTGTTATTTCTCAATATCGTATTTTAAATAATGATAAGTTACAATTATCAACGGCTAGAATTTCCACATCGATCTAGTACATACCCCCTGATCATTTGAGTCATTAGCGACTCCAGTCTAAGGATAGCTATAGTTATGCAACAAAGTCATTATTATGAGAAGATGGGGGGCCAGAATAATTGACTATATAAGGCATAGCACAGAACCCTGAGGGCCCGTATTTATTCCAGCTCCACTTCAAACATTTTTTTGTATTATCTTGATTGTGTGTGCTAGGTGGTCTAGTGGTATGAACAACTCGCTTTCGGATCGGAAGGTCCTGGGTTGGAGGCCTCGCGCTCGGTGCATAGTTGAGTCCTTGGAAAAGGCTCTTTACTCACATTCTCTCAACGTACTCAGTGTAAAATGAGTACCCCGGCCGTTAACAGCATTGTCTTTGTCCGAAAAATTGTAATATCGCCTAACAAAACTCAATGTTCCGTCCTACATTAAATGTTACTGTTGACCAGCGAAACCCCTTGTAAAGCGCTTTGAGCACATTTAGTGGGTATTGCGCTATAATAAAACTCAATTGGATTTGTTAAAATAAAGAAATCTTGAAGTTCCGTCTGGGCAATTTTATGAATCACTCTATCTAGCTGGATTTGAATGTTTGATGGTGGTATCTATCTCACTCCCCCCCCACAGTAGGAATGTGCTCAATGTTATTCCGTAAACTGACCAAGTCATAAGAAAGGGCCTTGCGAATATAATGCTTCTGCTGTACACAGGGGAAATAACACCATTCTTTTTCATTTTGGAATGTA
>NC_088365.1:55961872-56007891 GCF_034508935.2 Berghia stephanieae | reverse complement strand
TTCTAGTTTGTTGCATAGTACTTTCTGCCTGATCTAACAGACACATCTGCCCAATAACAGCTGCGGGGGGGGGGGGGGGGTCAGAAAAAAAATCTCGACTTCACCCGTGCTCGATCTCGATTCCTTTCCAGTTGAACCGGGTGCTCTATCAACTGAACTTTTGCCCGCCCCCCTCCTTTTTTTTTACCAGTTGAGGGCCGTTTTTAATCGACTGATATTTAAAGTTTTAAAGAAAAATACTATCCAAACTGTTTTTGTTTTAATGTGTTCTGTCAAAGAACGGCAACTCCGCCTACCCTCTCTTCATCTCCCTTCAACTCACCGTCAAAGAACATTGCCCAGGGCTGTGGGTAAAGTAAATATTGTTATTTGACAAATCGAAACTATTTGTATTATAACTGTGAATTTATTATTATTATTTTCATTATCATCCTCGATCTTTGAATCACAAGAAGTCAGTCGAATATTCTATTCCGAAAGGCAGGGACAGGGTAAAAAAAAACAAAAAAACAAGCCCCCCCCCCCCCCCCCCCCCCCCTCTTTTCCCCCCAATAATAACAAAGTAAATACAAAAACAATTACTTGACTCACGCACAGTCACTTCACAGACATAATACGTACACACACACACACACTCTAACAAACGCACACACACACACACACGCGCGCATACATACACACACAAATAATTAAAGAGGATTCGTTTTTGATTTTTCAGAGTTGTGCCAACCACTGCATAAATTTAAAAAATAATTTAAAAACAAGAAAAAAATATGAGCGAGAGGAGTGTTAAATTTCTCAGATTCAAATTTCCTAGGATCTATTTACACATTCAAAGCGAGACAAAATATTAACCATTATCCATGTTGGAAATAATCATATATATATATATATAGCTTTTACATAGCGCAATATCCACTAAACGTGATCAACGCGCTTTTCAAAGGGTCCCACCAACAGCAACACGTAACAAGTCGAAAGAGACATGACGCCTGTAAGGCGATATTACAATTTTTTTTTCCGACAGGGACAACGCAAATAAAGGCCAGGTACTCATTTTACACCCAAGTAAGGCGAGAGAATGTGAGTAAAGAGCCTTTTCCAAGGACTCAACTATGACTGCGTCGAGCGAGGCTCGAACCCAGGACCTTCCGATTCGAAAGCGAGTGTCATACCACTATTCCACATTGTCAGAGGCCAAGATAGTGTCAAACCACAAGACCATGAAGCCTCACTTATAACCAAGCCGACGTGTACTTATTTGCAGGTCTGATAACCCAAATTGTTTTGGCCTCAATTTTGTAATGAAAATACTCTCAAACCGACCCAAAATATTTTTCATTACAACAATGTTAAATCAAGCCCATAATTGCGTTCAGTTATCAGACCTACAAATAATAGGTGCACCTAGAACATCACATAAAATTAAAATTGAGCTTTATATAGAGCAATATCCACTAAATGTGCTCAAAGCGCTTTGCAAGGGGTCCCTAGTCAACAGCAACATTTAATATGTAGGACGGGACATGACTCCTGTTAGGCGATATTACCATTTTTCGGACAAAGACAACATTGTTAACGGCCAGGTACTCATTTTACACCTGAGTACGATGAGAGAATGTAAGTAAAGAGCCTTTTCCAAGGACTCAACTATGCGCCGAGCGCGAGGCTCGAACCCAGGATCTTCCGATCCGAAAGCGAGTGCCATGACACTAGACCACATAACCGCACATAACAAAGTTCTTATTTAAACAATATGCATAAAAATGCATTTTAATGAGATTCGAAACGAAAAACGGCTGTCTCTTGGTAATAAAATAGCATTAACACAACATTTTAATCCTGTCAAGATAAAAAAAGGCCGAAGATAACCACCAGAGACGATTAAACGGGCGAATGTCGGAGAATTGTTTTCATTAAAATGATTTCCACGTAAACATGAAATTGGAATGAAACAATTTAATTTACCCGTCTTAATGTGGAGAGGAATAATTAAAAACCACTTGTTATGTGCTAAACGGAGGCAAGAGATAGATATAGATAGATAGATAAATAGATAGATAGATAGATAGATATATAGAGAGAGAGATAGAAAGAGAGAGAGAAAGAGAGAGATAGAAAGAGAGAGAGAGAGAGAGAGAGAGAGAGAGATAGAGAGAGAGAGAAAGGGAGAGAGATAGGGGGAGAGAAAGAGGTAGAGAGCGAGTAAGGGAGAGAGACAGAGAGAGACTAAGAGAGCGAGTGTGTGTGTGTGTGTGTGTGATATATAGAGAGACAGAGAGTACTTAACCCCCAAGAATGTGTTTCGTCACTAATTAACATACGTACATTATCATAAATTCATGAGGCCAATCTCCAATAGTCTCAAACCAATATTATAATATTGGAGTCAACCCACCCGATGCTATGACTTCAGTTAATATACTTAAGTCGTAAAATTTGTAGTGAAATCGTTACAGTTTCCTTGAACATAACAGTTGATTGCTACCCTTTTTATTGCACTCTAGCCTGACCCACGTGTCAGAGTGTTCTTTGTGTTTTTGCTTAAAACTATAATTCAAGATTTATTATCTAAATCATCCAGAACTACGTGAACATATTTCCAGGTCTTATCACCGAACGCAATCTTGGGTTTGATTAACAGTGTCGTTAAGGCCAATATTTAGCGTTGGTTTGAGAGTAGAAAACGGTAGGGGCTGCCTGAAGCCGGTGATCGTAAAAGTATACTAACGAAAGAGTGAAAATGGAGAGGCTTCGTATGGGAACAAAACAGACAATGGACGTTTCGGGTACAAACCCTTCGTCAGCACAACAATACACAAATTAACGTGGAAAACAAATAAAATAAAATGCAAAATAACTTGTATCGTCTGTACTCAATGGTGATTGCAGTATTCTTTATTTGTTTTCCACGTTAATTTGTGTATTGTTGTGCTGGCGAAGGGTTTGTACCCGAAACGTTTGTTTTGTTCCCATAAGAAGCCTCTCCATTTTCACTCTTTCGTTGGTTTGAGAGTATCTAATTTCCATTACAAACGATGAGTCGTCCATAACCATTTGGATTATCAGATCTGTATAAGAGGACACGTTGACCCAGGCATTACACCGTAATGAGGCTGTAGGTGCCTTTCTTTATCATTGAAAAAGTAGTTTAGTGCATGTCACTGTGTGTTTTTGTAAGTTCCTTGTTAATCACAATTTTGACCTTCTTATCATTGGCTATCAAATAACCAAGACATCATGGCGGAACTAATTAAAGTCAATAACAAATAATACCATTGTAAACGTCACACTTTCTATTTATATAAATGGAAACCTCTGGATTTGTAATTTGTATTTTTACTTTTTTACGTTCTGGTTCCATAAGAATTTCTATTACAAAAGATATCCAATTTCGCCCGTTGTCACGGCATTAGCGACAAGTAAACAAGACTATCTTTGTAATTGTTACATAAGATGGAGGAATAGAATAAACATACTGATTTGCCTGCAGTTAAGGCTTTCAGAAAAAAAGCAGTAAATTGTTCTCGAAATACACGTGAAATTACTGCCTTCTTTGTGACAAAAAATACTACATGAAAATGTTTCATTGATTGTTTGTTAGTTCTAAGTTTTCTAGCTCGGTGCGTTTTATCCTTGAATGCCAAGAGTTTTGTAACATGATGTATATAAATAACATTTCATTACAGTTGAGTACAACGTTAATATAGTCTTATTTGTAATAGCAATAATAATGTTTTATTTTCTTGTGGATGATACTTGTGCGCGGCTAAGTGGTCTTGTGGTATGACACTCGCTTTCGGATCGGAAGGTCCAGGGTTTGAGTCTCGCTCGGTGCATAGTTGAGTCCTTGGAAATGGCTCTTTACTCACATTCTCTCACCGCACTCAGATGCAAAATGAGTACCTGGCCTTGTCTCTGTCCGAAAGAAATTGTAATATCGCCGCCAAACAAGCGTCATGTCCCGTCTTACATGTTAAGTGTTGCTTTGAGCACTATTAGTGGATATTGCGCTATATAAAAGCTCAATTTAATTTAATTTAGAGCGGCACGCAAAATTAGATAGAGCGCTTATGTTGATAGACTCATAAAGAAAGATATTAAGTTGAAGTTTATTTAGGATTTTTTTTTAATTTGGCCATTATATTTTCTCTCTGTAATATTTCGATCCATTTAGATGACCCTCAAATGGTCCAAAGGTACCAAACTCGAGAGTTCAAAGACGTCTCAGGATTAAGAATTTTTGACAAGCGGTGAATCATCTTAATCGCGTGATATTTGAAGTGATTCTTTTGTGACCAAATTGATTATATCTAAATGTTTTATTAGGTTACGAGAGAGGAGTGCTGGATTGATCGGTCAGATATTGATACGATTAAAATGTTATGATTTGCTATAACACTATCATTATCATTGATGTCTTATAGTCATACAGAAGGATATATTATAAGTTATTAGAAAGACAATGGAAATACTACTTCCACTACGAAAACTACTACTTCTACTACTGATACTACTACTACTACTACTACTACTACTACGACTACTACTACTACTACTACTACTACTACTACTACTACTACTACTACTACTACTACTACAACTACTACTAATACTACTACTACTACTACTACGACTACTACTACTACTACTACGACTACTACTACTACTAATACTACTACTACTACTACGACTACTACTACTACTACTACTACTACTACTACTACTACTACTACTACTACTACTACTACTACTACTACGACGACGACGACTACTACTACTACTACTACTACTACTACTACTACTACTACTACTACTACTACTACTACTATTATTATTATTATTATTATTATTACTATTATCATTATCATTATCACTACTACTTCTGCTACTACTACTACAACTATTATTATTACTACTACTACTACTACTACTACTACTACTACTACTACTACTACTACTACTACTAATAGTAGTTGTAGTAGTACTACTACAACGTATGATCGTGATATAAGGATGATGATGGTGCTAATGATGATGATGATGATGATGATGATGATGATGATGATGATGATGATGATGATGATGATGATGATGATGATGATGATGTAAAGGTAAAAGAGTATGAGTTGAAAGTGACAGAGGTAAGTGAAAAGAGGCGGAAATGAAGAGAACAATAAAAAAATGAGGGAAAGAAGGAAAAGGGTGAAAAGGGAAGGGGGAAAAATAATGAAAAGAGGAAAAAAATAAAATAATAAAGAGAAAGAAAAGGACAAGGAAGAGAAGATCAACAAGAAGGTAATTAAAGGGAAAATAAGAAAATTGAAAAACCAAAAAAAAAAAACAACAAATAAATTAAAAAAAGGAGAGAAGTGAAGAGGAGGAGTGGGAGGAGATGAAGGAGGAACTGTTTGATAGAAAACAGACGGACGTATACGAGATAAACGATTTATCAGGATCACAGTTCTCACTTAATGTCCTCACACAAAAAACTAGCAAAGAGGATGAAAATGTATAAAATACAGTTAGCTATCCTCGCTCCATGCTATAAAAACACGGCATTTAAACTAATGGTTGGGACAGCAATCTTTTTGTCACCTAATGAGAGCTTCCAGCTGCGACAACCTAATGTGACCGAGATGGGTTTATTATGGCGTTTAGGGCAATGGAAAACAACAGCCACCATCATGGAAGGAAGAAGCATTAGATTATTTAGAAATATCTTCTGGTCAAAGGAAACGTTTGGAAGACATTTATTTGGAATCCATTTAGTGTCTTTGTTCTTTTGTGTGTATTTTTCCCTTTGCTTTTATTTCCGAAGGTCATAACATTTATTTTAAAAATTGAGCTTAAATACCGCAATATCCACTAAATGTGCTTAAAGCGCTTTACAAGGAGTCCCTGATCAACAGCAACATTTAACATGTAGGACGGGACATGACGCCTGTTAGGCGATATTACAATATTTCGGAAACCAACAACGCTGTTAACGGCGAGGTACTCATTTTACACCTGAGCACGGTGAGAGAAAGTGAGTAAAGGGTCTTTTCCAAGGACTCAACTATGCGCCGAGCGCGAGGCTCGAACCCAGGACATTTCCGATCCGAAAGCGAGTGTCATACCACAAGACCACATAGCCGCTCATAAAGGTGCTATATAACCCTATGATTTTCAAGACCGTATATTTCAATATCTTAATATGTTTGAATTACTTGATGTAGACTAATAAAAAAAAGCATAACAAAAACCTTGAGCGTTTATATTGATGCTTTGCATTTAGCCAAAATACTTACAACACCCGTCAGTCGGATTATAGCGTACCAACACACAAAACGATGTGTAACCCCGAACGTTTATATCTATAGTCTAATTGATAGAATTTGGTGAGAACTATTTATAAAAGTGGCTGGATAGAAACAGTAACAGAAAGCTGAGTGACGTCAATTTCATTCCTTCTATAACGCAATATCCACTAAAGATCTCACTGTAGGAGATACTACGTCTCCAATAAGCTTTAACAATTTTTTGAATGATGTTTTTTAAAAAATCCCTTCCCAAACGGGGAATTTGTCTATAGGGTCTATTCCGAGCGAAGATTGGAACAGCCCAGACGTCAAGCGCAGTGCAGCGCCGCAATTTGAGCTAGGGCGAGGTGACTTGCTATGGTTACACAGCTCAGCGGCGGGTGATCGAACTCGGTACCTTTCGGGTACAACGCAAAGACCGTACCGCATGGCCACGCTGCCTGGTCATATTTACACATTTTACACCTGAACGGGGACTTAACTTTGTGCCGCCACACCCGGGCTCTAACTCTAATCAGATTGGAGAAACAGACATGTGTGAATGTGGAGAGGGGGCACAGGATGGCACACATGTTTTGCAGGACTGTACAAAGTACAAAGAGCATGACATAATACTGATTTGAGGTGATGGGCCTCATATCGCCAAGGCCATGATTGTTGGGTTTTTTTACAATCAATGTTCGAAAGTCAGAAAGCACAGCGGGTGTTTTTACAGTAATCGTTGGTGTCGATGATCAAGCAAACAAATTGGTGACCAAGATAGCAAACTTTGACAAAGGACTTACTTCATTGGCTAAGAAAAACTACACACAATATTTCTTAGAACTTGTGAATGATTATTCTAAATGATAAACGATTTCAATGAAGTCCCAAGTTTCAGAATTCTTGATAAGATAAGGGTTGTTTTGATCGATCGATATTTGAAGAAAAAGAGTTTCTAGCCAAAATGTTAACAGCTTGTTTTTGTTTGTTTGTTTGTTTTTTCAAAGTACACCAGAATACAGAGTAGCATCCCTCATGAAAGCAATGTAAATGTTGCTGCTCGAAGCTGGAAGAAATAAATAATAATGTGAAATTGATTGTAAGCTTCAAATTTCATTCATCTCTGGTGTTTCATTCATCCTGTTTTGTTGATAAAGAGGAAACCCGAAACGTTCATTTGATCTGTTTTTGTAATTAAATTGAAGCTTACACTCAATTTCACATTATTATTTATCTCATGAACGCAGGCTGATGTGGCGGTGTTTCTTCTTTATGAAACCCGCCGAAACCAGAAAACGTTATGGAAAGTAGGCAGCAGTAGGGAGTGCACCAGGGACTCGGGGAAGAGGAGAATGAACCTAAGACTATAGGAGGTGGGCACCAATTGGGATTGTTTGTTTGTTTTTAGGTGTTTAACGGCGCTTTCGACACTATTTAGGTCATTTAAGCGCCCGTTTCTGTCTTTCATCAATCTTTTATCGGCCCCGAGGGGCCACAGCTGATCAAAACGTGTACTGTTGTAATAAAATCTTTATAAAATCATAATAGTTACATGTTTGTTAAGTAAAAGTATCTACAATTTCTGCAGGAGTTCACATTCCTCGATTTACTTATCGATTTACTTCGATAGCATACAAGAAAGTCATCAACATATAAGGAACAGTCAACATTCTGTCTCATTGCATTCACTATTGAGTTTATTTTAATCTCAAACAGAATGGGAGACAGAATGCTACCCTGTGGAACTCCCTCTTCCTGATCAAATGGATCAGAAAAGGTGGATCCTGCTTTGACCTGAAAGGATCTGTTGTTTAAAAATGCTCTGACAAACATTGGAAGGTTTCCTCGCAGACCAAGATTGTGCAGATCTTTGAGGATTCCGAATTTCCAAGTTGTGTCAAAGGCCTTCTCAAGGTCAAAGAAGATTGCTACCAAGTGCTCACCTTTGGCAAAGGCCTCACGAATGAAGCTCTCTAGTCGAACAAGGTGATCAACAGTTGATCTGTTCTTTCGAAAGCCACATTGGAGGTCGGAGAGGGAGTTGTTGTGTTCCAAGTAGAACATCAGACGCTTGTTGACCATTTTCTCCATCAGCTTGCATGGCCACGCTGCCTGGTCATATTTACACATTTTACACCTGAACGGGGACTTAACTTTGTGCCGCCACACCCGGGCTCTAACTCTAATCAGATTGGAGAAACAGACATGTGTGAATGTGGAGAGGGGGTTGTTTTGTTTGTTTTTAGGTGTTTAACGGCGCTTTCGACACTATTTAGGTCATTTAAGCGCCCGTTTCTGTCTTTTATCAATCTTTTATCGGCCCTGAGGGGCCATAGCTGATCAAAACGTGTACTGTTGTAATAAAATCTTTATAAAATCATAATAGTTACATGTTTGTTAAATAAAAATATCTATTTACAATTTCTGCAGGAGTTCACATTCCTGCAGATACTTTAAAATTGTAAGCGGATCGACCGACTGGAACAGAGACTTCAAGTCTCTGTTATCATAATGTTGTGACCTTATCTGTTCTAATTCTGTACATTCAATTAAAATGTGTTGAACTGTCAGGTCACAGTTACATGTTCTGCAGAGGGGTTTTTCATCCCTCTCCAGAAGGAAACGGTGAGTGAGGGCAGTATGTCCGATCCGGAGTCGAGTTATTTTTACCTCGTCTCTTCTTTTTAGCCCCGAGTTGGGTCTGGGGCCGAGGTTACTTTTAATTTGTTTTAATTTGTTATGTACATCTCGACTCCAGGATCGTTCCCATTCCTTTCGGACATGTTTTTTTTTATATTGATCTTTAAATCCGCGTGTGGGATTTTACTGCCCTCTTGTAATTCTTGGCTCACCGCCTCTTTTGCCAGTCGATCCGCTTCTTCGTTCCCCTGGATACCCACATGACTAGGTACCCAGAGAAAACAAACTTTCTTTTTCTTAATAAATAATTTATTTGCACCTTCCAAGATACTTATGAGTCTTGGATCGGTGCAATAAAAATTTGAGATCCCCTTAAGTACGGACAGCGAGTCAGAGAAGATCAAGAATTTATTTTTATTCGATCTCTCAGCCAAACGGAGAGCATTTAGGATTGCTCTCGATTCCGCTGTAAAGATCGAAACATTTCTATCCAGGCGAAGTGATCCTGTGCCTTCCGATGAGTGATAGGCACATCCTACTGCATCTGCGCTCTTTGAACCATCCGTAAATATGTGAGTATGGTTTTTGTATGTTTGTAATATTGCTTTTAGTGTCTGTTTGTAAATATGTGGGTCTGTTTGTGATTTTTCCAGTTTTGTTAGGTCCAAATTTATGTTTGGTCTATGTATGGACCATGGTGGTGTCTTTGCCTGGACGTATGGATGTATCCTATCTAGACTGATGTTCATGTCTGCGATGTGTTTTTTTATTCTGCAACCTAATGGTGGTGTCATTTTTGGGTGCTTGCGAAATTTTTCTTCTAGTGTCCTATTCGTGTAGTGTACATGTTTGTGTGCTGGGTTGTCGTGCAGCGATGTGACCTTAGTAACATACTGGAGAGCCAGTTTTTTCCTCCTGAGATGGAGAGGTGGCTCATCTGCCTCAGCATAAAGGCTTGCCACTGGAGAAGTGCGGAAAGCCCCGAGTGCCAAGCGCAGTCCCTGATGATGAATTGGGTCCAGCATGCCTAAGTAGGATGGTTTTGCAGAGCCGTATACAAAAGATGCGTAGTCCAGTTTTGATCGAATAAGGGTTCGGTATATCTTTAGAAGAGTGTTTGTGTCCGAACCCCATTCCATGCTCGACAGAACTCTCATTATTCTCATTGCTTTCATGCATCGCAGTCTGAGATCTTTGATATGGGCGAGGAAATTTAGTTTCCTATCAAAGATCAAACCCAGGAATCGGGCTTCGTCCTTTACCTCAATTCTGGAATTGTTGAGATAAAGGTCAGGCTGTCTAATGCAGGTGCGTTTTCGGCAGAAGTGGACAGCTACTGTTTTTGATGGGGAGAAGGAGAAACCATTGAGATTTGCCCACTCCGACAGTTTGTTTAGTTGGAGTTGTAACTGTCTCTCAATGGTGTCCATACTCGATTTACTTCGATAGCATACAAGAAAGTCATCAACATATAAGGAACAGTCAACATTCTGTCTCATTGCATTCACTATTGAGTTTATTTTAATCTCAAACAGAATGGGAGACAGAATGCTACCCTGTGGAACTCCCTCTTCCTGATCAAATGGATCAGAAAAGGTGGATCCTGCTTTGACCTGAAAGGATCTGTTGTTTAAAAATGCTCTGACAAACATTGGAAGGTTTCCTCGTAGACCAAGTTTGTGCAGATCTTTGAGGATTCCGAATTTCCAAGTTGTGTCAAAGGCCTTCTCAAGGTCAAAGAAGATTGCTACCAAGTGCTCACCTTTGGCAAAGGCCTCACGAATGAAGCTCTCTAGTCGAACAAGGTGATCAACAGTTGATCTGTTCTTTCGAAAGCCACATTGGAGGTCGGAGAGGGAGTTGTTGTGTTCCAAGTAGAACATCAGACGCTTGTTGACCATTTTCTCCATCAGCTTGCATAGGCAGCTGGTGAGGGAGATTGGTCGGTAGTTTGAAGCGTCCGAATGGTCTTTCCCAGGTTTTGGGATTGGAATCACGGTGGCCAGATTCCAACTAGGTGGAAAAGTCTGTGTTGTCCATATCTTGTTATAGATATTCAAAAGGACAACCAGACTATCTTGTGGAAGATGTCGGAGTATTTCATAACTGATGTTGTCAGGACCCGGTGCTGTGACATTTGTGTCACGGAGGCAGGCACCCAACTCCTCAAGTGTAAATGGTTTGTTGTAGTCTTCAGTGTTTGTAGATGTAAAGTTTATTGGTGTGTTTTCTGCGTTTTTTTATGGCGCAGAAATTGTGGTGTGTGGTGTGCAGACGAGGAGTTGTGCGCCAGCCTCTCGGCCAGAGTGTTGGCAATTTCTTGTTCTGTTTCAGCCACGGATCCATCGGGACGTGTCAAGTGATTTAGTGAATCACTATCGGATCCCTTCAGTTTCCGTAACATCTTCCACACCCTATTCAGGGGTGTCTGGCTATTTATTTTTGAGACAAAGTTTTGGAAGGATCTCCGTTTGTTTTCTCGGAAGATCTTCCTACACTTTGCTCGTAGTTTCCTAAATGTTGCGAAATTCTCAGGGATTGGGAATCTCATCGCTTTCCTGTATGCTTTTTTCTTCTCCCGTAGGGCCGCTCGACATTCCTCTGAAAACCAGGGATTGTGTTTTCTCGGTCTACCAGAGGTTGTTGGTATTGTCGAGCTGCAGATATTTGTTAAAATATTTTTGAATTTGTCATAGCTGTCCACCTCTGTCGTAAGGAGTCTGTGACACTCCTGTGAGAAAGTTTCCCAATCTGCTCGCCGTACACTCCAACGTTTGGGCTGTGGGGCCCTTGAAGTCGGGGTGATGTCGAGGCAGACTGGAAAATGGTCAGAACCGTGATCGTCATCGATCACAGTCCAGGAGAGATCTGGAGCTAATGTAGGATCACAGAAAGTGAGATCGATGGCAGACGTGGTAAGATTGTGAATATTTACCCGTATTGCCTCGAGACCGTTTGCCAAGTATACATCCATTTTCATTATGAAAGCCTCCACTGCCTTTCCCCTCTGGTTTGTGTCTGTGTTTCCCCAGAGAGGACTGTGAGCATTGAAATCTCCCATTATCACATAGGGAGGGGGGAGTTGGTTTAGAACTCCCTCTAGCTCGGCAGACTGGAGGCGATGATCTGGTGGGATGTACACAGAGCAGATGGTGATTGGTCTGTGCAATGTCACTCTCACTGCTATTGCCTGTAGATTTGTTTTCATTGGTATCAAGCGGTGGGGGGTGCTCTTCTTCGTGAGAATCGAAACTCCCCCACACGCTATCTGGCCATCAGAGTGAATCAGATGATTGGCCGTATATCCTTTTACTGTGTAGTCGTCTGCTGGTAATTTTGTTTCCTGCAGACAGACTACATCAGGATTCCTCTGGAGGAGGAGGTCCAATTCTGTTCTATTTGATCTGATCCCTCTGATGTTCCAGGAAATTAATCTTGTCTGACTAGGTATCCTAATTTTTTGTGGGGAGGTTAGGCAGTATGCCTGCCTTCAACCCTTTTACTTTTATTCTCCTAGGAGGAGAGACTTCCATAGGAGAAGGAGGCCCTGTGGAGGGCCTCTCGGTTTTTTTAGGGCTGAGTTTTTTTGAACCCTTGGGATTTTAGGTCCCTCTGGGTTCTTAGATTTTTTGGGGCTTTGAGGCCCCTCAGGGGGATTTGTGGATCCCCCGACTGGTGTTGGTGGCTCCATATTCTGGGAAGGGGTGGAGTTTTGTTTTTGGGGGGATAGAGAGGGCTCACGGGAATGGAGATGGGGGGTGGGTCCAACATCCACGCCCATGAGGGGAGAATTTTTTTGTTTGGGGAAGGAGGGGGGGGGTGGAGGTCGCCTTGGAGGTGGATGTGGAGGGGGCTGCAGGTTCCACATCTTGAACCTCCAATGTGTCAAAAAGATTTTTTGACACATTTGCGACCTTGTTTTTAGGTCTTGATGGCTTTTTCTTTTGAGGACTGTCTTTTCTAGTCTGTGCGATTTTGCCATGGCTGTTTTGGTTATTACCAGCAGCCCTGGCAACTTCTGCATAACTCTTGGCAGAAGCAGCGACCTGCCGAGGGGGGCAGATCACTGCTTTTGCCTGAGCAAACGTACCGCCGTAAGTGGCTCTGTATGTCAAGATTGCCTTTTCTTCTT
The DNA here is from genome assembly GCF_034508935.2 of Berghia stephanieae. Classification (NCBI taxonomy): domain Eukaryota; kingdom Metazoa; phylum Mollusca; class Gastropoda; order Nudibranchia; family Aeolidiidae; genus Berghia; species Berghia stephanieae. The sequence continues at coordinate 55,994,832 of NC_088365.1, read as the reverse complement.
GCCACTTAGGACAATCTTTCGAATGTGCTGCATGCTTGCCTTGGCAGTTCAGACAACAAGGGTCCACTTTGCAGTTTTCCTCATTGTGGTCTTCTTTGCCGCAGCGGGGGCATGTAGCTTTACGGCGGCAGTTTGTTTTCGTATGGCCGTACCGGTGGCAGTTAAAACATCTCATGGGGTTCGGGACGTAAGGCCGAACCTCCAAGTCGAGGTATTCAATTCTTATTCTCGACGGGGGTCTCGGGCTGTCAAAAGTCAGGATCCAGGTGTTGGTCTGGATTGTGCTGTCGCCGCGGCGGATGCTAACCCGCCGAGCTTCGACAACACCCTCCAGTTCCTCAACCATCTCCTGCTCCGAACAGCCTACCAGATCTCTGCTTCTTATGACACCTTTTGACCTATTGAGGCTCCTGTGAGCCTCAACGGTGACTGGGATGTCAGAGAATCTGGTACATTTCAAGAGGTTCTCACTCTCTTGTCGACCCTGCACTTGTATCATTAAAGTGCCAGAGTTGTTCCTGTTCACTGCCTTTGGTGTACCGGCGCCATTTGCTTTGAGTGCCTTGCTGATGGTGAAGATACTCAAAGTGTTCAGTTTTATGTTTTCCTCATTCGGTTGAATTACCAGGAACGGCGAGAATTTTGGGGTTGCCATTCCTGGTAAGTCATCAAGAGTCATCGGGGCAGTTATCTTTCTTTTTTTACCTGTCTGGGGTGGGGCTTTAAGGGGAGAGTTTTTATTGTTTTTGGCCATGATATTTATAAGTTTTTATTCAACCCGGCTATATTGTGCCCACTAGCACGGCTCAGTCCCACACTTGGGGGGTAAGGCACTCACCGAAGCTATACTCCTCAAGTCTGGCCTCCTCTTGTCCTTTCATGGTCCTTGGGAAAAAAAAAAAAAGGACTCGAGGGGTGGAGTTGGGGGACGTCCCGTCTCCAGGCCTTTCTCTCGGATTGACCCTAATCTTTGCGTTGCACAAAGACTGACTGCTGATTCAGAGATGACAAACCATGATTAAAAAGAAATTTCATGGGGGACAGGAACTAGATATGGTTTTAAATCTAGTCCTTCCAATCTCTTTGCCTAAATGGAGGGGAGTGCCAAAAAATAGATTTGGCATCTCTGCGTTGGGTAGCTCGGGCCATCTACAAGGTAGGCTACCCACCCGTCTTTAGAGAAGCGTCAAGCCAAAGAGGAGTGTTGGGGTAGAAACACCTCGCAAGGTGAACCCCCCTCAGCCTCCAGGATCAATAGCTCCTCCTTATCGGGGTCCTCTCGGAACTGCGCACCCTCAGCAGAAAGGTGCCTGCTGTGCAGGATTTGGAAAGGAATATCTCCTCGTTGAACCTATTTCAACGGTACAGGGTATAGAGATACTGGGGGATAGAAGACAGTTAAGAAGGCTTGTTTTCCTCCGTTCTTTCTCTCTCTCTGTCCTGGCAACTCAATTTTGATAAGGAAGGGAAATTTGGAATCATTGGGGAAATGGGGTATGGAATGGAAATCATAGCTCAAATATGGTAAAAGGGGGTGGGATTTGTGCTATGCCATCGCCTTCCCTTGCTCTCTTTAAACTGAAACCGTCATTCCTCAAAACATCTTTTATATACTACGTTCTTGGGATTTGGGGGAGAAAAAGTTTGGGGATGATTGCCAGGACAAGAAAAATAGCAAAATGGGTGAATGAAGCCATTCTCATAAAAAGGGCTGGGGTGTGGGGGTCTGTGGAGCCACTGTGTCTCTCCATTTTTCTCTCACCAGTCGGGTGGTTTTTCGTTGGTTACCACCAAACCAGAATGGCTCTTTTAGTCGCCTTCTACGACACGCATGAGCTTACGGTGGCTCAATTCTTTTCCCTCTCAGTTGAGGGACCCCGGAGACCACACGGGGCGTGGAGAGGGGGCACAGGATGGCACACATGTTTTGCAGGACTGTACAAAGTACAAAGAGCATGACATAATACTGATTTGAGGTGATGGGCCTCATATCGCCAAGGCCATGATTGTTGGGTTTTTTTACAATCAATGTTCGAAAGTCAGAAAGCACAGCGGGTGTTTTTACAGTAATCGTTGGTGTCGATGATCAAGCAAACAAATTGGTGACCAAGATAGCAAACTTTGACAAAGGACTTACTTCATTGGCTAAGAAAAACTACACACAATATTTCTTAGAACTTGTGAATGATTATTCTAAATGATAAACGATTTCAATGAAGTCCCAAGTTTCAGAATTCTTGATAAGATAAGGGTTGTTTTGATCGATCGATATTTGAAGAAAAAGAGTTTCTAGCCAAAATGTTAACAGCTTGTTTTTGTTTGTTTGTTTGTTTTTTCAAAGTACACCAGAATACAGAGTAGCATCCCTCATGAAAGCAATGTAAATGTTGCTGCTCGAAGCTGGAAGAAATAAATAATAATGTGAAATTGATTGTAAGCTTCAAATTTCATTCATCTCTGGTGTTTCATTCATCCTGTTTTGTTGATAAAGAGGAAACCCGAAACGTTCATTTGATCTGTTTTTGTAATTAAATTGAAGCTTACACTCAATTTCACATTATTATTTATCTCATGAACGCAGGCTGATGTGGCGGTGTTTCTTCTTTATGAAACCCGCCGAAACCAGAAAACGTTATGGAAAGTAGGCAGCAGTAGGGAGTGCACCAGGGACTCGGGGAAGAGGAGAATGAACCTAAGACTATAGGAGGTGGGCACCAATTGGGATTGACCCTGGGACTACGAGAGGTAGATACCAGTAGAGAGTGTGCCCAGAAGGGTACTTCTTTTTTTTTTAAACCTACCGAAACCGTCAAAAGTTATGGGAAGTAGGCACCAATGGGGAATGCACACCAGTGGGAAGTGTCTTAGAACTATGGGCGATGGATACCAGTGGAAATTAAAGCCGGACTGTGGGAGTTGGGTACGAGAGAATGAACTTGAGATTATAGGAGGTGGGCACCAATGAGCAATGAACCTGGGACTCACAGAAGTGCACACCAGTGGGAAATGAACCTGGAACTATGGGAGATGGATACCAGTGGGAATAGAAGCCTGACTATGAGATTTGGGCACCAGAGGAGAATGAACCTAAGACTATAGGAGGTGGGTACGAATGAGGATTGAACCTGGGACTAGAAGAGGTAGATACCAGTGGAGAGTGAACCCAGAAGAGTACTTCTTTTTTTCGAAACCTACTGTAACTGTCAAAAGCTATGGGAAATTGGAAGCAGTTGGTGGTGAACCAGGGACTCAGGGCAGTGGACACAAGTAAGGAGTGAACCTGGGATTATGAGAGATGAATACCAGTGGGAATTGAAGCCCGACTATAGGAGTTGGGTACCAGAGGAGAATGAACCTGAGACTATAGGAGGTGGACAACAATGGAAAATGATCCTGGGACTCAGGGAAATGCACACCAGTAGGGAGTGAACCTGAGATTATGGAAATAGGATGTCAGTGGGAAATATACCTGGGAATATGGGAAATAGATACCAGTGGGAAGTGGTTGTTCACGGCCAGGTACTCATTTTACACCTGAGTACGGTGATAGAATGCAAGTAAAGAGTCTTTTCCAAGGACTCAACTATGCGCCGCTCAGGATTCGAACCCAGGACGTTCCGATCCGATAGCGAGTGCCACGCCACTAGACCACATAGCCGCTGAACATTTGAAATTTTGGTTTATAACTTTTGAACTAATTCAATCCCAACAATAAAACAAAGTTATCCCAACTGTCATATTTTGTTTATAAATTATATTTTAGTTTCAGCGTCAATACCACTCCGACAAGAGTTTTGAGGCGTTGAATCATAAATACAAGGAGATGACGATTTTTTCATCATCTCCTGAGACGATAATGGGAATCTCGATAGGCAATGGGTAGGGCACTCTCCTTATAGGCAAAGAGTAAAGTATCCAGTAGTGATTGGATTGCAAGGTATGTTAGATCTGGCCGAAGGTACTTTGCGATAGAATCAAGCCCTGTCCAAATGGTGGTTTATGACTGGTACTGTCCGTTATATAAACCGGGATTAACTCTGGCTCCATGAGTCTCATGGTTCTAACAGACTAACCAGAGATTAATAACATGTTTGATTGTTTTCCTCTAGGGAAAAGATTCAAGCCGGGACCAGAGGAGAGGCAAATAGCTCAAATCAGGGTTTGATCAGAAAAACAATATGTAGAAGATCAAATCAGATATAGATAGACAACAGAAACAGCAAGTGGGCAACCGACCTCAACCATACTACAAGGGATGCCAAGACCACCCAACCAAAGTAAGATTTTCTTCCAAACACCCTTCCTTATTTAAAGGTGAGGCATTTGTACAAGGATAAATAAAACGTCCCAAAAGGTGTAATGGAATAACTTTCTGTCTCATACTTAGTAAATAATTCAAGTCAGATAATGATAGGCAAAAAGCACAGCAAGTGGGGAAGTGACATTCCATGCCACTAAGGAAGTAAATGCTTGATCTCCCCTCCCCCCCCCCCCCCCCCCCCCAAAGAAAAAAAATTTAAAAAATTGAAGATAAGGTATTTTTATCAGGAAAAATAAAACTTCCCATAAAGGAAAATGGAAAAGCTGACTGCCTCCCTCTCAACAAAAGATTCAAGCCAGAAGCTGGGCAAATTCAAATCGTCTCATTCCATGAAAGGCAGAGAACGCTTGATGGATAGAGAGAAAAGACAAAAAAGAGGTACACTGGGATTGGGGGAGTAGATACTCTACCAACAGTGCCAGTCACTGCTCAAAGTCAACGATAAAGGTTGATGCTGCTCAACATCTTTATCAGACAGTGTCGCTCAGCAGTGTGGTATTTGATTTATATATAAAAGGTACAAAGTTCGCCTCACAATCTGTGGCCCTGAGTTCTCTTTGCGGCGTTGCACTGCGGCCAACGACCATTGTCTACTCCAGCCTTCCCTTGGAATAGACCCAATGACAAAATTCCCATTGGAGATTATAAAAGGGAATTTGTAACAGCCATTCATTCATCATTGAGACATCGAAAACATTCAGATCATCATGATTATCATGATGATGATGATGATCATCATCATCATCATCATCATCATCATCATCATCATCATCATCATCATCATCATCACCATCATCATCACCACCATCATCATCATAACCACCACCACCACCACCATCATCATCATCATCATCATCATCATCATCATCATCATCATCATCATCATCATCATCATCATCATCATCATCATCATCACCACCACCATCATCATCATCATCATCATCATCATCATCATCATCATCATCATCATCATCATCACCGCCACCAACAACAGCAACAAAAACTTCCCTTCCACCGCATCAAACCAACGCCATCAAATTCTTACTCATCGTCAACATACCATCATCAACATTGACACATTAACTCAAATCAATATCATGCAAGTTTTTTAAAAAAGGAAATTTTTAATCAATTTTTTAATAGTATTTTAAACCATTTAATTGCAGAGCTCTGCCAATACGCAATGCAAAATTTAATACAAAGCATTTAGTAGGTTCCTTTATTTATCAATTTTCACACTGTCCAGCGTGTCGTGCAGTCATCTAGGATACACACTTCACACAATGGTGTTGGGAGCTGTGTCTGATAAAACAACAGCAAACACATCCATAGCTGACGTTTATTCAGGTCCTGTATGAAAGAGAAATTGATACAAGAATTACCAAAAAGTATTTGAAGAATACGTCCCCCCCCCCCCCCCCCCATCTCTCTCACCCTCTAATCTCTTTCTATTTAGTTTGACCCCACTCTAGGTAAATAATTATTAAAAATCATTTTTTAAACATTTAAGATTAGGAATGAATCCCAGTTTAAATTAGCATGATATTATAATATATAGGTATCAATGAACATGTGTTATCTTTCTCCTTCTCTTCTCTCTCTTCAGGTTAGTGAAAACAAGTCAATTTATCAAAATACACATAATCAGATGTTAAATTGAAAAAATAATTATGCCTTTTGCGCCACGATATCATAAGATATCGTCGCCTAGGCATTCCACGAAGGAATATAGATAACTCATCAAACAAGATGTCAACAGGATTCACCCATGTTGTCCAAGTAAGCAAATTGGGGGTTAATAATCTTGATCAAGGAAAAAAACGAAAGTGCTTGAAGCGGGGCTCGAACCCGGGTCATCCGGTTCACAGTGCAATGCCTCATCCACTCGGCACTTCGCCCCCAATCAGATGTTAGCGATTAATTAAACTGTATTACGTTAATGATAATACATTTCTGATGTAAAACTTTTCTTGCTTCGTAAATTGAATTGAACTCTTTTGACTGGAAAAGCTGCGGTTTAAAGCAGTTTTCTACATCATTTGTTTATTTCAAAGTTTAGATATGAAAATATTTAACTCCTTAAAGTACTTATTTATTTTTTGATTCCGTTTTTGACACATCTTTATCCATTACGTCATCATTATATAAACGTGAGTGTCAATAAGTTGTTTGTTTGTTTGTTTTTAGGTGTTTAACGGCGCTTTCGACACTATTTAGGTCATTTAAGCGCCCGTTTCTGTCTTTTATCAATCTTTTATCGGCCCTGAGGGGCCATAGCTGATCAAAACGTGTACTGTTGTAATAAAATCTTTATAAAATCATAATAGTTACATGTTTGTTGAGTAAAAATATCTATTTACAATTTCTGCAGGAGTTCACATTCCTGCAGATACTTTAAAATTGTAAGCGAATCGACCGACTGGAACAGAGACTTCAAGTCTCTGTTATCATAATGTTGTGACCTTATCTGTTCTAATTCTGTACATTCAATTAAAATGTGTTGAACTGTCAGGTCACAGTTACATGTTCTGCAGAGGGGTTTTTCATCCCTCTCCAGAAGGAAACGGTGAGTGAGGGCAGTATGTCCGATCCGGAGTCGAGTTATTTTTACCTCGTCTCTTCTTTTTAGCCCCGAGTTGGGTCTGGGGCCGAGGTCACTTTTAATTTGTTTTAATTTGTTATGTACATCTCGACTCCAGGATCGTTCCCATTCCTTTCGGACATGTTTTTTTATATTGATCTTTAAATCCGCGTGTGGGATTTTACTGCCCTCTTGTAATTCTTGGATCACCGCCTCTTTTGCCAGTCGATCCGCTTCTTCGTTCCCCTGGATACCCACATGACTAGGTACCCAGAGAAAACAAACTTTCTTTTTTTTTATAATAATTTATTTGCACCTTCCAAGATACTTATGAGTCTTGGATCGGTGCAATAAAAATTTGAGATCCCCTTAAGTACGGACAGCGAGTCAGACAAGATCAAGAATTTATTTTTATTCGATCTCTCAGCCAAACGGAGAGCATTTAGTATTGCTCTCGATTCCGCTGTAAAGATCGAAACATTTCTATCCAGGCGAAGTGATCCTGTGCCTTCCGATGAGTGATAGGCACATCCTACTGCATCTGCGCTCTTTGAACCATCCGTAAATATGTGAGTATGGTTTTTGTATGTTTGTAATATTGCTTTTAGTGTCTGTTTGTAAATATGTGGGTCTGTTTGTGATTTTTCCAGTTTTGTTAGGTCCAAATTTATGTTTGGTCTATGTATGGACCATGGTGGTGTCTTTGCCTGGACGTATGGGTGTATCCTATCTAGACTGATGTTCATGTCTGCGATGTCTTTTTTTATTCTGCAACCTAATGGTGGTGTCATTTTTGGGTGCTTGCAAAATTTTTCTTCTAGTGTCCTATCCGTGTAGTGTACATGATTGTGTGCTGGGTTGTCGTGTAGCGATGTGACCTTAGTAACATACTGGAGAGCCAGTTTTTTCCTCCTGAGATGGAGAGGTGGCTCATCTGCCTCAGCATAAAGGCTTGCCACTGGAGAAGTGCGGAAAGCCCCGAGTGCCAAGCGCAGTCCCTGATGATGAATTGGGTCCAGCATGCCTAAGTAGGATGGTTTTGCAGAGCCGTATACAAAAGATGCGTAGTCCAGTTTTGATCGAATAAGGGTTCGGTATATCTTTAGAAGAGTGTTTGTGTCCGAACCCCATTCCATGCTCGACAGAATCATTATTCTCATTGCTTTCATGCATCGCAGTCTGAGATCTTTGATATGGGCGAGGAAATTTAGTTTCCTATCAAAGATCAAACCCAGGAATCGGGCTTCGTCCTTTACCTCAATTCTGGAATTGTTGAGATAAAGGTCAGGCTGTCTAATGCAGGTGCGTTTTCGGCAGAAGTGGACAGCTACTGTTTTTGATGGGGAGAAGGAGAAACCATTGAGATTTGCCCACTCCGACAGTTTGTTTAGTTGGAGTTGTAACTGTCTCTCAATGGTGTCCATACTCGATTTACTTCGATAGCATACAAGAAAGTCATCAACATATAAGGAACAGTCAACATTCTGTCTCATTGCATTCACTATTGAGTTTATTTTAATCTCAAACAGAATGGGAGACAGAATGCTACCCTGTGGAACTCCCTCTTCCTGATCAAATGGATCAGAAAAGGTGGATCCTGCTTTGACCTGAAAGGATCTGTTGTTTAAAAATGCTCTGACAAACATTGGAAGGTTTCCTCGCAGACCAAGATTGTGCAGATCTTTGAGGATTCCGAATTTCCAAGTTGTGTCAAAGGCCTTCTCAAGGTCAAAGAAGATTGCTACCAAGTGCTCACCTTTGGCAAAGGCCTCACGAATGAAGCTCTCTAGTCGAACAAGGTGATGAACAGTTGATCTGTTCTTTCGAAAGCCACATTGGAGGTCGGAGAGGGAGTTGTTGTGTTCCAAGTAGAACATCAGACGCTTGTTGACCATTTTCTCCATCAGCTTGCATAGGCAGCTGGTGAGGGAGATTGGTCGGTAGTTTGAAGCGTCCGAATGGTCTTTCCAGGTTTTGGGATTGGAATCACGGTGGCCAGATTCCAACTAGGTGGAAAAGTCTGTGTTGTCCATATCTTGTTATAGATATTCAAAAGGACAACTAGACTATCTTGTGGAAGATGTCGGAGTATTTCATAACTGATGTTGTCAGGACCCGGTGCTGTGACATTTGTGTCACGGAGGCAGGCACCCAACTCCTCAAGTGTAAATGGTTTGTTGTAGTCTTCAGTGTTTGTAGATGTAAAGTTTATTGGTGTGTTTTCTGCGTTTTGTTTATGGCGCAGAAATTGTGGTGTGTGGTGTGCAGACGAGGAGTTGTGCGCCAGCCTCTCGGCCAGAGTGTTGGCAATTTCTTGTTCTGTTTCAGCCACGGATCCATCGGGACGTGTCAAGTGATTTAGTGAATCACTATCGGATCCCTTCAGTTTCCGTAACATCTTCCACACCCTATTCAGGGGTGTCTGGCTATTTATTTTTGAGACAAAGTTTTGGAAGGATCTCCGTTTGTTTTCTCGGAAGATCTTCCTACACTTTGCTCGTAGTTTCCTAAATGTTGCGAAATTCTCAGGGATTGGGAATCTCATCGCTTTCCTGTATGCTTTTTTCTTCTCCCGTAGGGCCGCTCGACATTCCTCTGAAAACCAGGGATTGTGTTTTCTCGGTCTACCAGAGGTTGTTGGTATTGTCGAGCTGCAGATATTTGTTAAAATATTTTTGAATTTGTCATAGCTGTCCACCTCTGTCGTAAGGAGTCTGTGACACTCCTGTGAGAAAGTTTCCCAATCTGCTCGCCGTACACTCCAACGTTTGGGCTGTGGGGCCCTTGAAGTCGGGGTGATGTCGAGGCAGACTGGAAAATGGTCAGAACCGTGATCGTCATCGATCACAGTCCAGGAGAGATCTGGAGCTAATGTAGGATCACAGAAAGTGAGATCGATGGCAGACGTGGTAAGATTGTGAATATTTACCCGTATTGCCTCGAGACCGTTTGCCAAGTATACATCCATTTTCATTATGAAAGCCTCCACTGCCTTTCCCCTCTGGTTTGTGTCTGTGTTTCCCCAGAGAGGACTGTGAGCATTGAAATCTCCCATTATCACATAGGGAGGGGGGAGTTGGTTTAGAACTCCCTCTAGCTCGGCAGACTGGAGGCGATGATCTGGTGGGATGTACACAGAGCAGATGGTGATTGGTCTGTGCAATGTCACTCTCACTGCTATTGCCTGTAGATTTGTTTTCATTGGTATCAAGCGGTGGGGGGTGCTCTTCTTCGTGAGAATCGAAACTCCCCCACACGCTATCTGGCCATCAGAGTGAATCAGATGATTGGCCGTATATCCTTTTACTGTGTAGTCGTCTGCTGGTAATTTTGTTTCCTGCAGACAGACTACATCAGGATTCCTCTGGAGGAGGAGGTCCAATTCTGTTCTATTTGATCTGATCCCTCTGATGTTCCAGGAAATTAATCTTGTCTGACTAGGTATCCTAATTTTTTGTGGGGAGGTTAGGCAGTATGCCTGCCTTCAACCCTTTTACTTTTATTCTCCTAGGAGGAGAGACTTCCATAGGAGAAGGAGGCCCTGTGGAGGGCCTCTCGGTTTTTTTAGGGCTGAGTTTTTTTTGAACCCTTGGGATTTTTAGGTCCCTCTGGGTTCTTAGATTTTTTGGGGCTTTGAGGCCCCTCAGGGGGATTTGTGGATCCCCCGACTGGTGTTGGTGGCTCCATATTCTGGGAAGGGGTGGAGTTTTGTTTTTGGGGGGATAGAGAGGGCTCAAGGGAGTGGAGATGGGGGGTGGGTCCAACATCCACGCCCATGAGGGGGAGAATTTTTTTGTTTGGGGAAGGAGGGGGGGTGGAGGTCGCCTTGGAGGTGGATGTGGAGGGGGCTGCAGGTTCCACATCTTGAACCTCCAATGTGTCAAAAAAGATTTTTTTGACACATTTGGAACCTTGTTTTTAGGTCTTGATAGCTTTTTCTTTTGAGGACTGTCTTTTCTAGTCTGTGCGATTTTGCCATGGCTGTTTTGGTTATTACCAGCAGCCCTGGCAACTTCTGCATAACTCTTAGCAGAAGCAGCGACCTGCCGAGGGGGGCAGATCACTGCTTTTGCCTGAGCAAACGTACCGCCGTAAGTGGCTCTGTATGTCAAGATTGCCTTTTCTTCTTGCCACTTAGGACAATCTTTCGAATGTGCTGCATGCTTGCCTTGGCAGTTCAGACAACAAGGGTCCACTTTGCAGTTTTCCTCATTGTGGTCTTCTTTGCCGCAGCGGGGGCATGTAGCTTTACGGCGGCAGTTTGTTTTAGTATGGCCGTACCGGTGGCAGTTAAAACATCTCATGGGGTTCGGGACGTAAGGCCGAACCTCCAAGTCGAGGTATTCAATTCTTATTCTCGACGGGGGTCTCGGGCTGTCAAAAGTCAGGATCCAGGTGTTGGTCTGGATTGTGCTGTCGCCGCGGCGGATGCTAACCCGCCGAGCTTCGACAACACCCTCCAGTTCCTCAACCATCTCCTGCTCCGAACAGCCTACCAGATCTCTGCTTCTTATGACACCTTTTGACCTATTGAGGCTCCTGTGAGCCTCAACGGTGACTGGGATGTCAGAGAATCTGGTACATTTCAAGAGGTTCTCACTCTCTTGTCGACCCTGCACTTGTATCATTAAAGTGCCAGAGTTGTTCCTGTTCACTGCCTTTGGTGTACCGGCGCCATTTGCTTTGAGTGCCTTGCTGATGGTGAGGATACTCAAAGTGTTAAGTTTAATATTATCCTCATTTGGTTGAATTACCAGGAACGGCGAGAATTTTGGGGTTGCCATTCCTGGTAAGTCATCAAGAGTCATTGGGGCAGTTATCTTTCGTTTTTTACCTGTCTGGGGTGGGGCTTTAAGGGGAGAGTTTTTCATATTTTTGGCCATGATATATATAAATTTTTATTCAACCCGGCTATATTGTGCCCACTAGCACGGCTCAGTCCCACACTTGGGGGGTAAGGCACTCACCGAAGCTATACTCCTCAAGTCTGGCCTCCTCTTGTCCTTCCATGGTCCTTGGGGAAAAAAAAAAAAAAAGGACTCGAGGGGTGGAGTTGGGGGACGTCCCGCCTCCAGGCCTTTCTCTCGGATTGACCCTAATCTTTGCGTTGCACAAAGACTGACTGCTGATTCAGAGATGACAAACCATGATTAAAAAGAAATTTCATGGGGGACAGGAACTAGATATGGTTTTAAATCTAGTCCTTCCAATCTCTTTGCCTAAATGGAGGGGAGTGCCAAAAAATAGATTTGGCATCTCTGCGTTGGGTAGCTCGGGCCATCTACAAGGTAGGCTACCCACCCGTCTTTAGAGAAGCGTCAAGCCAAAGAGGAGTGTTGGGGTAGAAACACCTCGCAAGGTGAACCCCCCTCAGCCTCCAGGATCAATAGCTCCTCCTTATCGGGGTCCTCTCGGAACTGCGCACCCTCAGCAGAAAGGTGCCTGCTGTGCAGGATTTGGAAAGGAATATCTCCTCGTTGAACCTATTTCAACGGTAAAGGGTATAGAGATACTGGGGGATAGAAGACAGTTAAGAAGGCTTGTTTTCCTCCGTTCTTTCTCTCTCTCTGTCCTGGCAACTCAATTTTGATAAGGAAGGGAAATTTGGAATCATTTGGGAAATGGGGTATGGAATGGAAATCATAGCTCAAATATGGTAAAAGGGGGTGGGATTTGTGCTATGCCATCGCCTTCCCTTGCTCTCTTTAAACTGAAACCGTCATTCCTCAAAACATCTTTTATATACTATGTTCTTGGAATTTGGGGGGAGAAAAAGTTTGGGGATGATTGCCAGGACAAGAAAAATAGCAAAATGGGTGAATGAAGCCATTCTCATAAAAAGGGCTGGGGTGTGGGGGTCTGTGGAGCCACTGTGTCTCTCCATTTTTCTCTCACCAGTCGGGTGGTTTTTCATTGGTTACCACTAAACCAGAATGGCTCTTTTAGTCGCCTTCTACGACACGCATGAGCTTACGGTGGCTCAATTCTTTTCCCTCTCAGTTGAAGGACCCCGGAGACCACACGGGGTAGTGTCAATAAGTCATGAACCCGCTGACCCGATCGGCGATCCGAGAGCGAGTGTCATCATCACCACCCATGATAATAACAACCTTCCGTTACGCGGAACTATCGCAAGCAAGCCAATGACAAGACACTTGTTTTACTTTAACTTTGATTACGTATCTAATGTAAGACTTTTCTAACTTCTTCAATTTTTTAAACTGATTTCACTGGAATAAGCTGGGCTATAAAGGAATTTTCGAAAATATATTATATAATAGAAAAACGTATATTGGAACATACAACTTTTTAAAAAATCGGTAAAGACTAATTTAAATATGAACGATAGAATATTTTACACATCTTAATCCATTACGTCATCTTTATATAAAAGTGAGTGTCAATAAGTCATGACCCCGCTGACCCGATCGGCGATCCGAGAGCGAGTGTCATCATCACCACCCATGATAATAACAACCTCCCGTTACGCGGAACTATCGCCAGCAAGCCAATGACAAGACACTTGTTTTACTTTAACTTTGATTAAGTTTTTAATGTAAGACTTTTCTAACCTCTTAAAAGTTTGGAACTGATTTCACTGGAAAAAGCTGCGTTATGAAGGAATTTTCTATAATATTTGTCTATTTCTTGCTGTTGTGAACATATTAATCTCCTAAAAATCTAATTTTTTGTTGCGATCTAGGCTATAGGATTAAAGATGAATTGTGTATTCACTTTTCATTAAATATTATTATAGAAAAACTGATATTGGAACATACATTTTGTATTAAATCTAGAGGGACTAATGTAAAAATGCTCGATTCAATTTTTGACACATCATAATCCATTACGTCATCATTATATAAACGTGAGTGTCAATACGTCATGACCCCGCTTACCCGATCGGCGATCCGAGAGCGAGTGTCATCATCACCACCCATGATAATAACAACCTCCCGTTACGCGGAACTATCGCCAGCAAGCCAATGACAAGACACTTGTTTTACTTTAACTTTGATTACGTATCTAATGTAAGACTTTTCTAACTTCTTCAATTTTTTGAACTGATTTCACTGGAATAAGCTGGGCTATAAAGGAATTTTCGAAAATATATTATATAATAGAAAAACGTATATTGGAACATACTACTTTTATAAAAATCGGTAAAGACTAATTTAAATATGAACGATAGAATATTTTACACATCTTAATCCATTACGTCATCTTTATATAAAAGTGAGTGTCAATAAGTCATGACCCCGCTGACCCGATCGGCGATCCGAGAGCGAGTGTCATCATCACCACCCATGATAATAACAACCTTCCGTTACGCGGAACTATCGCCAGCAAGCCAATGACAAGACACTTGTTTTACTTTAACTTTGATTAAGTTTTTAATGTAAGACTTTTCTAACCTCTTAAAAGTTTGGAACTGATTTCACTGGAAAAAGCTGCGTTATGAAGGAATTTTCTATAATATTTGTCTATTTCTTGCTGTTGATGTAAACATATTAATCTCCTAAAAATCTAATTTTTTGTTGCGATCTAGGCTATAGGATTAAAGATGAATTGTGTATTCACTTTTCATTAAATATTATTATAGAAAAACTGATATTGGAACATACATTTTGTATTAAATCTAGAGGGACTAATGTAAAAATGCTCGATTCAATTTTTGACACATCATAATCCATTACGTCATCATTATATAAACGTGAGTGTCAATAAGTCATGACCCCGCTGACCCGATCGGCGATCCGAGAGCGAGTGTCATCATCACCATCCATGATAATAACAACCTCCCGTTACGCGGAACTATCGCCAGCAGGTCATTGACAATACACCCGGTGTTCGTTATGTTCCGTTACGAATATATATCTTATCTAACTTCTTAAAAAATTAAACTTGAAAAAACTGCGTTATAAAGCGATTTTCTTATCATTATCGTTGCTGCTTTCATTACTGTATAAAAATGCTTTAATGTTTAACTCACATGCATTATTAAGTTCTATTTATGACAAAAAATGAATAATGAAAACCAAAGGTTTCTACCTACCTTTATGGTTTACCAAAATGGTGTATTTTAAACGCAATAATGAAAAACCTACATTATACTGTAAATCGGGAAAAGGGCAATAATAATTACGAATAGAAAATATTAGTATAACATGATATTGTCGGGATGTAAGAAAAGGCAAATTAATTTCAACATAATATGCATAATCATATGCAAGCGTCAGCTAAAACAAAGTTTTACAATAAGTGGTTTAATGATATACTTCAAATGTTAGACTTTAATATTATATTTTAATCACAAAGTCCTGATTTACTATTATTATTATTTTTAAGCAGAGGATTGTCAACTACATCACTACAATCAAACATACGAGCGCATAGCAGTCATTTGACTTAAATTTATTGCGTGAGGATGGACCAACAGCTTAAATTACAAAGCTTTTATTTATGGATAAATAATATTTTTAAACTTTTAAAAAGTCTTCATTAAAGATACGTCCATATAAATGTGAATACAATACAGCGAGCCAGTTATTCATTAAGTCATTTATCTGCATTCGGTTTATGTTCTACTTTATCCTGTTTTATATACTTTTGATTCAGTTTGCACCGGCCTTCAGGTTTTCAACAGTCCTTTTCTTAACCATTATTATAAACGTGAGTAAACTATAGTTTAGAATCCGTCATGATTCCATAAAATACTTAAACTTCGTTTTTATTTATAGAATGATAGAAGATAATGTCACTCAATTATTTATTATTGTTTTAGATCTTCATTTTGTTGATTGGTTCTCATTAAAATCTATCAATCTTTATATGAATATTAAAGGTTACTAAACTTGTGCATTGGCATCTCTGATATGGCAGGCAAAACTCATGGGTATTTCAGTTATAGTATATCATCTTATCTATTTCCTGTTCTGGGTATGTCAATCCAAGCTTTTGGTTATAGACGTTAAAAGGAATCTACACTATTCAACCAACCATCTTTCATTAAATTATAAAACTGATGTATTATTTATATCGTGATTTTATCAGCTGTAAAGGTTAATCAACAGAAAGTTATTGATATTTTATACATCTATAAGTTTAAGGCTATTGCTATTTATAGATGAGCGCAATATGTCATGACCCCGCTGACCCGTCGGCGATCCGACAGCGAGTTTCATCATCATCACCACAAGTCCTACCATTGCAAGGACAGTGACTTCTACAACTACAGTCCACAACCAACCCCCTGTCGATTCAGGCCCCGTCTGCGGAGACGCAAGCGTGTCACATACTAGAGGGAAATCATACCTGGTTCTGTGTCCGACTGCGACGACGACTGCTAACGAGGAAAGTTCCTGGTTGCTTTCCAGTATAGTAGCCACCGTCCATTGATAATCAACAGAGTTCCCACGGTTTGCTGACGACGATAACAACCTCAAGTTACGCGGAACTATCGCCAGCAGGCCAATGACACAACACTCTTAATACCATAACATTTATCGGTCTTGTAAAAAACTTGCATTGTTACTTTGAGAGCAAATCAATCTTGTCATGTATTTAAAAACAAATAAACATAGGATTTGTCCAAGACATAATATTTCTCTATTTCTTACTGTTGATGTGAACATATTAAACTCGTAAAAACTAATTTTTGTTCCGATCTAGGATTAAAGATGAATTGTGTATTCACTTTTCTTTTAAAATTATAATAGAAAAACTGATATTGGAACAAACATTTTGTATAAATCTAGAAGGACTAATGTAAAAATGCTCGATTCAATTTTTGGCAAATCTTAATCCATTACGTCATCATTATATAAACGTGAGTGTCAATAAGTCATGACCCCGCTGACCCGTCGGCGATCCGAGAGCGAGTGTCATCATCACCTCCCATGATAATAACAACCTTCCGTTACGCGGTACTATCGCCAGCAGGTCTATGACAAGAGACTTTACAGATAAAAACAGATCTACCAAGTCACTAATAAGGTATTTTCATGCCCAAAGAGATCAAACACTATTTTGTCGCTTCACATTTTTGGATAAGATGTACAGTGATAAACATGAATGTAACTTGAGTCATCCTCTTTTTGCAGCTTGAGTTTTCAAAAGAGTTTCTAGATTAAAACAGGTCCCGTGTCATACAATTGATAGAAAAATGATACATTTAATTCTGATCTGTAGACATGTAATACATATTTAGTTTTCAAAACTTTGGAAAATTGTGTGAATTAAATGTTTAAATATGCACAGATAAAAATTTTGCTGCTGATGCCAGAGATGCCATAATGTTTTTTATATACTGGGTTTTTAAAAATCTATTTACTTTCAAAATAATAACCCAGTCTTGTACGTTTGATATCAGATTATAATTTCAGGATGGTAACACTGATCCTATTTATCTTTCTTGTCTTCATGGCTTCATAAAACGCTCTAAAAATTTTAACATGTTTTATTCAATATTATTTATGGCAAGAATCAATCACAATGGTAACTGTTGTTATTATTATCTTTGCTGCTTTTATTAATGTATAAAATTGCTTTAATGCTTACTTTAAATGTATTATTAATTCTATTTATGGCAAAAAAAAAAGGAGTAATGAAAACCCGAAGTATTTAAGTAGCTCTATGGTTGCCAAAAGGTGTAACTTAAAAACAATCATGAAAAATCTACATTGCACTATAAATCGGCAAAATGGCAATTATAATTACAAATAGAACAGATTTAATCTTTAAAATGATAACTAATATTGGAACACACTATCTGTATAAAATCTATAGAGGCTAAGGTAAAAAAGATGGATTCAATTTTTTACACATCTTAATCCAATAGGTTATCATTATATAAACGTGAGTGGCAATACGTCATGACCCCGCTGACCCGTCGGCGATCCGAGAGTGAGTGTTATCATCATCACCAATGATAATAACAACCTCCCGTTACGCGGAACTATCGCCAGCAGGTCTATGATACGTCACTTTACAGATAAATAAGATGTACCAAGTAATACGAAAATATCGTAAAGCTACAAAATTTTAGTTCCAATTTTAGAAATGAATTATCATATTTAATCCGTTGAACCTTCTTAAATGTTTAGTTTAGAATCTGAACTTAAATATAGTCAACTTATAATTTTCGTATAATCCTGCTGATAAAAATTATTCATCAGTTAAGTTAAAATAAACTCATTTTTCCGATAGAAATACAATTTTTTAAAAGTTTGAGTTTACATTAGAACGTAAACTTGGGAAGGTGATATTTGATTCATTTTCCCTGTGCTGATATAAAGCAAATAGTTGCCTCATATTATAGATATTATTTTTTGTGTGCGTTTCTTTGTTTGTTTGTAATGACAATAATCAGTCACTTTGCACAGGCATGGTTATTTCTGACTAGTTTATTTAAATGGTAATTATGTATATAATCTAGTACAATATTAAAGAAAAAATAACAATGGTCGAAACGAATAAGAATGGTTAGAATGGAAATACGAGGAGGTTAGGAATAACACATTAAATTCTCTATAAAATCCCGTGACAAGATATACAAAGTACACCATTAACTATACAATACCTGTCTCATGATATATTTTAATAGTGACACGTTTCTATTATAACATCTCTTAATCTCACATGTTTTGACTTTGTCTTTAAAAAAACAAGGTTTTTCAGTTTTATATAAGAAATATAAAAGATTGTATAACGCTTAATTTGATAGCAAATAACAAATTACTATTTTTGCTTTATTATTATGCATATTCAAAACTGCATTATTATTTCATTTTAAAACATGGAAATATTTTCATCTTGATTATATTAAACATATAATGAGAACACTTCCTCAAAGGAGCACAAATGATTTTTTAAAATGGAAAATAAACATTCGTATAGACTAGATAAAACAGAAAACTGCTGCTACTCCAGGAAAGAGCTCTTACGTCTCATGTTGAAAACGCTCTTTTCCTAAAAACATTCCAAACAGCTGAAAAATATTGTTTAACTTCAAGAAATTGATTGATACTGTTCTGCATGAAACAATATAAATGACGCTTTTTGAGTTGACACCATTATTTTTGCCATTTCTGTTGCCTTCAACTAAGATGTTTGTATTTGTAAATTGAAAAATGTAAAATTTAAAAAATCCCCCCAAAAATGAGCTTTCATATAGAGCAATATCCACTAAACGTGCCCAAAGCGCTTTACAAGTAGTCGTTGCCCAACAGCAACACGTAAAATGTAGAACGGACATGACGCTTGTCAGGCGATATTGCAATTTTTCCGACAGAGACAACGCTGTTAATGGTCAGGTACTCATTTTACACCTGAGTACGGCGAGAGAATGTGAGTAAAGAACCTTATCCAAGGACTCTACTATGCGCCAGGACCATCCGAACCGAAATCAAGTGTCATACCTCTATACCACATAGCAGCAAAAAATATAAAGATGCTTACAATATCTCTTCATTGCCAATAGTAAAAGTGGATAATACTGATCTTATTCTTACAAAATACATAATGTATATTTTTAATCCTAAAGGTAGAAAAAAAGATAGACAAAGTAATAAAGATCAGAAATCATGAAATACTTGGGATAGTGATTACATTTAATGTTAAAGAAGGAGATATCTATACGAATTTAAAACAAATTATCTTATTTACTTTAACATCCGTATCTATTTCTTATAATATTCTCATAATTGATGGATTAATGGACGTAAGTATAGATAGATTGATATTATATATATATATATATATATATATATATATATATATATATATATATATATATATATCCATATGTATATATATATATATATATATATATATATATATATATATATATATATAGATGTATAGATAAATGGAAGAATATACGTATAGATAGATAGATAGATAGATTGATTGATAGATAGATAGATAGATAGATAGATAGATAGATAGATAGATAGATAGATAGATAGATAGATATAGATTAATAGACAGATAAATGGATGGATATACGTGTAAATAGATAGATAGATAGATAAATAGATAGATAGATAGATAAATAGATAGGTAGATAGATAGATTGATAGATAGATAGATTTAGATAGATAGATAAATAGATTTAGATGGATAGATAGATAGATAGATAGATAGATAGATAGATAGATAGATAGATAGATAGATAGATAGATAGATAGACTCAGTCTCCCTCGTGTATATAGCTATGAGCTGTGACGTACAAATAGGGTGTGCAATCAAGACTATTCAATTTTGTTCCGATCAATATATGTGCATGTATGCCTATCTCTGTTATTATTGAGAAGTAGTCGATTGTAAAAAATGAACACAATATGATCATAACGGCATTGGGAAAAAAAAAGAACAAAATATTTAACACGGAACGTTTCGGGCTCAATACTCTTCCTCAACCAACATCAATTTTAAAAAAACCAACAAAACAAACACTTGATAGTGATAGCTATTGCTTCACTAAAATTTGTTTTAAATTGTCAGTTGTCAAATATAGATGACATAATCACAGCATCCTATAACATAGCAAATATAATTAAATAACACACAAGAAAAGAATCCAGAAACAATATCCCATGGAAGAGACAACAATTTCTTATCCTTTCAAATTGAGAAAAAAATATCACAACATTTGGAATCCTTTTGAATTGACAACACAATGAACTACATTACAAAAACACAGTATGAGAAAAGAAATCCAATCCTAGGAAAACGTAAAACACTTTCCAATCCTTCGGAATCAAGACTGCGCATCCTTTTGAATCGACAACACAATTAATCACAGTAAGAAATAATTTTTTAGGCAACTGTTTTTGTTTTTTCTGAGGAAGGGTTTGAGCCCAAAACGTTCCATGTTGAGTATTTTATTTTTTTGGATTTTTTGTTTCAGTGATTAATTTGTCCCTTTTACCCAGCCCTTTATGGGGTGCAAGCCCGGATAAATGGAGAGAGTTTCCTCAGGAAGGGCATCCTGGCAGTAAAACTCAAGCCACAACTAATGAATGCATGAACTCAGAAATATCATACCGGATCTGCCCATTATTGGCCAGCAGGATGGCAGTGGAAATTAAGTGACTGCTGGTCACCCATAAAGGAGGAAAAGCAGGCGTAAAAGATGGTCGAAGAAACGGATGGGAGTGGAGATCAAGATTGGAAGTTTCAACGTTAGAAGTGTGACAGGCAGATCAACGGAAATCGCTGATGCTATGGAAATAATAAAAATTCACATTCTGTGTGAGCAAGAAATAAAGTGGAAAGGCGAATCAGCAAAGGGAGATTGGTGGAGGATATAAAATATTTTATACAGGAAATGAAACCACAAGAAACGGAGTGGGTATCATTCTGGATTAAGAACTTGTACAAACTGTTGTTAGAGTCCAAAGGGTGTCCGACCGACTTATGTGGATCAAGATTGTAATCAACATGGAGCAAATCACTGTCTTGAGTACATACGTACCCCAGACAGGCTGTACGCAAGACAAGAAGGAAACATTTTGGAAGGAGATTGATGAGCAAATGGAAGCAAAAAAAAAAGGCGTTGTAAAAGCAAAGTCCGAGACATTCCAACATTTGTAATCTGTGAAGTGGCCAAAGTGATAGGGGTTAGCTCGGGTGGAGGAAACGTAGGAAAAGAAACTGGGTGGTGGAATGAAGAGGTTCAAGAAGCAATAAAGAAAAAGAGGGAAGCAATGAAGAACATGGAGACAAACAGGGATGCTATAAAAGTAGATGAATATAAGCAGGCAAAGAAAGAAGCAAAAAGAGCTGTTGCAAAAGCAAAGTCCGAGACATTCAAAGATATGTATGTGGAACTAGAAAGTAAAGAAGGCCAGAAAAATATTTCCAGAATAGCGAAACAGAGGGATAAGAAAAGGAGATATACAACCTATTAAGATGACCAAAGGCGAGAATGGAAGAATATTGGGCAAAGATGGAGAAAATCGAGCAAGATGGAAAACATACTACGAACACGTCATGAATGAAGAGAACGACAGAGAGGAGAATTGCAGTTATACAACCTAAAGAGAAGACAGTAGATGAGATAAGCGTGAACGAGGTTTGGGATGCAGTGCGAAATATGAAAAAGGGGAAAGTAGATGGACCAGACGAGATACTAGCAGAAGTCTTACAGAAAGAGAAAATGCCAGAAGAATGTGGCAACTATAGGGGCACAAGTTAATGTTCTACGCAATGAAGATATGGGAAAGAGTAATCGATAAGAGGATTAGAAAAGATGTAGATATAAGTGAAGAACAGTTTGGATTTGTTGTTGGTAAATGTACAACGGATGCTATATTTTCTTTAAAAGGGACCGCTGAGATGTATAGAGAAAAGAATAGAGAATTACATTGTGTGTTCATTGACCTGGAGAAATCATATTAAGATAGGGTACCAAGAGAAGAAATTTGGTGCTGTATAAGAGCAAAGGGGGTAACAGAGAAATATACCAATGTTTGTTTGTTTGCTTTTAGGTGTTTAACGGCGCTTTCAACACTATTTAGGTCAATTAAGCGCCCGTTTCTGGTTTTTGTCAATTTTTATCGGCCCTGAGGGGCCATAGCTGCTCAATTGTGTAAATACTGTTGTAATAAATTTGTTATAAAATCATAATAGTTACATGTTTGTTATTTTAAAATGTTTATATATATATATATATATATATATATATATATATATATATATATATATATATATATATATCAGTTATCCAATATATGTACAAAGGAAGCAAAACAGTGGTAAGGACAGCTGTTGGCTCAACTGATCCATTTAATGTAAGAGTTGGATTACACCAGGGATCTGCTGTCAACCCACTGCTGTTTGCAATAGTAATAAATGTTCTAACACAACCCATTCGGCGAGAGGTGCCATGGAACATGATGTATGCGGATGACGTTGTACTTTTTGAATGATACATTTTTCAAAAGGTGTGGCGGAAAAGAAACTGGAGGGTTGGAGACCGGTGTTTGAAAGGAAAGGAGAGGATAAGGGTAAGCCAATTCAAACACTTAGGAACAACTGTACAAGGAGATGGGGACAATGAGATGGGTGTTATCTAGAGTTATGTGTGACAAACGAATTTCCACAAAGCTGGAGGGGAAAATATATAAAACAGTTGTAAGACCAGAAATGTTATATGGAGTAGAGACTGCAGCTACAACAAAGAAACAAGCTAAAGACGTTGAGGTGGCAGAAATGAGGATGTTGAGATGGTCACTTGGCAGGACAAGAAAAGATATAGTATGTCCGATCCGGAGTCGAGTTATTTTGACCTTTTTAGTCCCGAGTTGGGTCTCGGGCCGAGGTCAGATTTGATGTTTTAATTTGTTTAGAGTGTCTCGACTCCAGGATCGTTCCCATCCTTTTCGGACGTACTTTTTATTTTGAGCTTTAAATCCGCGTGTGGGATTTTACTGCCCTCTGGCGATTTTTGGCTCACCGCCTCCTTTGCCAGTCGATCCGCTTCTTCGTTCCCCCGGATACCCACATGACTAGGTACCCAAACTTTCTTTTTTAAATAAATAATTTATTTGCACCTTCCAAGATACTTGTGTACTTGGATCGGTGCAATAAAAATTTGAAATCCCCTTAAGTATGGATAGCGAGTCAGGCAAGATCAAGAATTTGTTTTTATTCGATCTCTCAGCAAAACGTAGAGCATTTAGGATTGCTCTCGATTCCGCTGTAAAGATCGAAACATTTTCATCCAGGCGAAGTGATCAGGTGGCGTCCGATGAGTGATAGGCACACCCTACTGCATCGGCAATCTTTGAACCATCCGTGAAGATGTGCGTTTAGTTTGTGTATGTTTGTAATAAAACTTTAAGAGTCTGTATATCTGAGGGTCTGTTTGTGATTATTCGAGTTTTGTTAAAACCAAGTTTATATTTGGTTTGTGTATGGACCATGGTGGTGTCTTTGCCTGGACGTGTGGATGTATCCTATGTAGACTGTTCTACAGATATACATATGAAGATATGGGAAAGAGTAATCGATAAGAGGATTAGAAAAGATGTAGAAATAAGTGAAGAACAGTTTGGATTTGTTGTTGGTAAATGTACAACGGATGCTATATTTTCTTTAAAAGTGAACGCAGAGATGTATAGAGAAAAGAATAGAGAATTATATTGTATGATAGGGTACCAAGAGAAGAAATGTGGTACTGTCTAAGAGCAAAGGGGGTAGCAGAGAAATATATCAAAGTTATCAATTTTTAACGGCCCTGAGAGGCCATAGCTGCTCAATTGTGTCAATACTGTTGTAATAATTTATTAATAAAATCATAGCAGTTGCAGATTGTTATTTAAAAATGTTTATATATATATATATATATATATATATATATATATATATATATATATATATATATATATATAAGCGATATATATATATATATATATATATATATATATATATATATATAGCGATATATATATATATATATATATATATATATATATATATATATATATATATAAATCAGTTATCCAATATATGTACAAAGGAAGCAAAACAGTGGTAAGGACAGCTGTTGGCTCAACTGTTACATTTAATGTAAGAGTTGGATTACACCAGGGGTCTGCTCTCAACCCACTGCTGTTTGCAATAGTAATAGATGTTCTAACAGAACCCATTCGGCGAGAGGTGCCATGGAACATGATGTATGCGGATGACGTTGTACTTTTTGAATGATACAAAAGGTGTGGCGGAAAAGAAACTGTAGGGTTGGAGACCGGTGTTTGAAAGTAAAGGAGGGGATAAGGGTAAGCCAATTCAAACACTTAGGAACAACTGTACAAGGAGATGGGGACAATGAGATGGAGGTTATCTGGAGTTATGTGTGACAAACGAATTTCCACAAAGCTGAAGGGGAAAATATATAAAACAGTTGTAAGACCATCAATGTTATATGGAGTAGAGACTGCAGCTACAACAAAGAAACAAGATAAAGAAGTTTAGATGGCGCGCAGAAATGAGGATGTCGTGATGGTCACTTGCCGGGACAAGGAAAGATAAATTGAGAAACTAACAAATTCGAAGGTTGACTGAAGTGAAGAATGTATCAATAAAGATGAGAGAAGATAGATTGAAATGGATCGGACATGTAAAGAGACGAGAGAGTGAGTACGTGGGATGGAAAGCCTTACAATTAGCGCGAAAGTAGAAAAAGGGACGCCCAAAGATTAGATGTTTGGATAAGGTAAAGGACGTAATGAAAAAGTGGGCCTGGAGGAAGATGATGCTCTGAACTTAGACTTAGATGCATAGAGATGTGGCATTCATTATGGCAACCCTGCAAAATGCAGGATGAACTTCACGAAGAACAAGATTAATCAGCCCCTGTCGTCAAGGGTATCATATCAAAATTGGAGATTGTCTATGTTATGTCCACAAAATTCAATGAAATGAAAATTCGATTCTCGGCCTAATGAAGAAAGAGGTTAGGTTCGTGAGATATCATAAAAGTGATTCATTTTGAACTGTTTGTAATTTACCATTTTAGCATACAGCTAGTGTGTTGGTCTAAGATAAGGGAAATATACTAGTATACACGAGAGAGAAAGAGAGTGAGAGAGAGAGAGAAGATAGATAGAAAGACAGACAGACAGACAGACAGACAGATAGATAGATAGATAGATAATAGATAGATAGATAGATAGATAGATAGATAGATAGATAGATAGATAGATAGATAGATATATAGATAGATAGATAGATAGATAGATAGATAGATAGATAAAATAGAATGAGAGAGAGAGAAAGGGTGAATGAGAGGCGAGGAAGAGTGAGAGAGCAGAAGAGAGAAAGAAAGATAAAGAGAGAGGTAGAGAGAGAGAGAGGGGGGGGGAAGGGAGAGAGAAAGAGACAGACATATATACAGACAGAAAGAGTGTGTGTGTGTGTGTGTGTGTGAGAGAGAGAGAGAGAGAGAGAGAGAGAGAGAGAGAGAGAGAGAGAGGGAGAGAGAGAGAGATGAGGTGGGTTGGATGACCAAAATTGTATAAGTTTTTTTTACCTTTGTATAAGCTTGATCGAAGGTTACGATTGAATAGATCAAATCAAGGATGAGATTCCCAACCCCCGTCCTCTATGATGATGTTGGAACGGTCTTGTCAAATTTCTCATCGATATAGATGTGTGCCCTTTGGAGAAAATATGGATGAAATTAGGGTGTAAGTGGTTTTGACAATGATGATGATAATAATGATGATGGTGGTGATGATAATGGTGGTGATGGTGATGATGGGGGTGATGAATTATAAACATTTACATAGCATTTCCACGGTTTTTACCATAATCAATGCGCTTCACAATGTTTCATGTATTTCCCCAGCAGGCCATATGGAACCGTCTTTTTTTTTAGAATAGCACTTTTACATTATCCACCACTTCCAATAGCCGGGGACTCGTTCACACATGAGTCGAATATGGGAAATGTGTGTTAGGTGCCTAACCCAAGGACACAAAGTCGGGACCAGAATTTGTCACGATTTTTGTCCTTCATCCCGAAACTAACCCTGCTTAACATTGCTTGGCTTATGACATGACGAGGCTCAGGACCAAATCACACACATGGTGTGATTACTTTGTGGGTGGTGGTGATGAAAATGATGATGATGATGTTGATGATGATGATGATGATGATGATGATGATGATGATGATGATGATGATGGTGCTAACGATCAGTTGTAATTCTCATTTCATCATACGAGGAAAGAAAGATGTAGGGAGGGATAGACAGATAAATAGGTGAGATGGAGGCAGATAGAGATAGATAGATATAAAAAGAGAAAGATAAAAAGATAGATAGAAAGACAAAGATAGAGAGAAAGAGAAGGGAAAGAGAGAGCGAGAGAGAGAAAGAAAGATAAGCAGATAGAGAGAGAGAGAGAGGGAGAGAGGGTAATAACACAAATAATATCAGTGGTAAGAAGAATACCAAGGCTCCTCTGCATTATAAACTATACTATAAGACATTTTTAAATGCTGATTCGAATCCCGTTCTGTCCGATGCAAAGTTGAGTCTTTGGAAATGTCTGTTTACTGACATTCTCTCACCTTACTCATGTGTAAAATGAGTACCTTGTCGGTAAAAAAATTGTCTCTGTCGAAAAATAAACATAGTCATGCAGGTAAACTGTTGCTGTAGGCTTGGAACACTTTTGGTGGAAATTGAACGATATGAAATCTGACGATTAGAATGGATTAACGTTTGAAGTCTAAATTAAAAGGATCTAAACTTTTTTAAAAATGAATCGCTTTTTTTTTGGTCGGTCATAAACGCTGTCCATGTTATCAGTGATTATATTTACATTATTTACCTTGTCTAATGGCTCCAGGGTAGGATGTCTGTTCACATCAACTGTTGTTCTAAGTACATGTCTCATCCAGTCATCCGGTGTGTCCCTGTTTAACAAAGATTATGATTAATATATGGATACTGGTGCTAATGCCTAAAAAAAGGTAGTGATGGTGGTGATGGTGGTGGTGATAATGATGATGATGATGATGATGATGATGATGATGATGATGATGATGATTAGGTGATGATGATGATGATGATGATGATTAGATGATGATGATGATGATGATGATGATGATGATGATGATGATGATGATGATGATGATTAGATGATGATGATGATGATGATGATGATGATGATGATGATGATGATGATGATTCACAAAATGAACATTTCATTTTCACCGGTTTTACCATGCCCAATACGCTTTTCATAGTTTCTTTTACTCCTCCAGTAGGCCAAATGGAACCCTATTTCCATTTCATATATTACCAGTAGACTGTTAGGCTTTTTGTAATAACACTCAATTAATATCCGTCACTGGCCATAGTCAGGTACTCATTCAGGCCTGAGTCAAGTGAGGTATTGTGTGCCAAGTGCTTTTTCCCAAGGACACAATGTCGGGTCGAGAGTTTTCCATGATCACTGTCACCCATCCTGACAATGACCACGTTTGAAATTGCTTAACCATCTTGACAGGGCAAGACACCGTACATCTGTGCCACTGAGCAAATCATCATCATCATCATCATCATCATCATCATCATCATCATCATCATCATCAGCAGCAGCAGCAGCAGCAGCAGCAGCAGCAGCATCATCATCATTATCATCATCATCACCATCATCATCGTCATTATTTCTCTTCTCCCTCTCATTCTCATTATTACTATATAAAAAGTATCGTTTTATTATGGACAGAGTGACAGAGAGAATGCAAAGTGAAGAATTTAGATTAAACGGGGGAAGGGGGGGGGGGGGGGAATTTCTAATGGCTAAGTTGGCAGAGCACTCACTTCAGACGCAAATTGACAAAGGTTGATCCCGGTTGAAGTCGGTATATTTTTCTCACACCCGCATGTCCAAACAGCAGTGATTTGGTAGCTGGGCCTGTTAGATCTGGCGTTAAGTACTTTGATATAGATTAGCGTCCTATCCAAAGGGTAGGAAGCAATTGCTATTTTCCGTTTTGCGTTATAGAAACCGGAATAACTCTCGTCCATTGGACCTGAAAGACTTATTTGATATAGGCTGGCTGTGTGTATAACGTGTATTTTTCTGGCACAATATCAGACCGCTTGAGAATCGACACGGGGATTCGAACTTGGGGTCTATTCTACGTTAAACGTAGGGATGGTGTGACAAATCTAAAATCTTAGATATTACGACATTATGATCATGATAATGATGATGACAATGATGATGACGATGATGATGGAGATGAACATAATAATTATGAAGTAAATATGGAGCCGGAGTTTATCGTGGTTTCTATAGCGTCAAATAGACAATAGCAATTGCTTGCTTCCCTTTTGATAGGGCATAGTCTATCGCAAAGTACTTTCTACCATATCTAACAGACCCAGCCACCCAGTCAGGTGGACAAGGGTGTCAGAAAAATAAAATTCTCGACCTCACCGGAGATTGATCTTGGTCCCTTTGATCATGATAATGAAAATCACAAGGTAGAAAAATAATGACAATATCGATATTTTCAGCTTTGATGATGATAATGATGATGATGATAATGATGATGATGATGATGATGATGATGATGATGATGATGATGATGATGATGATGATGAGGATGATAATTAGAGGATGATGATGATGATGATGATAATGATGATGATGATAATGATGATGATGATGATGATGATGATGATGATGATGATGATGATGATGATGAGGATGATGATGATTAGATGATGATGATGATGATGATGATGATGATGATGATGATGATGATGATGATGATGACAAAATTCGGGAGATATTCCATCTGCATGTTTTGGAATATCTCCCTATTTACTAATAGTCAGCGAAGCGGCGCGTGTACATGTAATATCTCCCTATTTATTGACAGTCAGTAAGGTGGGGTCTGAGTATAGAATGTATCCCATATTTGTTGATAGTCATTGAAGTGGCGTCTGTATATGGAATATCCTCCATATTCATTGATAGTTATTGAAGTGGCGCCTACATATAGAATATCTCCCATAATCATTGATAGTTATTGAAGTGGCGCCTACATATAGAATATCTCCATAATCATTGATAGTTATTGAAGTGGCGCATGTATATTAAGGAATATCTCCCTTAAATATATTGAGCTGCTCACTCGGAGTTAGAATTAAGGGAAGACTTCCGTAGTTTCACAGCATTTTTATTATCTTAATATCTTTTAGCCATTCATTATGGACCTTCAATTGTTGCAATGTCCAATAAATATTACTATTTAAGATAAAGTTCATTTTTTATAAGTGGTGTTATTTTTTTCTTATTTCAAAAACAATTTGATGTGTCGGTTCTCGTTTACGATTCCGACCGATGCCATTATAATTACAAGTGTTTCCCCATCAGTTTCAATATCGCAAGTAATGGCAAACATTATCAATTTTTTAAAATTAACTTCTCTTGATTCATCCCAGAGGGGAAATTTGTCTCTAGGGTCTATTCCAAGGGAAGACTGGAATAACCCAGGCGGCAGCGCCGCAAAAAGGAGCTAGGGCATGGTGACTTGCTCAAGGCCTCATAGAGCAGCGATAGGTGATCGAACTTGGTACCTTTCGGTTACGTACGCGAGACACGCTATTTCATTAGGTTATAGTCTCTTTTGTTAGCATTGAGGGGGTTCGCGGGGATCCCGCCCCCCCCCCCCCCCCCCCCAATTTAAAAAAAAGGGGGGGGGGCGTTCAGAGGTCTACCCCTTCCCCCCTCCACCCCAATAAATATAATTTAATATACCCCTCTTAAGGCGTGCAGTGAAACTACGGAATTCTTTCCAAAATTAAAGTTCCAAGTTTTATGTATCCAAATATAGAAACAGGACTGGTAGGACAAACATTTGGACGCACGGGACTCTCAGACTGATAACTAACCAAGATGGACGCATTAATTTCGCTCGACTGGAAATTTTCAAACAACGAAAATGATAATAAATCTATTATTAATAATCTTAACCTTACCTTCCACATCACATCAAAACGCTTGAATTCCTGTTCCATCATCATATTACATGACAAATTAGGCGTCAAATTTCAAGAAAATAGTCTTCCTGTCCATGAAATAAATGTGACAACCACAATACTGATCGGCTTTGGATTTTATTATTTCTTCTTGCAAGAGTCTATGTCAGGCGCTCGTTTCATTTGAATGTTGAAAGGACAGATTTAAATTTTGTGTGTTATAGCGTGAACATAGTTCTCACCCACAGTGTGTAATTTTCCGCAATCTAAAAATTAATTACGTTTCTTGTCAGTGATTACTATAGATAGTATGCGCTTGGCTAAGAAGCTCACAACATTGTCATTGCCATGCGAAAGTATAACGGACCAACACACAAAACTATGTGTAACCATGAACTTTTATAGTCTGGATAATACAGTTTGGTGAGAAGTACTCATAATTAATCGTGGATGACTAAAAAAAAAAAAAAAAAAAAAAAACAAAAACAAAACAAAGACCCGTTCTGTCTATATATATATATATATATATATTTTTTTTTTTTTTTTTTTTTACGTGTATCACTGTTTTCATTAATTAAAGTTTGTCAGTGTGTGCCACTTGGCATGCGCTGTGCTGACTTCGGTAGTCTTAAGCACAGCACACGCCAAGTTGCCGAAACACCTAGCCACCCCCATCTGTCCCAGCGAACCGATAAAGAGTATAGATAGAATGCGTTTGGCCAAGGAGTTCACAACATTGCCATCCGGAAGTATAACGGACCAACACACAAACTCTGTGTAACCATGAACTTTTATAGTCTTGTTAATACAGTTTAGTGAGAACAACTCACAAACGCGGATGGCAAAAGCAATAACAAAGGCCTGAGTGACGTCATCTGCATACTATCTATTGATTACAATTTGACAAGGGCGATTCATTTTTAAAAAGTTTGACATTGTGGATAGGATTTCATGTTTTAATGTAATTACCATCACTGCTGTGTCAATATATTGTGATATCAACTCACAAAGTGTTGGGCCGACTCATTTGACAATATTGTATTTAAAATATAATATACTGAATGAAGATGACGTCACTCAGCTCTTTGTCATTGGTACTAGACCGCAGTTGGGTGATTACTTATCATTAACCCCCCCCCCCCCTCCCACCAACAACCAAAACAAACTTGAGCTCTAATAGATAGAATGCGCTTGGCCAAGGAGTTCACAACATTGCCATCCGGAAGTATAACGGACCAACACACAAAACTATGTGTAACCATGAACTTTTATAGTCTGGTTAATACAGTTTAGTGAGAACAACTCACAAACGCGGATGGCAAAAACAATAACAAAGGCCTGAGTGACGTCATCTACATACTATCTATAAAGGGCATTATCCACTAAACGTGCTCTTAGCGCTTTGCAAGAGTTCCCTAGCCAAAAGCAACAGTTAACATGGACGAGACATATGACGCCTGTTAGACGATATTCCACTTTTCCAACAGAGACAACGCTGTTAACGGCCAGATACTCATTTTACACCTGAGTATGTTGAGAGAATGTGACTAAAGAGCCTTTTTCATGGACTCACCTATGCGCTTTGTGATCTTATGGTACAATACTCACATTGAGACAAATTATTAGGTCACTAGTTCGAGTCCGGCTGTGTGTATGTGTGTGTGTGTGTGTGTGTGTGTGTGTGTGTGAATGGGTGGGTGGGTGCGTGGTGTGGGGTTAACATTGATTTCTTGGAAAAGGCTATATACTAACATGCTGGTGACTCAGCAACACGGAGTTACACATTTACGTTGATATTAGTTATATTGATAGTATGCGATTCAGTAGGATAGTCACCAAGTTCTTTCCAGATCAATTATGTAACAACAAAAATGTACAAATGTGTTTTTTTTATTATTGACATGTTTCAGGTTTGAATAACTCGAGAGTTATGTAAGATTTCATCGAACGGGTTTTTTTCCACGTACGTAGAATTTATTCATGTTTAAATTGAGCTTTTTTATATAGCGCAATATCCACTAAAAGTGCTCAAAGCGCTTTTCAAGGGGTCCGTGGCCAACAGCAACATGCAACATGTAAGACGAGACATGGCACCTGTTAGGCGATATTACCATTTTTTCGGACAGAGACAACGCTGTCAACGGCCAGGTACCCCTACTCATTTTACTCCTGAGTACGGTGAGAGAATATGAGTTAAGAGTCTTTTCCAAGGACTCAACCGTGCGCCGAACGAGGCTCGAACCCAGGACCTTCCGATCCGAGAGCGAGTGTTATACCACAAGACCACATAGCCGCATGTTTGAATATTATTTTTGAATAGTTTTGATTGATATAAGTTTTAACACTGTGTCCACTTCCCCGAGTCCATGGTTAAGACCCCACTGGTGCCCATTTTGGTCGTTTTCGGCGGGTTTCCGCGGGTTACAGCGAGTTTCGTAAAAAAAAAAAGAAACACCCTCTTCCTCTCATAGTCCCAGGTTCACTCACCACTGGTGTACACTTCCCTGAGTCCTTGGTTCACCTCCCACTGCCGCCCACTTCT
>NC_088365.1:55953635-55956135 GCF_034508935.2 Berghia stephanieae | reverse complement strand
GATACGGAGTGAACTTGACACAGAAGAAACAGAAGCAGAATATACCTCTTTTTATGGTGAACCCTTAACATCTTTCAAAGAAATTTCAATAAATGACACAAAGAAAACGATTCTCTCTAGTCCTAGCAAATCATGTAGGCTCGACCCTTTACCAACATCCCTTTTGAAGGAGTGTATTGATGAACTTGCACCTTACATCACTGAATTGATTAATCAATCATTAAGGGAGGGAGTTGTTCCAGAAAGCTTTAAGAAAGCATTGGTGAAGCCATTGTTGAAGAAAGCGGGACTTGACAGTGATAATTTTAAAACTTTAGGCCTGTATCAAATCTACCATTCATTTCCAAAATTCTAGAAAAGATTGTACTAAAACAACTTTCTTGTCACGTGAAACATAATAACCTCGATGAGTGCTTTCAATCGGCCTATCGGCAAAATCATAGCACAGAAACAGCATTGATGAGAATCACAAATGACTTGCTGCAAATTATTGATCAAGGAAAAACCACCATCCTTAGTCTTCTCGATCTTTCGGCGGCCTTTGACACCATCGACCATGCCATACTACTTCGAAGGCTACAAGTTACTTTCGGCATATCGGGCACTGCTCTAAACTGGTTTGCATCATATCTTACTCAAAGAACTCAATCAGTTTTAATTGGGGAAGTAACTTCGTCAGAGCGTGACCTTCATTTTGGTGTACCTCAAGGATCCGTTTTAGGTCCAGTCCTTTTTGTACTTTACACTTCCCCTGTTGTGAGAATCTTAGAGCAACATTCTCTCGCTTACCATATGTACGCCGACGATACCCAGATATATAGCATGTGTTTGCAATCCGATATAGTTTCAAAGATAACTGTTTACGAACAATGCATCAACCATGTGATGAGATGGATGTCTGCAAATAGATTAAAATTAAATGGCGACAAGACTGAAGCCTTATTCATTGCTAGTTCAAATAATAAGACAGATCCATTTACACTGGCACTGACAATCAACGATAATGATAAAATACAACTCACAACATCAGCAAAAAATCTCGGCATCACCCTGGAGAGTGATCTGTCTATGAACAAACATATTAACAATGTGAGAACAAGTGCTATCTGCATTCTAAGAAATATCAGAACAATCAGACCATTTATTAATAGGGAAACTTGCAACAAATTGGTAACATCTTTGATATTCCCGAAAATGGACTACTGCAATGCACTGTTTGTTGGTCTAACAAAGGACAAAATAAACAAACTCCAGAAAATACAGAACATGGCAGCCCGCGTTGTACTACAGAAAGACAGAAAAACTGCAGCTCCCGAATTACTACAGCAGCTGCATTGGCTGCCAGTGGACCAGCGGATTAAATATAAATCTTCAACTATCGTTTTCAAATGCCTGGAGGGCTCGTCACCAGCATATCTCTCAAACCTCGTTGAACGGTATAACCCACAGCGATCGCTTCGATCAACGAACGACCTCAAATTGAAAACACCCGCTGTCGAGTGAAGGCTGGTGAACGCGCCTTTCAGCATTCTGGTCCAAGGTTGTGGAATTTACTACCACTAGAGATACGTTCTTCGTCTTCACTAGAGGAATTCAAGCGTCGATTGAAGACATTCTTATTCCGACAGGCTTTCTTTTGATTATGTGTATAATTAGCGTTGTTCGTGTACTGTGTTAGGGCTTCATTATTAAGTTAATCTTTGTTATGCGCCCAGAGCCCTCCTGATGAAGGGATGTTTGGCGCACTATAAATCTATACCATTATTATTATTATTATTACTACTACTACTACTACTACTACTACTACTACTACTACTACTACTGTTACTACTACTACTACTACTACTACTACTACTACTACTACTACTACTACTACTACTACTACTACTACTACACTACTACTACTACTACTACTACTACACTACTACTACTACTACTACTACTACTACTACTACTACTACTACTACACTACTACTACTATTACTACTTCTACTACTACTACTGCAGTAACTTGTAGTTATTGTTGAAAAGGCTGGTGGTAGTGATAGTGGTGGTTGGTAATGGTGCATATGACAATATTATGACCCATTGTCTAAAATCTGTGTGCGATGAATCACGTATGAACATCAACAGTAGTAGATAATGATGATAACTGATGAGATTACATCAATAAATTATATATCAACAGTAGCAGATAATTTAAAATTGATGAAATTACATCAATAAATATCAACATTCATAGATAATACGAGAGACGAAATTACTTTTTTAAAATGATGATAACCCTTTATAAAATGTATAAGGATACATGGGTATTAATTACTGTTATTGACTCAAGACGTAAAAACGTTGTTACGCAATGAAGATCCCGTTCATTTATTTACGGAATTATTTATTGTTTAATTTATTCATTCATTTATTTACTTATTAAGGAGAAATACCACAGTTCCATAGGGAGCGAATATCAAAACAAAAATTCATTTATTTCAGATCATTATAA
>NC_088365.1:55946135-55948635 GCF_034508935.2 Berghia stephanieae | reverse complement strand
TGTGTGTGTGTGTGTGCCTTTCTCTCTACTTCTCTCTTTCTACATCTCTCTCTCTACCTCTCTTTGTCTCTATCTCTCTATCTCTCTCTCTCTCTCTACTCTCTTCTCTCTACCTCTTTTTCCCCTACCCCACCCCTCCCTCCTCTCTCTCTCCACACACACACACACACACACACACTCTCAACACTCTCTCTCTCTATCTCTCTACCTCTCTCGTTCTATTTTTCTCTATATACATATGATGTATCTATATATATATATATATATATATATATATATATATAAATCTGTATAAATATGTATAAATCAGAGGTTCGATTCTTTCAAAAATAGGCAAGAAAAGATGGACTAGTTGTGGGTTGTTTGCACACCTGAAAAATTAGGATTAGAATATACCCAATATAAATAATATATTCATATCGTTCAATCTCTCTCTCTCTCTCTCTCTCTCTCTCTCTCTCTCTCTCTCTCTCTCTCTCTCTCTCTCTCTCTCTCTGTGTGTGTGTGTGTGTGTGTGCCTTTCTCTCTACTTCTCTCTTTCTACATCTCTCTCTCTACCTCTCTTTGTCTCTATCTCTCTATCTCTCTCACTCTCTCTCTCTCTATCTCTCTTTTTCGCTCTACCCCCCCCCTCCCCTCTCTCTCTCTCTCACACACACACACACACACACACACTCTCACACTCTCTCTCTCTCTATCTCTCTACCTCTCTCGTTCTATTTTTCTCTATATACATATGATGTATCTATATATATATATATATATATATTATATATATATATATATATATATATATATATATCACACACAAACACACATTCTCATATTAATGTACACGCTTCGTGAACTTGCATTTACGGATACGCAATCCAACATTATAAACAAGTATGAATCAGAGAAGAAAATTATCTAACATCAAAAAAGCAGAAAACATTAAATAGAAATAAAACAAGGAATAAATAATTGTGGGGGTTCAGTCGGTTGAGATAGGGGGGGAGGG
This sequence comes from Berghia stephanieae, assembly GCF_034508935.2. Taxonomy (NCBI): domain Eukaryota; kingdom Metazoa; phylum Mollusca; class Gastropoda; order Nudibranchia; family Aeolidiidae; genus Berghia; species Berghia stephanieae. Next base: position 55,947,635 of record NC_088365.1, on the reverse strand, counting down.
AATTGAAAAGGGGGGGGGGGGGGGGGTAGGCGAGTAGAATCCTATATCCCGGGGGTTCCTTCATAATTTGGTTTAAACTCATTACTGGATGATGATTACAACCGTAATGATCCCATTTCATATCCCGTCCCCCCACCGAGATATCATGTCTGCCGTGCAATGAAAAAACGCCATTTTATTTTTAAAATTTGGCCTGAAATTTAAATAAAATTTTTAAAAAGACAGTTTTTACTTCATGACATATCGGTAGGTTAAGGTTTGTCTCTGTCTTGTCAGAAATTCTTAAATCTGAAATTTCAAGCAAATTATCAGGCTGCGACCTTTTTTGTCAAGCTGGAAGTCTCATCATAATATTATTATAATATATCAACATTAAGTCGTTTTGAAGTAAAAGTTTCTTGGCCAAAATTCTGAAATGTGTTTTGGCATTGTGAGGCAAATGAATGTTGTCGTGATGACCTACCCGGATCTATGATGGGCCTCCAGTTCCAAACGATGTCTTGTCGTCACAATCATTACAGACAACAAAAGACTTGAAGACACGCAATCAACTATTCTATGCTCGGACAAAAGACATCATTTCATTTTGGCCAAAAAAAATAATTTAAACTTCTTATAACAATCGATCGATTCAAATGATCTACAACGTGTCAAAATGTCTACAACGAGAGATTGTTTAACAAATGTCTATTTTTAGACATTTAGACGCTTTGTTGATAACCTTAAATCATTCGACACTTGAAGTATAATTTTTTTTTCTGGCCAAAAAAGAAATGAAAAAATACTTTTAGTCAAAGTACAGCAGAGAAAAAAGACAAAGAGAGTAGAAGATATTGGACTAATTTGTAATTAATGAACCAAATTATTACCCAAACTGCGGGCCCGAACAAAGAGAACATGTTCATCCAACAATGAAATAGTTATATTATCTTTTCTACGATTGTTTTACATGTAAAGTCGGCGCCATGTTGTTTTGGGCCTTCCTTTCCCTCTCGTTCTCTCAAGAGTCTATCCCAATGCCACTGCAGAGTAGTTCTTATCCCTGTGCGGCTATGTGGTTTAGTGGTATGACACTCGCTTTCGGATCGGAAGGTCCTGGGTTCGGCGCATAGTTGAGTCCTTAGAAAAGGCTCTTTACTCATATTCTTTCACCGTACTCAGGTGTAAAATGAGTACCTGGCCGTTAACAGCGGTGTCTTTGTCCGAAAAATTGTAACATCGCCTAACAGACGTCGTGTCCCGTCCTGCATGTTAAATGTTTCTGTTGACCTGAGACCCCTTGTAAAGCGCTTTGAGCACATTTAGTGGATATTGCGCTATATAAAGCTCAATTTTTTCCAAAAAAGCTCAATTTTCCACAAGACAAATCCCAATCAATTCCATCTTTCCTTCTAACCTTCTCTGCTACTTCCAATTCCAGAATCATCCTTTTAAAACCATATTATTTTGCCATGGAAAACCAAATGAAGTGAATCAACTTAAAGGGCAAAATGATTACCG
>NC_088365.1:55942213-55946035 GCF_034508935.2 Berghia stephanieae | reverse complement strand
TCCCCTCCTCCCCTCCTCCTCCCCTCCTCCTCCCCCACTACTACTACACTACTACACTAATACTACTACTACAACTATCTACTACTACTATACTACTAATACTACAAATAATACATCTGTTTTGTTCCCATCGAAGCCTTTCCATTTTCACTCTTTCGTTTTATTTTACGATCACCGGCTTCAGGCAGCCCTTCCCGTTTTTCTACTACTATACTATACTATACTACTAACTACATACCACTACGCTACACTACTACTTCCGTCCTTCTCCTGCTCCTTTCCACCCCTCCGCTCCTCCCCTCCTCCTCCTTCCCCTCCCTCCCTCCTCCCCTCCTCCCTCCTCCTCCTCCTCCTCCTCCTTCCCCCCTCCTCCTCCCTTCCAGAAACACCTCTCCCCTCACGTATCCTGCACCCCACCCCACTTACTTGTTTCCCTCACAACAACCCCACCACACCGCCAAGGCAATTTGTCCCTGGCATTGTTGGGTCCTCGCAGGTCACTCAGGACCGTAATTAGGGGCGGGAACAAGTGTGGATCGCCAAGTGTAATGATGCCTAAACCCGTGCCCAGCAGGCAAGGCCGATGGACATTGAGACAGGTTTATTCCCAGTGGGTGGGGGAGTAAGTGAAAAGAGGGGGGGGGGGGGGGGGTGCAAAATGCCGATACTGGCCATGACCAATAGGTAATAGTACATCACATAATTTTTTTTTTACTGCGACATGTTGTGTCATAAAAAAGAACAAAAAAAAAAAAAAAGAAAAAGAAAAAAAAAGCGAAGCATTAATTACCCGGGGTGGGGGAAGTGGAAAATTCCTTAAAATGTCCCACTCCTGGACAAAAATTTTTCTAATTGACAAGTAAATTCTTGTAAAAATTACCTTCTTGCCCAAAATTCTCAAACCGGGTCTTTTTCGAATTTGTTACCAACATTTTTAAAACTTGTTTGTTTTCTCCAAAGTCGGCTGTATGGTGCTTAAGTTTGACAAAATCGTATAGAAATTTGATTCAGGTATTTTTGAATAATAACCTTTTAGTTAAAAATGACAATTCTGCTTCTTGATAGTTGGGATAGAGACAACAAAATGATCTATGGAAAAACGATGATAATATTACGATTCCTACATTCTGATATCTTGTTCAACAACCATTGCGCTGCTGGGGTTTTTTTGAAAACAAAAAATGAAGTACCATGGTATAAACCAAGCAATCTGAAAACTTTTACTTGAGCAAAAAAAAAAAAAACCCAAAAAAACGAGCGGTTGGCAAGGTCTGTATGTAACTAAAACGTTGTTTTGTCGGAAGTAAACCTAATGCTTGAACTTGAATTTTCAATACAATTTCAAATGACGAATTTTGCTTATTTTTTTCATTTCTATGTAGATGGATTGTATGGTGTTATTCACGTGACTTGTCATGGGAAGATATTGATGACGCCAAGGGATTTTTGCTTTATTTGAAAATTCTATTGTGCTATTTCCGAGAGTAATAGGTGATATAATTTGCCTGTTTAAGGATACTCGGCCTTCCACACATTAAAATCTCAGTTTTACTATCATTTAATTTTATTAGAGTATTGAGTGAATGCAATATCTACCAATTTAAGTCCCTTGATTGGTGGACAAAGACTGAATGCAAAGTCCATTCCACATGGAACTGATATCTCAGGGATGTGGCTTGTGTGGCCGTGTGATTGTGTGGTTTTTATTTTCACTCGAAGACCCATCGAGCTCTTTAAAAAATAATGTTTATATCTGTGATGTCCTCTTAATTGCATTCAATAGTCTGATGTCACGTCGCCCAGCAACGGTGGTCATCGTGGTTCTAAACAAGGAAAATCAGTACTTTTTATTCTTCATCCTGGCTAGAACTTTTCATATGACTTGTGATAAGAATGTATAAAAGTCAAAACAAGATCATATTTAAAATGTTTTTCTCCTCTGGATACACTTTTATGGCTCGTCGGAGAAATATTTCATAAGGGCGTCCGCCATTGTTCCGATAGTTTAGAGCCAGTTACTAAGTTACCATGCGTCATTACTAGGGAAGTGACGTTTGACTGTTTGAAGAGTTCAAATTGTTGGCCATTACTAAGGGACAGAATATGTGATAAACGCATTCACCTTTATAACATTTGAATTAAATCAAACGTTTGCAAAGGGAAGAGTAAAATTATTTCATTTTAAAATTGAAAACAATTGGATAGATAGCTATTTTTCTGGTAATCATTTTGCCCTTTAAGTTGATTCACTTCATTTGGTTTTCCATGGCAAAATAATATGGTTTTAAAAGGATGATTCTGAATTTGGAAGTAGCAGAGAAGGGTTAGAAGGAAAGATGGAATTGATTGGATTTGTCTTGTAAATTGAGCTTTTTTGGAAAAATTGAGCTTTATATAGCGCAATATCCACTAAATGTGCTCAAAGCGCTTTACAAGGGGTCTCAGGTCAACAGAAACATTTAACATGCAGGACGGGACACGACGTCTGTTAGGCGATGTTACAATTTTTCGGACAAAGACACCGCTGTTAACGGCCGTACTCATTTTTTACACCTGAGTACGGTGAAGAATATTTGTAAAGAGCCTTTTCTAAGACTCAACTATGCGCCGAACCCAGGACCTTCCGATCCGAAAGCGAGTGTCAACCACTAGACCACATAGCCCACAAGAATAAGAACTACTCTGCAGTGGCAATTGGGATAGACTCTTGAGAGAACGAGAGGGAAAGGAAGGCCCAAAACAACATGGCGCCGACTTTACATGTAAAAACAAATCGTAGAAAAGATAAAATAACTATTTTTGTTGGATGAAAGTGTTCTCTTTGTTCAGACAAGCCGTTTGGGTAAGAATTGGTTCATTAAATTTACAAATTATCCAATATCTTCTTTCTCTCTTTGTCTTTTTTCTCTGCTGTACTTTTGACTAAAAGTATTTTTTCATTTTTTTTGGCCAGAAAAAAAAATATACTTCAAGTGTCGAATGATTTAAGGTTATCAACTACTTGTCTAAATGTCTAAAAATAGACATTTGTTAAACAATCTCTCGTTGTAGACATTTTGACACGTTGTAGATCATTTGAATCGATCGATTGTTATAAGAAGTTTAAATTATTTTTTTGGCCAAAATGAAATGATGTCTTTTGTCCGAGCATAGAATAGTTGATTGCGTGTCTTCAGTCTTTTGTTGTCTGTAATGATGTGACTACAAGACATCGTTTGGAACTGAGGCCCATCATAGATCCGGGTAGGTCATCACGACAACATTCATTTGCTCACAATGCCAAAACACATTTTCAGAATTTTGGCCAAGAAACTTTTACTTCAAAACGACTTAATGTTGATATATTATAATAATATTATGATGAGACTTCCAGCTTGACAAAAAAGGTCGCAGCCTGATAATTTGCTTGAAATTTCAGATTTAAGAATTTCTGACAAGACAGAGACAAACCTTAACCTACCGATATGTCATGAAGTAAAAACTGTCTTTTTAAAAATTTTATTTAAATTTCAGGCCAAATTTTAAAAAAAAAATTGGCGTTTTTTCATTGCACGGCGGACATGATATCTCGGTGGGGGGACGGGATATGAAATGGGATCATTACGGTTGTAATCATCATCCAGTAATGAGTTTAAAACCAAATTATGAAGGAACGCCCGGGATATAGGATTCTGCTCGCCTACCCCCCCCCCCCCCCCTTTCAATTCCCCCCCCCCCCCCTATTTCAACCGACTGAACCCCCACAATTATTTTCCTTTTTTATTTCTATTTAATGTTTTCTGCTTTTTTGTGTTAGATAATTTTCTTCTCTGATTCATCCTT
>NC_088365.1:55849713-55932213 GCF_034508935.2 Berghia stephanieae | reverse complement strand
TTCTGTAAAACCCAGCATCCCAATCAATATATAGTGTTGATCGGACTTGGCTAGGGAAGCGTTTATAAAAGGGAATGAAGACCATAGAAAGAATTAAATGTGCGATAGAAAATATATTTGTTTATTTAATAATGTATCCATCTATTTGTTTGAAAAAGAAAGAAAAAGATGACAGTAGCAGTGATTAGATTAGCCTGGTATATCTAAACAGTCAGAAATGTTGTTTGTTGTATTTTGACGTTCTTTATTTGTTCTTCTGAATTTAGATATGGTCTATGGCTGGGTTTCCGGTTTTTAATGTTTAATTTGCTTTAGATCTATATCGTATACAGAGGAAGGACAGTAAACAATTAATTGTTATGACTGTCTATTTAAAACAGCAAAGTTCAATAATGGCATCCATAAACGTTATAATAAATTTTATTATTTTCCTTCTTTTTCGTTTTCAATTCTTGTTTTCAAAAATGCCTTGTTATTTTATTATTATATTATTATTATTATTATTATTATTATTATTATTATTATTATATTATTATTATTATTATTATTATTATATTATTATTATTATCATTATTATTATCATTATTATATATCATCATTATTATTATTATCTATCATCATCATTATTATTATCATTATTATCATTATTATCATTATTATTATTATTATTATCATCATCCTTATTATTATTATTTATTATTATTATTATTATTATTATTATTATTATTATTATTATTATTATTTATTATTATTATTATTATTATTATTATTATATTATATTATTATATTATCATTATATTATTATTATTATGTATTTATTTATCTAACCTCTTGAATACGTATTTGTTTGAACTAGAAACGTTAAAAAGCCACCCACTTGTAAAGTAATTTCTGATGCTTCACACAGTTAGCTTTGGTCAATGTATATGATTTAATGGAACGTTTTCAGAATGTCTATCCTTATATTATTATAATTGGCTTTCTAGTGAGAGATAGATCTGGTCTGAAAGGCGTTTAGATCTGATCTGCGAGGGCATTTAGGGCAATATCGGAAAAAATTCACTCATGACCCCTTTCATCGGTGTGAACTGCTCGCGTTTGACATGCAAACATTCCGTGCGGAAGGAGGACAAGCTAAATTTTATGTTGTGGCTAATTCAATAGCAAAAAGAATCTTCTACAAGGGGTCATTAATGTTGTATTATTTGTCTGTCTGTTCAGGAGGACTGGAATGCCACCAGAACAAAATGTGTAAGGGAATCTTTCTTTCCCTTCTTCCCTTCTTCCCTTCTCCATCGTTGTGTTCTCTCTCTCTCTCTCATTCTCTCTCTCTCTCTCTCTCTCTCTCTCCCTCTGTCTCTCTCTCTTCTCTCTCTCTCTCTCTCTCTCTCTCTCTCTTCTCTCTCTATATATATATATATATATATATATATATATATATATATATAATATATATATGCGTACTTGTGTGTGAGTGTTGTGTTCGTGTGTGTCTGTGTGTGGTGTCTTTCTCCATCCATCCACACACCCATCTTTCTATCTATCTATCGATCGATCTACATAATATCTATTTATCTGTCCGTCTATCTGTCTATATGATTATCTATCTATTATCTATATGTGGCTATGTGGTCTAGTGGTATGACACTCCGGATCGAAAGTTCCTGGGTTCGAGTTGTGCTCAGAGCGGTACATGGTTGATTCCTTGGAAAAGGCTCTTCACTCATTCTCTCTCACCGTACTCATGTGTGGAATGAGCACCTGGCGTTAACAGCGTTGTCTCTGTCGGAAAAAAAATATTGAAATATCGCCTAACAGGCGTCATGTCTTTTCCTACATGCTAAGAGTTACGTTGGCTAAGGACCACTTGTAAAGCGCTTTGAACATGTCTGGCGATCCGTCATTTCAAACGAGTACGATTGTTTTGGGTAAATCAGTTTCTGAAAATTAAGTATAGATAGAATGCGCTTGGCCAAGGAGTTCACAACATTGCCATCCGGAAGTATAACGGACCAACACACAAAACTGTGTGTAAAAATGAACTTTTATAGTCTGGTTAATACAGTTTAGTGAGTACAACTCACAAACGCGGATGGCAAAAACAATAACAAAGGCCTGAGTGACGTCATCTGCATACTATCTATATACGACAATAACTATGAAGATTTATTTAAAGCAATATCCACTAAACGTGCGCAACGCATTTTACATGGGCTCCCAGACCAACAGCAACACTTAACGTGTAGGACTAGACACGACGCTGTAAATGGCCAGATACTCAATATATACCTAAGAACGTGAGTAAAGAGCCTTTTACAAGGACTCAACTATGCGACGCTCATAGCAGGACTCGAACCTCAGACCTTCTGGTCTGAAGGCGAGTATTATAGCACAAGACCACAAAGCCACACTTGGGTAAAATAAATATATTGAGTGGAAAGAATAATAATGGTCACCACATACACATGAGTACATTAAGTTGAAATACTATTTTACCACGTGTATCATTATTGTAATCTTTAATCAATAGATTTATGGCATACTATTAATATTAGGGCATTCAAGGGATTTTATCCTATTTGCCTATACCATATGTATGTTATGTTATGGTCTTTTAAAGAAAAAAAAAAGAGAAAGAAAAACCTTCTAATAAAAAAAACAAAAAAAAAAAAAAAAACCACAAACAAAACACACCCCCCCCCCCGGCCCAAATAACCCCACAAAACAAAACAGTAAGCATATTATATACTAGAATTCAAGTTTCTGATTATTCAGTTAACACCAAACTCATTTTTTTATCGTTTGCTTCATCCCTTTACGCCAAGATGATTTCGGATTCCAGATTCAGATGGAAGCTCTCGTTTTGTAACAACATCTGAATTTTTTTTTTTTTTAAACGCACCTCAAGTCAGATTATCGAACATTGCCTCCATTCAATACAGGGCCATAGTCTCTAACGGATGTTTTTCTTTCTTTAAACAAAAAAAAAGAATGAATAAATAGAGTATTCATATGTTGTTCTTGCTTTGTCTCTTGGTAGGATGTAGTCCCAGTTATATCAATTTATTTATCTTACCCAGAAATCTTCTTTATCCCATGTTAAATAAGAAAAAATATGCAACCGTCCCCCCCCTCTCTCTCTCTCTCTCTCTCTCTCTCTCTCTCTCTCTCTTTATCTCTTTCTCTCTCTCTCTATCTCTTTCTCTCTTTCTTTCTCTCTCTCTCTCTCTCTCTCTCTCTCTCTCTCTCACATGCACACACTCACACTTACTCTCCATGTCTGTCTATTTTTCCACATTCCAAAATCCTTTGAATACCCTTCATATCATGCCTACATTTCTACATATCTACATACAATATATCATTTACACATCTGTTTAAAATAAACGTTTCATCACCTTTTTTTTTCTCTCACTCAATACCACTCCCCACTTCCTCAAGCGTTGTTTTTTGTTTTGTTTTGTTTTTCTCACCCTTTTTTTTTCCTTTCGATCCGTCAAAAAATAATATTCCTATATTCCTTTGATTCCTTCCTTTCAGCTGGCCAGTCGCAAAGAGACATCAAATTAAACGAAGGAGAAGAAAGCAAGCTTAGTACTAAATACCCGGCAGACAGTTACAGACAGGCCCGAAGAAAAACAAGCTTTGGCCCAGATATTTCACCGCTGCCGTACCCCAGAAAAAACTCGGATTTCAACATTTGGCCAGAAAAGTCGCCTTTCAAATATCGATCGATTTAAATATCCCTCGTCTTGGCAAAAATCCCAAACCTGAGACTTCGTGAAATCTACTTTCAAGTCCCAGATTTGAGAGTTTTTTTTGCCAAGATGAGGGTCATTTAAATCGATCGATATTTGAAGGACGAGTCCTCTGGCCAAATGTTTAAATCCGAGTTTTTCCAGAGTGCGGGAGTTAACTGGTTAACGGAAAGCCTTTTTGTGCTAACACGTAACCCATCCATGGCTGGAATTTGAACTGTCTGTGCCAGATGGATTGTTTCCCTGCTAGAATCGTTTCTTTTCCGCCCCCTTCCTCCACCTCCACCCCCCCCCCCCCCTTCTACCACCCCATTCCAATGGTCTGTCCCTCACGCAATTCTTAACAACCCCCCCCCCCCATCCCCCGCCCTCATACCCCATCCATCGCCCCCGCCCACTTTCTTTCCAAAATTGTCGTATACTGACAAAACCATATTATTTTTTTCATTCTGGCCTAAAAAAATTGATGGGCCAAATCAGATGACTTCAAAATCTAAATCATTTATATGGCGCAATATCCACTAAACGTGCTCAAATTGTTTTTCAAGATGTCCCAAGCCAGCAGCAACACTTAACATGTAAAGGGAGACGTGGAGTCCGTGAAGCGTTATTATTGCAATTTTTCTCTACAGATAATTTATTTAGTAGAGCATTTATATAGAGCAGTATCCAATAAACGTGCTCAAAGTGCTTTAGAAGGGGTCCTTAGCCAACAACAACATACAACTTAACATAATATAGGACGAGACATGATGCCCATAAGGCGATATCACATTTTTCCCTGACGGTTAGATACTCATTTCATACCCGAATAGGTGATAATTATGTGAGTCACAAACTTATGCCATAGACCGGGACTCGAAGCTGGTCCAACGGTTCGAATACGAGTGTCATACACAAGACCACAGCTGCACAAAATTGTCAAAAGTCTCAACTCAAAGATTTAAATAGTCATAAAGTTTGATCAATTGAGCATTGCACTAGTTAAAATACTCACAAATCCTCAGCGGATCTATTGGCAAAATACAAAGATTAATTATGGTAGCCATCAACGTTTATAGATAAACGAAATTGACGTTCTATCAATCAGATGATAAACATTTAAGGTTACACGCAATTTTGTATGTTGGAACGTAATTTCCGGCGGGCGAACGGTGTGATCTTTTTGGCCAAAAGCACAGAATCAATAGTCTGATTAATACACTTTCGTGAGAACTACTCATAGAAATGGCTGGTTAAAAACAATAACAAAGAGCTGAGTGACATAAATGGCGTTCCTTCTATACATAGATGATTATCTTAAATGGGAGTTTTTATACCGCAATATCTACTCGAAGTCTCAAAGCGCTTTACAAGGGGTCCCAGGCAAACATCAACACTTAACATGTAGGACGAGACATGACGCCTGTTAGGCGATATTATACATTATGTCAATAAGATTATATTTTCTGGATAAACTTTTTTAAAAAAATATGTGTTTTGTCTGAGAACTGTAAAATAGTCTAGAAAAATTCAAAGAAACATCCATTGTATCATAATAAAGCTTCTTCCGCACCTACGGGGACATCCTTACAACCGACAACACTTTCAATCTTATTTTAAGTCTGTAGATAGGTTTGTTTTTATATTTTCTATTTCCTAGCTTCGTGTGTCAAGTTTTTTGTTTTTGTTTTGATTTTTTTCAAACCATCGATCGTGGCTGTGAAAATTTAAACAAACAATCGATGACTTTAAACAACTGAGGAAAATGGAAAAGCATGACAAAGTATTCAATTTCATAACAATCGATGTTGTATGATTCCAGGGTTGTCATTTTTGTACATTAATAGACAACACAATTTTACTGACGATCAAACAAAAAACACTTTTTAAAAAAAGAGATTGGCCAGAATACTCTTACTTCAAAAGTTGACCGATTAAAGTGACACGCACGTTGATAAAATGATCAAACCTGAAGTTTCTTTGAAGTAAAAAATGGACATTTATTGGTGTTGCCATGGAAGAAGGTAAGGGGAAGAGGGGGGGGGGGGGGCACTTACCTTGACAAAATTGATCAAACATGAGGTTTCTTTGAAGTAAAAAATAATAATTGAAACTTTTTTGATATTTGGTGTTGCCATGGAAGAAGGAAAGGATGGGGGGGGGGGGGGGGGGGGGGTTGATCGGTTGATATAATTTAACATAAAAGTTTTCTGGTCAATTAGAAAAGAACAAACGGTCTGAATGTACGACATAAGTGTTGCTATTGGTTCTTCACTGTATTCTTTTTTACATTTTTGTGCATTTGCGTCGTATATATATATATATATATATATATATATATTATATATATATATATATATATATATATATATATACATATATATATATATATATATATATATATATATATATATATATATGTATACATTGTAGCCATAGATTCTCAACTTTGTGTTTATACATTTTGATGCATGCCACGTCTGTAAACGAATTACCATTTGTAAAATGAATAAAGTATATTATTATTATTATTATTATTTTATTATTATTATTATTATTATTATTATTATTATTATTATTATTATTATTATAACAAAGACTATAATTTTATATGCATAAAGTCACGAAACCGTTTGAATAATTAACATGTAAACGGTATAAAATAAAAGGCGCCCCGATGGATTAACCTCTAAATCAAAGGAACCAATTTTTACCTTCGGTTGAGTCAATTAAGCCTTAAACAATTTCTGATCCTTCTGTTAACCCAAATTTTGATGGAGTAGTTAGGCATATTAGATTTGGCAGAAAGTCACTTACGATAGACTGGCGGCTAGTACAAAAAAGCAGCACATTATTATTTTCCTATCTACTTTGTTAGACACTGTATCACATACTTGTTATTTACTTTTATGGACCAGTAATGAGTGGCTAATGCATCTCTTCTCATAATAAAGTCAAGAAATATTGGGCACAATCAATGACCGAATGAATGAAAATGATAGTAATAATATGTTGCACCCTTGGGAAACTACATAACACAATTAATTGACACATTCAAATGATGTGTAAATAAGTACCAAAATAAAGACAGAAACAAATAATTTTATGAGAGTGCACGTATGAAAAATCTAAGCGTAACCGGCTACTTGGCGAGTTTTATATATATATAATAGCACCTAACAAGAGCCCTCCCTTGTCCTATGTTATGTCAATTTGTTGTTGTTAGCAGCGACCCCTTGTAAAGCGCTTAGAGCACATTGAGTGGATATTGAACTGTATGAAAGCTTAAGTTATTGCACCCAGGCCGTTGCAGTACAATGAGGATCTACTGTACATAAAATAATGTACAATAAAGCAGTCTTATTGGTTCGCAAATGCCATAATTAAAGATAACAACAGACAAAAAAGAAAAAAAAAAAAAGAAAACAAAAAAAAAAAAAAAAAAAAAAAAAAACCCAACTCAGCTAAGTGTTTCTGAAAGTAGATACCCCAAAATATATTCTACTTTATAAGGTGTGAAAGTGAATCTAGTAAAATTTAAATTCCTTACAAAATTATTGATCATTGATATGCGGTACTCGAATGAATGAGAGAAATATATTTTCATAATTCAATTCAAATTTTTTGCCACTTGGATTTTAGCGTCATACTAAAAGATTTGCTTTTCTTTGTTAGACAGCAACAGATATAAATACCTGCCATATACCATTCTACCAGAAACCGTGAGTACATTCATAATTAAAATGGAGTCGCATTGACTAACATCCATATTTCCAAGACAAATACGTTTATCTCTTTTATTTTGATAGCGGGTAAAATAAGACAGGTTACGTTTCAAAAAAGACAGACAGACAGACAGACAGACAGAAGAAAAAAGACGTGGGGAAAATGGTTAGATTGACTGACAGATGGATAAAGTAAACAAACATAATTTGAGCAAAAGAGTTAAAGGTTTTCAACAGGCCAATTTCCCTATTTACCGGAGTGGGTTTCTGAAGGGACAAATCGGAGAGAGAGAAAAAAAAAGAAATTAAAAAATCTCAGGACGTGACAGACAGCGTTAAAAGCCTTTCAAATTAAAATCAATGCAACGAGAGAGAAAATTAGGTATTTATTTCTTTCTACGATTTCATAGTTAAAATCCCCGAGGACATGTCAAAGAAGGAATGAAAATGGGGTGGGCTGGGTTCGTACGGTTGAGATGTTGTGATTGATTGAAAAGCTGAGATTGATGGAAACTTTCCTGAGGTGTTCTAGTGCTTGAACCGTGTGAAGATGGGGGGGGGGGGGGGGGGGGGGGGGGGGATTGGATGAAAAAAAAATAATTTAAAAACATGTCCCTCGGATTTTCAATCTGGAAAAATATAAATCGAAATTTATGCAATGAACGTTAAAATACTGTGATATTATACCAAAACTATCAAAATGTTATTACAGTCTTAATGATTGATTAACGATATTATTATATATAAAATGGAAAAGGACGATCTTTAATTAATTATTCATAGACCGAAGGTCTAGAGATCAGGTCGTCTCTGATTCGGATGAATAAGTAAGTAGGGTAAGTAAGTAAGTAAGTAAGTAAGTAAGTAAGTAAGTAAGTAAGTAAGTAAGTAAGTAAGTAATTAAGTAAGTAAGTAAGTAGGGTAAGTAAGTAAGTAAGTAAGTAAGTAAGTAAGTAAGTAAGTAAGTAAGTAAGTAAGTAAGTAGGGTAAGTAAGTAAGTAGGGTAAGTAAGTAAGTAAAATTGTAAGTAAGTAAGTAAGTAAGTAAGTAAGTAAGTAAGTAGGGTAAGTAAGTAAGTAAAATTGTAAGTAAGTAAGTAAGTAAGTAAGTAAGTAAGTAAGTAGGGTAAGTAAGTAAGTAAGTAAGTAAGTAAGTAAGTAAGTAGGGTAAGAAAGTAAGTAAAATTGTAAGTAAGTAGGGTAAGTAAGTAAGTAATTAAGTAAGTAAGTAAGTAAGTAAGTAGGGTAAGTAAGTAAGTAAAATTGTAAGGAAGTAAGTAAGTAAGTAGGGTAAGTAAGTAAGTAAGTAAGTAAGTAGGGTAAGTAAGTAAGTAAAATTGTAAGTAAGTAAGTAAGTAAGTTGGGTAAGTAAGTAAGAAAATTGTAAGTAAGTAAGTAAGTAAGTAAGTAGGGTAAGTAAGTAAGTAAGTAAGTAAGTAAAATTGTAAGTAAGTAAGTAGGGTAAGTAAGTAAGTAAGTAAGTAGGGTAAGTAAGTAAGTAAGTAAGTAAAATTGTAAGTAAGTAGGGTAAGTAAGTAAGTAAGTAGGGTAAGTAAGTAAGTAAAATTGTAAGTAAGTAAGTAAGGTAAGTAAGTAAGTAAGTAAGTAGGGTTAGTAAGTAAAATTGTAAGGAAGTAAGTAAGTAAGTAGGGTAAGTAAGTAAGTAAGTAAGTAAGTAGGGTAAGTAAGTAAGTAAAATTGTAAGTAAGTAAGTAAGTAAGTAAGTAGGGTAAGTAAGTAAATCAGTAAGTAGGGTAAGTAAGTAAGTAAGTAAGTAAGTAAGTAAGTAAGTAAGTAAGTAGGGTAAGTAAGTAAGTAAGTAAGTAAGTAAGTAAGTAAGTAAGTAAGTAAGTAAGTAAGTAAGTAAGTAGGGTAAGTAAGTAAGTAAGTAAGTAGGGTAAGTAAGTTAGTAAGTAAGTAAGTAAGTAAGTAAGTAAGTAGGGTAAGTAAGTAAGTAAGTAAGTAAGTAAGTAAGTAAGTAAGTAAGTAAGTAGGGTAAGTAAGTAAGTAAGTAAGTAAGTAAGTAAGTAAGTAAGTAAGTAAGTAAGTAAGTAAGTAAGTAGGGTAAGTAAGTAAGTAAGTAAGTAGGGTAAGTAAGTAAGTAAGTAAGTAAGTAAGTAAGTAGGGTAAGTAAGTAAGTAAGTAAGTAAGTAAGTAGGGTAAGTAAGTAAATAAGTAAGTAAGTAAGTAAGTAAGTAAGTAGGGTAAGTAAGTAAGTAAGTAAGTAAGTAAGTAAGTAAGTAAGTAAGTAGGGTAAGTAAGTAAGTAAGTAAGTAAGTAAGTAAGTAAGTAAGTAGGGTAAGTAAGTAAGTAAGTAAGTAGGGTAAGTAAGTAAGTAAGTAAGTAAGTAAGTAAGTAAGTAAGTAAGTAAGTAAGTAGGGTAAGTAAGTAAGTAAGTAAGTAGGGTAAGTAAGTAAGTAAGTAAGTAAGTAAGTAAGTAAGTAAGTAAGTAAGTAAGTAAGTAAATAAGTAAGTAAGTAAGTAGGGTAAGTAAGTAAGTAAGTAAGTAAGTAAGTAAGTAAGTAAGTAGGGTAAGTAAGTAAGTAAGTAAGTAAGTAAGTAAGTAAGTAGGGTAAGTAAGTAAGTAAGTAAGTAAGTAAGTAAGTAAGTAGGGTAAGTAAGTAAGTAAGTAAGTAAGTAAGTAAGTAAGTAAGTAAGTAAGTAGGGTAAGTAAGTAAGTAAGTAAGTAAGTAAGTAAGTAAGTAAGTAAGTAAGTAAGTAAGTAAGTAAGTAAGTAAGTAAGTAGTAAGTAAGTAAGTAAGTAAGTAAGTAAGTAGGGTAAGTAAGTAAGTAAGTAAGTAAGTAAGTAAGTAAGTAAGTAAGTAAGTAAGTAGGGTAAGTAAGTAAGTAAGTAAGTAAGTAAGTAAGTAAGTAGGGTAAGTAAGTAAGTAAGTAAGTAAGTAAGTAAGTAAGTAAGTAAGTAAGTAAGTAAGTAAGTAAGTAAGTAAGTAAGTAAGTAAGTAGGGTAAGTAAGTAAGTAAGTAAGTAAGTAAGTAAGTAGGGTAAGTAAGTAAGTAAGTAAGTAGGGTAAGTAAGTAAGTAAGTAAGTAAGTAAGTAAGTAGGGTAAGTAAGTAAGTAAGTAAGTAAGTAAGTAAGTAAGTAAGTAAGTAAGTAAGTAAGTAAGTAATTGATCAAAATGCTTTGACAAGCAACACAAGTTTAGTTCATGGTTGTTTGTCTTTGGGACACGCACGTAACATCGTCAAGCGAAATCCTAGGCCAGTAGCTCCAATCCAAATAACGAAAAAAAAACCCATGCAAAGTGCGTACAGAACAGAGATAACGCTGTAAACAGCCAGCTACTCATTTTACACCTAAGTACCGTGAGAGAATGTGAGTAAAGATCCTTTTCCAAGGACTGAACTATGCGCTGATCGAGGCTCGAACCCAGGACCTTCCGACCCAAAAGCGAATGTCATACCACAAGACCACATTGAGGAATACACGCAAAACAGTGTATATTTATATATTATAACCACTCATATCACACGCGGAGCAACAAGCTTTCGAAGTATGTGATGGCATCTGTCACTGTCACATAAAATAGTTATTCATTCAATAACCCACCAAATTAGGTTTGCGCTAAGAAACGACTTTGGCAATCAATAGAAAGAAAACAATTTGACAGAGAGTATTTTAATCTCTCAGCTCTAGGAAGTTTATTTTATTCTTTATTGTGGATGGAGCAACTCTCATTGAACTTGAAGTTATCATTCTCCTGGGGAAGAAAAGTGTTATGAAATCTATAGATAAAATGAAATTGACGTCACTCGGGTCTTTGTTTTTTGTTTGCTTTTTTTTGCCATCCACGTTTATGAGTAATTCTCCTTAACTGTATTATCCAGACTATAAAAGTTCATGGTTACAAAGAGTTTTGTGCGTTGGTCAGTTATATTTCCGGATGGCAATGTTGTGAGCTTCTTAGCCAAGCGCACACTATCTATAGATAGTTCGAAGATGACGTCACTCATGTCTTTGTTATTGTTTTTTTTTGCCAGCCGCGTTTATGAGTAATGCTCACTGAACTGTATTAACCTGACTATAAACGTTCATGGATACACACAGTTTTGTGTGTTGGTCCGTTATACTTCCGGATGGCATTGTTGTGAGCTTCTTAGCCAAGCGCATACTATCTCTAGTGGCAAATACGCTTCAACATTCGTGACGTCACTTCCCCCGTAATGACGCATGGTAACTTGGTAACTGGCTCTAAACTATCGGAACAATGGCGGACGCCCTTATGAAATATTTCTCCTACGAGCATAAAAGCGTATCCAGAGGAAAAAAACAACATAAATCTGATCATGTTTTGACCTTTACACATTTTGATCACAAGACATATGAAAAGGTCTTGCCAGCATGAAGAATAAAAAGTACCGATTTTCTTTGTTTAGAACCACGAGGGCCGCCGTTGCTGGGCGACGTGACATCAGATATTTGAATCCAATTAGGGAACGGACACAGGTGTAAGACAAAAGGTATGTATGAAATAGAGCCAGACAAAGTGGAGAGAAAAGTACAAGAGAAAAATACAACCATCCCAAAAATTCAGCCTGCTTGGATTTCGTCCACTCGTATTCGATAATTTGTTTATTGTGATGTAGAGCAGTATAATTAGGTGCCCCAAACGTAAACAATAACAAGTTGCTAGTGATTTTCGTTAGGGACCGGAAACATTTACGCACAATATAGGTCTCCCAATTTTGTAGTTTGAGTTGTAGGCAATACACTTTCAGTATTGAAAATATGTTTACATAAAATCTAACAGTTGCAGAAATAATAATATAAGACTAAATTATTCTGAAAATCAGGCTCCGAATAATTCTCGTTTTGTTCACACCAGCGCAATAATTTGCTCTGGTCTAAAAATAGATAGACTGTAACTTTTGATAAATTTTACCTTTTGTTCCATAAAATATCCATATCTAGACATTATTTGGTGCATGATCGAGTATTTATGAATATGTGTTTCTTTTGCCACCTAACAGCCAAATTTTAAACGTTATTTTTTTTCTATAATTTACATTGGAACTTGAGCTGTCAAGACAGGAACATGTGGTTTGCCATGTGCTTCTAGACCTTTGTTTACGTTTGGGGCACCTAATTATACTGCTCTATAGGCGAGGGTTCACAACGGAAACGTGTAACCTTGTGAAGGATATTAAAGAATCAAACCCGCCCCAATAACTATCGGGCAGCCCTGTTATTCAATGGTGTCATATACTGTTTTTACCATTAGAGAAATTAGAATTAGAAAGTGCCTGACACTTTAACCAGGAGGTCTGAGGTTTGATCCCAGGTGAGGAGTCTTTGGGATGTTTTTGGAATGTTTTTTTTTCTATTGTACTTTTCTTTCTGTTTTTTTTTTCTGGCACTGTTTCGTACACTCCTTAGAAATTGGCAAGAAAAGAGTTCTTTGTCGCATTGTAAAATATTCAATGAATAATCAAAATAATAATGATATGCTTCCTGAAGCTTTAATCCAAGTAAAACCGATTGTTAAAAACATGCAGAGCTTCAATATTCAATCTAAGACAAGTATTTGTTACCGTTTCAGGTTTCTCCTTTATCAAAACAAGTACTTGAAACTGCAAAGAAAAACTGCGAAGCAACTCAACCGATAGCGTTAAAGATATCTTAGGTATTTATTTACAATTCTTGCCCATTAATTCATTTATTATTCCAGTTTCTTACGTGCTTAATCATTGATTTGTTTTGACGAAGGGGAAAAGTGAACAGTTAAAAGTCATCAATCTGTCTTAGGTTATTTTTAACATTTCTATACATTAAGAAAGAAGGAAAAAGAAATGATCTGAAACACGGAGCAAAAATTGAAACCATCAAAATCAAAAGTACTTGGTCGGAAGAGCGAGGTAGATATGCTTTTCAACTGGCTTCTTAGATTAAAGATTTAGTATATAATAACATAGTGAGCCATCTGTGCTTTAATAGGATAACGATACCATTAAGATTACTGGTAAAAAACAATTTCAAAAAGCAGAGGATAAAATCAGGCGGCCGAGGAGTCCCAATCGTATGACTAGAAGGCGAAAGGCACAAAGTTAGCAAGACAAGTTTAATACTTGCTGAATAGATTTATATTTTTAATAAATTGGATAAGTCTAAGCATCGTATCTAATGTGACCTGTCGTCTCAAAACGGGAGTATATTGGGGTAAACAAGATGTAAAAGAAACTTGAAATGGAAGTGAAAACAGTTGAAATTACAAACTTTGAAACATTTGAAGTTTGATGGTGGGGATTTCCAACCCGGACAATTTGTTTGTATGTTTTGTTTGTTTTTATGGGTTTGACGGTGCTTGCAACACATTTAGGTCATATCAGCACCAGTAAAAAAAGGAAGAAACTTTGATAGTGAAAAGATTCCAGATGTACAATTAAAAGGATTTGAGGAAAAAGTAAGACAAAGGGGAATGGTTCCAATAGGGAACAGATGTAGATTCCAAGAGCACACCATCTATGTACTTAGTTTGAGATCACCTAAATGTCTCAACCAGACACCATCACAAGATCCCACAAAGAGGAATACACTCAAATGCTTACATTATACATTCAAAATAACAAATATAACAATACGTAACAGAGAGATGATTTACAAGGAATAAAATATCATCTCCCAAAACAATAACTATGCATTTGACTGTTTCCCTCCCAGCCACGCACTACGGCCGGGCCAGGGCAAAACGAAATAAGCTCATTCCAAGGCAAAGACAGAGAGAAAATTGGAAAACAGCTGATATAGGTAAGGGAATAGAAGACACAGTAAGTACCACCCTGCCCACTATAAATCCGGAATATTTCAATTCGGACCCCCTTCCTAATTCACCTTCTATTTTAACGCCTAAATTTAATAAGAATTATGACATCGAGCCGAGTTCCAATTTAACACAGCCAGAAATAAATTCATGATATAGACCTAGTTAACCCATTTTCGGGGCTTTTCCTTGTTATTTTTTAATTAAATAAATCGTCTCTTAATATAATTGTCTCACTCGGAATATCGGGTACGAGCTTCTCCCGTCGCTTTTTTACGAATTCGATATTGTTTACATTTTGTTTTGAAATGTTAGCTGTCGGAAATCATCTAGAATCAGTAAGTATTTCAATGTATTAAAAAATATTTATTAAAATAGATCTTGAAAACGTTCGCAACCAAATCACCCAGTTGTTCCAATCCGGACACCAAGTTGTTCCAATCCGGACATCCAGTTGTTTCAATCTGGACACCCTGTTCTCCCAATTCGGACCACTAACTGTATTAAATCAGACACGCAGCTAAAGTTATATTCCCCCTCGCCCCTCCCCCTCCCCCTTAAAAATCTGTTGCATTAAACAAATTAAAATGTATTTTCCCCGCTACTTCAGACTGGTACTTGTTTTCTTCTTTGTCCTTCTTATAAAATGAGAAAGTCATCAGCGAAGGTTATGATTTAACTCTCTCCTTACCACCAATAGGAAAATCGTCACATTCGTTACGATGCAACCGACACTTTTCTCATTCTCATTTCTCTTGGACATCACAAAATGTAATGAAATTCTTTGATTTACAGCTATAAATACTAAACATTGTGTTGTAGAGCTCACTTGTAACTTTTTTGGTTGAGTAAGAAAAGTCTATTTTGTCCTGGGTGGGTGTGAATTTTCGTGGGAAATTCTACAAATAGCCGGTAAGGAGAGAGTTAAACCACCATCAACATATACTAGGCCTCGTAGTTGCAAGAGATGACACCCGAACCCAATTATAGACCCAGTATAACATTGTTGTAGTGGACAATAAACTGTTGTGTCTTTATTAAGATTTCCAAATACAACAATGGGCCGATAATAAATTGGGTTATCAGACCTGCAAATAATTGCACGTCGATTATTGGTCATCTGATTCACTCCCACATAATACCGTTTCGAGTCGATGGGTCACAAATGGTTCCAGTCTCAATGCACAGCTCATAATCTTATCACACAATTATGGCAGTGAGATTTTCAAAAATGGAAATTCTGACAAGGTCGAAACGGAGAGAACATCATATCATTTTTCAAAGATAACAAGATTAGCATGGAGTGTGTTTCCATTATAAAATGAATTCGTGGAATATTTTATCATGTCAGAAAAGCTAACTATGAGAAAGGAATTATTAACCAGTTAATTGCCGTACTTTGGAAAGAAAAAACTCATATTTAAAAATGTGGCTAGAAAACTCGTCCTTCAAATATCGATCGATTTAAATGACCCACATCTAGACAAAAACTCTCAAACCTGGTACTTTAAAGAATACTTCGCGAAGTCCCAGGTTTTAGAGTTTATTTTCCAAAATGAGGGCTATTTAAATCTGTTGATATTTGAAGGATGAGTTTTCTGGCCAAAATTTTTAATACGAGTTTTTACAATGTACGGCAGTTAACTGGTTAAAAAGAAATATCAGAAAATGAATGTAAGGAAGGCATTAGGCCCCAGAGATTGCATAGCTAGACAGTCCTCGTCATCGGCTTTTAGAGCCTGGTTAGGAGTGCAATTGACTGCACATTTTGATATGGCCTCCACCACAAAAGATGGGGTTCCCTCGAGGCGACGCCACTGGATGGCACTCAAATTTGAACTAATTAAAATCTTGTCATTAGAGAGGCCCAGGAGAGATGCGTCGTGAAAGGGAAAGGGAGATGTGTATGTTGTGTGTGTGTGTGTGGGGGGGGGGGGGGGGGGGGGGGGGGGGATAAGAATTGGGGGAAGGGATAAAGATGAGGGTGGAGGGATTTTGGGCTGGTTTTGATAATGTCTTTGGAGAGGTTTTTTTCTGGATTTTTTTAAGGGGGGGGGGGGGGGGGGGTTGACGTTACAGAGTGTCGATGGGGAGCGGAGGGAGGGTGAGGAAGATGTTTTGAAGTGGATGGAAAGATGAGATAATTGGATGTCATAGGATATACGTGTATATGATGTGTGTGTGTGTGTGTGTGTGCGTGTGCGTGTGTGTGTGTGCCATCGTGTGTGTGCATGTCGATGTATGTGTATTTATATGTGTTTATTATTGTGTAAGAGGACGTGTGTGTCAGGGGTGGGAGATGAGATAGAGATTGAAATATGAAGATCGGTAGATAAAATAAAATATGAAAAAAAAAGTTAAAGAGATCGAAGGAGCATTGAATCTGCAAAGAGGACATCTCATACGAATATCTCTCTCTCTCTCTCTCTCTCTCTCTCTCTCTCTCTCTCTCTCTCTCTCTCTATATATATATATATATATATATATATATATATATATATATATACATATATATGCGTGTGAGTGTGAGTGAATGTATTTGTGAAAGGCGGGTGTGGGGTGGGGGGGGGAGGGGAATATATATATATATATATATATATATATATATATATATAGATAGTATGCAGATGACGTCACTCAGGCCTTTGTTATTGTTTTTGCCATCCGCGTTTGTGAGTTGTTCTCACTAAACTGTATTAACCAGACTATAAAAGTTCATGGTTACACAGAGTTTGTGTGTTGGTCCGTTATACTTCCGGATGGCAATGTTGTGAACTCCTTGGCCAAGCGCATTCTATCTATATATATATATACATGTGTGTGTATGTATGTATGTATGTATGTATGTATGTATGTATGTATGTATGTATGTATGTATGCCTGTATGTATAGATAGTATGCGCTTGGCAAAGATGCTCATAACATTGCCATTCGGAAGTATAACGGTCCAACACACAAAACTGTGTGTAACCATGAACATTTATAGTCAGGTTAATACAGTTCAGTGAGAATCACTCACAAACGCGGATGGCAAAAAACAATAACAAAGACCTGAGTGACGTCATCTTCGAACTATCTATACTAGTAATTTTAAGGAAAGAGCGAGCAGCAGAGAATAAGAAAATGGGGCACGTGCGTTTGGGTGTGTGTGTGGGGGGTGGGGTGGGGGGGGGGGGGGGAAGACAGATTGGGAGAAAGAGAATCACACACACACACACGCACACACACACACACAGAGAGAGAGAGAGAGAGAGAGAGAGAGAGAGAGAGAGAGAGAGAGAGGATGCATTTGTGAGGGAATGAGAGAGTTTTGTGTGTAAGTCTGTGAGTGTGTGTGAGTACGTATGCCTACGAGCTCGTATGCACTTGTGAGTTAATCTGTGTATTATGTCTGACTGACAGACTGACAGACTGACAGACTGGCGGGTTGATGGATCGGGTGAGAAAACACAAAACAAAATTAAAACAGGAAAAGTTTGATTATCTGTTGACAAGTTAAAATGAGACTCAAGTTATGAAGTTGTAGTTCGTGCGACTCAAGTGTGACTCAAGCCCTTCTCGTATTAAGCAGTAAACTGTTGTAGTCTGGAAAAAACGTGTATGAAAAAATTTGGCAAAAAAAAAATAACAACAATTCGTCCCTCAAATATCGACCGATTTAAATAACTCTCAACTTGTCAAAAACTCTCAAACCTGGGACTTCGTGAACCCCCAGGTTTGAGAATTTTTGCCAAGTTGGATGTTATTTAAATTGAACGATATTTGAAGGACGAGTTTTCTGGCCAAATTTCATATACGTGTTTTCCCAGAGTAAGACAGTTAGCTGATTAATAACGAAAACAAAAGGGAAAATAGAAAGAAAAGAAGACATATTAAGAAAGGAATAAATTGGATGATGTAACAATCGGAATAAAATGGGGGAAAAGTTGAAGGATAGAAGGTTCAAATTGATGGATTGCTCGGGGGGAAAAGTTGAAAGAAGAGTAAAGAAATCTATGAAAATGATAATATTATGAGTCATAAGTTGATAATTAAATTGAAATATCAAAATACTTGTATTCTTATACCTTAATATATATATATATATATATATATATATATATATATATATATATATATATATATATATATATATAAAAAAATGATTGTCTTGTTTTATGCCTAGCTTGCTCGGTGTGTATAAATAAGCTTAACACCGTTCGTAGCTGTCCGCATTGTACCTACCACATTTGGGGTGTTTTGTTTTTACGACACCCGCCTAAACCCGACGAAACCCGACGAAACCCGACAAAGTTATGAGAAGTGGGCGGCAGTGGGAGGTGAACCAAGGACTCAGGGAAGTGTACACCAGTGGTGAGTGAACCTGGGACTATGAGAGGAAGAGGGTGTTTCTTTTTTTTTACGAAACTCGCTGTAACCCGCGGAAACCCGCCGAAAACGACCAAAGTGGGCACCAGTGGGGTCTTAACCATGGACTCGGGGAAGTGGACACAGTGTTAAAACTTATATCAATCAAAACTATTCAAAAATAATATTCAAACATGCGGCTATGTGGTCTTGTGGTATAACACTCGCTCTCGGATCGGAAGGTCCTGGGTTCGAGCCTCGCTCGGCGCACGGTTGAGTCCTTGGAAAAGACTCTTAACTCATATTCTCTCACCGTACTCAGGAGTAAAATGAGTAGGGGTACCTGGCTGTTGACAGCGTTGTCTCTGTCCGAAAAAAATGGTACTATCGCCTAACAGGTGCCATGTCTCGTCTTACATGTTGCATGTTGCTGTTGGCCACGGACCCTTGAAAAGCGCTTTGAGCACTTTTAGTGGATATTGCGCTATATAAAAAAGCTCAATTTAAGCATGAATAAATTCTACGTACGTGGAAAAAAACCCGTTCGATGAAATCTTACATAACTCTCGAGTTATTCAAACCTGAAACATGTCAATAATAAAAAAAAACACATTTGTACATTTTTGTTGTTACATAATTGATCTGGAAAGAACTTGGTGACTATAGATAGTATGCAGATGACGTCACTCATGCCTTTGTTATTGTTTTTGCCATCCGCGTTTGTGAGTTCTTCTCACTAAACTGTATTGACCATACTATAAAAGTTCATGGTTACACAGAGTTTGTGTGTTGGTCCGTTATACTTCCGGATGGCAATGTTGTGAACTCCTTGGCCAAGCGCATTCTATCTATCCTACTGAATCGCATACTATCAACATAACTAATATCAACGTAAATGTGTAACTCCGTGTGGCTGAGTCACCAGCATGTTAGTATATAGCCTTTTCCAAGAAATCAATGTTAACCCCACACCACGCACCCACCCACCCATTCACACACACACACACACACACACACACACACACACATACACACAGCCGGGCTCGAACTAGGGACCTATTGATTGGTCTCAATGTGAGTATTGTACTATAAGATCACAAAGCGCATAGGTGAGTCCATGAAAAAGGCTCTTTAGTCACATTCTCTCAACATACTCAGGTGTAAAATGAGTACCTGGCCGTTAACAGCGTTGTCTCTGTTGGAAAAGTGTAATATATGTCTAACAGGCGTCATATGTCTCGTCCATGTTAACTGTTGCTTTTGGCTAGGGAACTCTTGCAAAGCGCTTAGAGCACGTTTAGTGGATAATGCCCTATATTAAAGCTCAAGTTTGTTTTGGGTGTTGGTGGGGGGGGGGGGGGGTGGTTAATGATAAGTAATCACCCAACTGCGGTCTAGTAACAATGACAAAGAGCTGAGTGACGTCATCGTCATTCAGTATATTATATTTTAAATACAATATTGTCAAATGAGTCGGCCCAACACTTTGTGAGTTGATATCACAATATATTGACACAGCAGTGATGGTAATTACATTAAAACATGAAATCCTATCCACAATGTCAAACTTTTTAAAAATGAATCGCCCTTGTCAAATTGTAATCAATAGATAGCGTGTGCTGTGCTTAAGACTACCGAAGTCAGCACAGCGCATGCCAAGTGGCACACACTGACAAACTTTAATTAATGAAAACAGTGATACACGTAAAAAAAAAAATATATATATATAGACAGAACGGGTCTTTGTTTGTTTGTTTTTTTTTTTTTTTTTTTTTTTTTTTTTTTTTTGTCATCCACGATTAATTATGAGTACTTCTCACCAAACTGTATTATCCAGACTATAAAAGTTCATGGTTACACATAGATTTGTGTGTTGGTCCGTTATAGATAGAATGCGCTTGGCCAAGGAGTTCATTTTCTTGAAATTTGACGCCTAATTTGTCATGTAATATGATGATGGAACAGGAATTCAAGCGTTTTGATGTGATGTGGAAGGTAAGGTTAAGATTATTAATAATAGATTTATTATCATTTTCGTTGTTTGAAAATTTCCAGTCGAGCGAAATTAATGTGTCCATCTTGGTTAGTTATCAGTCTGAGAGTCCCGTGCGTCCAAATGTTTGTCCTACCAGTCCTGTTTCTATCTTTGGATACATAAAACTTGGAACTTTAATTTTGGAAAGAATTCCGTAGTTTCACTGCACGCCTTAAGAGGGGTATATTAAATTATATTTATTGGGGGGGAGGGGGGAAGGGGTAGACCTCTGAACGCCCCCCCCCCCCTTTTTTTTAAATTGGGGGGGGGGGGGGGGGCGGGATCCCCGCGAACCCCTCAATGCTAAAAAGAGACTATAACCTAATGAAATAGCGTGTCTCGCGTACGTAACCGAAAGGTACCAAGTTCGATCACCTATCGCTGCTCTATGAGGCATTGAGCAAGTCACCATGACCTAGCTCCTTTTTGCGGCGCTGCCGCCTGGGTTATTCCAGTCTTCCCTTGGAATAGACCCTAGAGACAAATTTCCCCTCTGGGATGAATCAAGAGAAGTTAATTTTAAAAAATTGATAATGTTTGCCATTACTTGCGATATTGAAACTGATGGGGAAACACTTGGAATTATAATGGCATCGGTCGGAATCGTAAACGAGAACCGACACATCAAATTGTTTTTGAAATAAGAAAAAAATCACACCACTTATAAAAATGAACTTTATCTTAAATAGTAATATTTATTGGACATTGCAACAATTGAAGGTCCATAATGAATGGCTAAAAGATATTAAGATAATAAAAATGCTGTGAAACTACGGAAGTCTTCCCTTAATTCTAACTCCGAGTGAGCAGCTCAATATATTTAAGGGAGATATTCCTTAATATACATGCGCCACTTCAATAACTATCAATGATTATGGGAGATATTCTATATGTAGGCGCCACTTCAATAACTATCAATGATTATGGGAGATATTCTATATGTAGGCGCCACTTCAATAACTATCAATGAATATGGGAGATATTCCATATACAGACGCCACTTCAATGACTATCAACAAATATGGGATACATTCTATACTCAGACCCCACCTTACTGACTGTCAATAAATAGGGAGATATTACATGTACACGCGCCGCTTCGCTGACTATTAGTAAATAGGGAGATATTCCAAAACATGCAGATGGAATATCTCCCGAATTTTGTCATCATCATCATCATCATCATCATCATCATCATCTCATCATCATCATCATCATCATCATCAGCATCATCATCATCTACATCATCATCATCTCATCATCATCATCATCATCATCATCATCATCATCATCATCATCATCTCATCATCATCATCAATCTCATTCATCATCATCAAAGCTGAAAATATCGATATTGTCATTATTTTTCTACCTTGTGATTTTCATTATCATGATCAAAGGGACCGAGATCAATCTCCGGTGAGGTCGAGAATTTTATTTTTCTGACACCCTTGTCCACCTGACTGGGTGGCTGGGTCTGTTAGATATGGTAGAAAGTATTTTGCGATAGACTTAATGCCCTATCAAAAGGGAAGCAAGCAATTGCTATTGTCTATTTGACGCTATAGAAACAACGATAAACTCCGGCTCCATATTTACTTCATAATTATTATGTTCATCTCCATCATCATCGTCATCATCATTGTCATCATCATTATCATGATCATAATGTTGTAATATCTAAGATTTTAGATTTGTCACACCATCCCTACGTTTAACTTAGAATAGACCCCAAGTTCGAATCCCGTGTCGATTCTCAAGCGGTCTGATATTGTGCGAGAAAAATACACGTTATACACACAGCCAGCCTATATCAAATAAGTCTTTCAGGTCCAATGGACGAGAGTTATTCCGGTTTCTATAACGCAAAACGGAAAATAGCAATTGCTTCCTACCCTTTGGATAGGACGCTAATCTATATCAAAGTACTTAACGCCAGATCTAACAGGCCCAGCTACCAAATCACTACTGTTTGGACATGCGGGTGTCAGAAAAATATACCGACTTCAACCGGGATCAACCTTTGTCAATTTGCTCTGCCAACTTAGCCATTAGAATCCCCCCCCCCCACCCCCCTTCCCCCGTTTAATCTAAATTCTTCACTTTGCATTCTCTCTGTCACTCTGTCCATAATAAAACGATACTTTTTATATAGTAATAATGAGAATGAGAGGGAGAAGAGAAATAATGACGATGATGATGGTGATGATGATAATGATGATGATGATGATGCTGCTGCTGCTGCTGATGATGATGATGATGATGATGATGATGATGATGATGATGATGATGATGATGATGATGATGATTTGCTCAGTGGCACAGATGTACGGTGTCTTGCCCTGTCAAGATGGTTAAGCAATTTCAAACGTGGTCATTGTCAGGATGGGTGACAGTGATCATGGAAAACTCTCGACCCGACATTGTGTCCTTTGGGAAAAAGCACTTGGCACACAATACCTCACTTGACTCAGGCCTGAATGAGTACCTGACTATGGCCAGTGACGGATATTAATTGAGTGTTATTACAAAAAGCCTAACAGTCTACTGGTAATATATGAAATGGAAATAGGGTTCCATTTGGCCTACTGGAGGAGTAAAAGAAACTATGAAAAGCGTATTGGGCATGGTAAAACCGGTGAAAATGAAATGTTCATTTTGTGAATCATCATCATCATCATCATCATCATCATCATCTAATCATCATCATCATCATCATCATCATCATCATCATCATCATCATCATCATCATCATCTAATCATCATCATCATCATCACTAATCATCATCATCATCATCATCATCATCATCATCATCATCATCATCATCATCATCATCATCATCATCATCATTATCACCACACCATCACCACCACCACTACCTTTTTTTAGGCATTAGCACCAGTATCATTATTTTAATCATAATCTTAAACAGGGACACACCGGATGAGTGGATGTGACATTTACTTGGAACAACAGTGGATGTGTACAGAAATCCTACCCTGGAGCCTTCAGACAAGATAAATAATGTAAATATAATCACTGATAACATGGACAGCGTTTATGACCAAAAAAAACAAAAACAAAGCGATTCATTTTAAAAAAAGTTTAGATCCTTTTGATTTAGACTTCAAAGATTAATCCATTCTAATAGTCAGATTTCATATCTGACAATGTCCACCAAATGTGTTCAAAGCGTTTTACAAGGTGTTCCAAGCCTACAGCAACAGTTTACCTGCATGACGATGTTTATTTTTCGACAGAGACAATTTTTTATACCGACAAAGTACTCATTTTACACATGAGTAAGGTGAGAGAATGTCAGTAAACAGACATTTCCAAAGACTCAACTTTGCATCGGACAGAACGGGATTCGAATCAGCATTTAAAAATGTCTTATAGTATAGTTTATAATGCAGAGGAGCCTTGGTATTCTTCTTACCAATGATATTATTTGTGTTATTACCCTCTCTCCCTCTCTCTCTCTCTCTCTCTCTCTATCTGCTTATCTTTCTTTCACTCTCTCGCTCTCTCTTTCCCTTCTCTTTCTCTCTATCTTTGTCTTTCTATCTATCTTTTTATCTTTCTCTTTTTATATCTATCTCTATCTGCCTCCATCTCACCTATTTATCTGTCTATCCCTCCCTACATCTTTCTTTCCTCGTATGATGAAATGATAATTACAACTGATCGTTAGCACCATCATCATCATCATCATCATCATCATCATCATCATCATCATCATCATCATCATCATCATCATCATCATCATCATTATTATTATCATATCATCATCATCATCATCAACATTATCATCATCATTTTCATCACCACCACCCACAAAGTAATCACACCATGTGTGTGATTTGGTCCTGAGCCTCGTCATGTCATAAGCCAAGCAATGTTAAGCAGGGTTAGTGACGGGATGAAGGACAAAAATCGTGACAAATTCTGGTCCCTACCATGTGTCTTTGGTTTAGGCATATAACACAAATTTCCCCTATTCGACTCACGTGTGAATGAGTACCCGGCTATTGGAAGTGGTGGATAATGTAAAAGTGCTATTCTAAAAAAGACGGTTCCATATGGCCTACTGGGGAAATAAATGAAACATGAAGCGCATTGATTATGGTAAAAACAGTGTAAATGCTAAGTAAACGTTTATATATATTTTTAATTCATCACCACCATCATCACCATCACCACCATTCTAATCACCACCACCATCATCATTATTATCATCATAATTATCATCATCAAAACCACTTACACCCTAATTTCATCCATATTTTCTCCAAAGGGCACACATCTATATCGATGAGAAATTTGACAAGACCGCTCCAACACCATCATAGAGGACGGGGGTTGGGAATTTCATCCTTGATTTGATCTATTCAATCGTAACCTTCGATCAAGCTTATACAAAGGTAAAAAAAACTTATACAATTTTGGTCATCCAACCCACCTCATCTCTCTCTCTCTCTCTCTCTCTCTCTCTCTCTCCCTCTCTCTCTCTCTCTCTCTCTCTCTCTCTCTCACACACACACACACACACACTCTTTCTGTCTGTATATATGTCTGTCTCTTTCTCTCTCCCTTCCCCCCCCCCTCTCTCTCTCTCTCTCTCTCTCTCTACCTCTCTCTTTATCTTTCTTTCTCTCTTCTGCTCTCTCACTCTTCCTCGCCTCTCATTCACCCTTTCTCTCTCTCTCATTCTCAATTTATTATTTATCTATCTATCTATCTATCTATCTATCTATCTATCTATTATCTATCTATCTATCTATCTATCTATCTATCTATCTATCGATCTATCTATCTATTATCTATCTATCTATTATCTGCCTGTCTGTCTTTATCTATCTATCTCTCTCTCTCTCTCTCTCTCTCTCTCTCTTCTCTCTCTCTCTCTCTCTCTTTCTTTTCTCTCGTGTATACTAGTATATTTCCCTTATCTTAGACCAACACACTAGCTGTCTGCTAAAATGGTAAATTACAAACAGTTCAAAATGAATCACTTTTATGATATCTCACGAACCTAACCTCTTTCTTCATTAGGCCGAGAATCGAATTTTCATTTCATTGAATTTTGTGGACATAACATAGACAGACAATCTCCAATTTTGATATGATACCCTTGACGACAGGGGCTGATTAATCTTGTTCTTCGTGAAGTTCATCCTGCATTTTGCAGGGTTGCCATAATGAATGCCACATCTCTACGCATCTAAGTCTAAGTTCAGAGCATCATCTTCCTCCAGGCCCACTTTTTCATTACGTCCTTTACCTTATCCAAACATCTAATCTTTGGGCGTCCCTTTTTCTACTTTCGCGCTAATTGTAAGGCTTTCCATCCACGTACTCACTCTCTCGTCTCTTTACATGTCCGATCCATTTCAATCTATCTTCTCTCATCTTTATTGATACATTCTTCACTTCAGTCAACCTTCGAATTTGTTAGTTTCTCAATTTATCTTTCCTTGTCCCGGCAAGTGACCATCTCGACATCCTCATTTCTGCGCGCCACCTAAACTTCTTTATCTTGTTTCTTTGTTGTAGCTGCAGTCTCTACTCCATATAACATTGATGGTCTTACAACTGTTTTATATATTTTCCCCTTCAGCTTTGTGAAAATTCGTTTGTCACACATAACTCCAGATAACCTCCATCTCATTGTCCCCATCTCCTTGTACAGTTGTTCTTAAGTGTTTGAATTGGCTTACCCTTATCCTCTCCTTTCCTTTCAAACACCGGTCTCCAACCCTACAGTTTCTTTTCCGCCACACCTTTTGTATCATTCAAAAAGTACAACGTCATCCCCATACATCATGTTCCATGGCACCTCTCGCCGAATGGGTTCTGTTAGAACATCTATTACTATTGCAAACAGCAGTGGGTTGAGAGCAGATCCTTGGTGTAATCCAACTCATACATTAAATGTAACAGTTGAGCGAACAGCTGTCTTACCACTGTTTTGCTTCCTTTGTACATATATTGGATAACTGATATATATATATATATATATATATATATATATATATATCGCTATTATATATATATATATATATATATATATATATATATATATATATCGCTATATATATATATATATATATATATATATAAACATTTTTAAATAACAATCTTTAACTGCTATGATTTTATTAACAAATTATTACAACAGTATTGACACAATTGAGCAGCTATGGCCTCTCAGGGCCGTTAAAAATTGATAACTTTGATATATTTCTCTGCTACCCCCTTTGCTCTTAGACAGTACCACATTTCTTCTCTTGGTACCCTATCATACAATATAATTCTCTATTCTTTTCTCTATATATCTCTGCGTTCACTTTTAAAGAAAATATAACATCCGTTGTACATTTACCAACAACAAATCCAAACTGTTCTTCACTTATTTCTACATCTTTTCTAATCCTCTAATCGATTACTCTTTCCCATATCTTCATATGTATCCCGTAGAACAGTCTACATAGGATACATCCACACGTCCAGGCAAAGACACCACCATGGTCCATACACAAACCAAATATAAACTTGGTTTTAACAAAACTCGAATAATCACAAACAGACCCTCAGATATGACTTACTTGACTTAGATGCCTTTCGCGTCTCGACCGAAAGATCGGGTCGCCTTGGCTGTTTCCAGTATTTCCTGTGTGAGGTGTCTCCAATATTGCCGGTCCTCTGCTAGGGTTCTCAGATTTTCAAGGTCCCCTGCCGTTATGAGACTAATGCTTTGTCCAAGTGTTGTGAGGTTTTTGTTTAGGATCACGGGGAGTGTTGTGATCGGTCTTCCTCTGAAAAGGTTCCCGTGTTTTTGGAAGTATCCCGACATGGCTTGGTTTGCTGGTATGTTTTTGTCCCTGCGTAGTATGTGACCGAAAAGTTGCCATCGTTGTTGTAAAATGTCAAGGGAGATTGGTCTTTCTTTTGTGATCTTATAGAGTGATTCATTTGAGATCTTTTTGGGGTATTTGATGTCCAGTACCCTTCTTAGCTGTGTGCGATGGAAGGCATCCAGATGTTCTTCTTCGGATTTTGTCAACGCCCAAGTGCCGCAGTTATACAGAAGTACCGGTTTTACAAGAGCATGGTACAGTTTCAGTTTGGTTTTTCTCTTTATTTTGTCACCTCTAATCCATACATTGGTGAGTTTACTGAGTGCGGCGTTTGATAGCTGTTTTCTTCTTTGTACATCCTCGGTGTCTCCAATTAGTGAGCCGACTTTCTTTGTTCTTTTCCATTCCTCTTTGTTCCTCGATATTGTTGTAAATTCGGTTTTATTAGCATTGACTTGGAGGTTATATTTCATGAGGGTATTTTGTATGATGTCTATATTTGCTGGTGTTGATCCAATAAAATCGACATCATCTGCATAGGCGATTTCTCTAGGGATTGCGTTCTCAATATGAGTCGTTGGTTTTGGAATGACTTTTCGAACTTCTTTCAGAGCGTGTTCTAAGTATATTGTGAACAGAATCGGGCTCAGACTATCTCCTTGGGGGTCCCGATGTTACTTTCGAACTGCGTCTGTTTTGTGGCCCCGTATATCCTTGGTTGTATCTTTGTGTTGCTGAGGAGAAATCGGATTATTCGGAGCTCGTCTTCGTCTACTATTTCTGTTAATATCTCCAAAAGTTTTCCTCTGTCGATCGTATCAAAGGCTGCGGACATATCGATTCCGGATATTGTTATGGATATGTTTTCTTTGAGTGCCTTTGCTGCCAACCATTTATGTGTCCATACAACGTCCGATGTGCTTCGGTCTTGGCGAAACCCGCTTTGGCTATGTGATAGATAATTTTCTATTTTCGGTCTAATTCTGTTGAGGACAATAGTTGACAGTGTTTTTCTTATGGTATTCAGTAATGTTATTGGGCGCAGGTTGTTTACGGGTCCTTTCGTTTTTCCTGGTTTTTGTATTGTAATTAGGACACCGCTGTTTATGTCCCAGTCTTTGTGTGTTGAGAATGTTTTGTTCATTATGTTTGCAATGCTCAGATCCAGGGAGAGGGTACCGCATTTCAGCAATTCAGCGGGAATTTCATCTTCGCCTGGGGATCTGTTATTGTTTAGGCACTTTATGCTATTTCTAACTTCAGTTGTTGTGATGCGGTTGTTTAGGTCTCTAGGGTTTCCTGAGAAGGGCGATATTTGTGAGACTTGTTTGTGAAATTTCTGCTGGAAGTGGTCAGTTACAATGTCAAGGATATCGTTGGGATTTGTTGTCTGTTTGCCAAATTTATCCTGTAGTTTTGGGTTCTCGAATGGTTTTCGGTTCAGAGATTTCGTCGCTTTGAACATAGACGATGCGTTATTTTTGGACTTTTCTATGTCTTCCACTTTTTTGTCTAATTCCTCGTTTCTGTGTTTTATTGTAAGTGATCGAATTGAATGCAGTATTTTGTTTCGTTCCGTTTTCAGATTTATTATTTCTTCCGAGTCTTTCGTGTTTTGTATCCTGATCCTAAGTTCTTTTTGTTGCCGCGATAGATCGTTAATAGCGATGTTAGGCGTTCGATTTGGTTTGTTCTTAGTTGTATTAATAGAGCCTGCACTTTCTTCCCCCGCATATTTCATTGCCGCTTGCGTCTCTTTCCATTCATTGTTTGGATTACTGTTTTGCTTTATTTTCCATAGACTTGAGTTAAGTTCATATTGGTAATGAATGCGACATTCTCGCTCATTTACTATTTTTGCCGTGTTTATTTTGACTGCCGTTTTACCTTTCTGTCTTCGTTGTCTGTACACATTTATGTTGAAATTCGTTTTTACAAGTTTGTGATCGGATGTTAGCAGTGTACCACCGTATGATCGCGAGTTGGTTGAGTAGTGTTTATGGCGTGTGTCGACATATGATATAGTCTATTTGGTTGTGTATTGTTATCATTTTGTCTTGGGTTTGGTCTTTCCTTTGTCCTACCCATGTTGTCTGGTGTCTTGATGGGTGGTTGAAAGCACTGTTTGTTATGAAAAGTTTTCTCTGTTCACAGAACTGGACTAATTTTTCTCCGTTATCGTTACGTTTTCCTTTTGAGTATGATCCTAAACATAGTGTGTCACTGTCGAGACGTTTTCCTACTTTGGCATTAAAATCTCCAGCAATTATTAATATTGATTTGTTTCCTATTTTGTTCAGTGTATCGTCTAGGTCTTTGTAAAATTTATCAGTTTCCTCTGGGTATTGTTTTGCGCGTTGACTTGTTGGTGCGTAAACATTTACGATTGAGATAGTGAACGTCTTCTTACCGTGATCGTCTTTGTTACCGTTATTCTGGTTCCTTGAATTGATCTTACACTTAAGCTCAAGAACACATATTCTGTCCGAAACATTCCATTCGTCACTAGTCAAATCCCTGCAGTTTTTATTTATGAGAAATCCACATCCATAGTGAGGTGAACTGGAAGCAAAGCACAGCAGTCTGTGATCATTTATTGTTTGGTCGACGCCATCTTGGATCTTCGTCTCTTGTAAACACAACACATCGATTTTATAACTTTCTAAATCTTGACACAGTTGTTCCTTTCGAATGTTACTTTTAATAGATCTTAAGTTAAAAGTTCCAATATTAAGATTAGTCCACATCAGGTAAAAATTAAAGATCCCACACAGTGAATAAATGGAAACATAAGACTATCCACTGAGCCGAAGCTCAATGTCAACAGGTGTCAGCCATGTTGTCCGGAAGATATACAGACTCTAAAAGTTATATTACAAACATACACAAACTAAACGCACATCTTCACGGATGGTTCAAAGATTGCAGATGCAGTAGGGTGTGCCTATCACTCATCGGACGCCACCTGATCACTTCGCCTGGATGAAAATGTTTCGATCTTTACAGCGGAATCGAGAGCAATCCTAAATGCTCTACGTTTTGCTGAGAGATCGAATAAAAACAAATTCTTGATCTTGCCTGACTCGCTATCCATACTTAAGGGGATTTCAAATTTTTATTGCACCGATCCAAGTACACAAGTATCTTGGAAGGTGCAAATAAATTATTTATTTAAAAAAGAAAGTTTGGGTACCTAGTCATGTGGGTATCCGGGGGAACGAAGAAGCGGATCGACTGGCAAAGGAGGCGGTGAGCCAAAAATCGCCAGAGGGCAGTAAAATCCCACACGCGGATTTAAAGCTCAAAATAAAAAAGTACGTCCGAAAAGGATGGGAACGATCCTGGAGTCGAGACACTCTAAACAAATTAAAACATATCAAATCTGACCTCGGCCCGAGACCCAACTCGGGACTAAAAAGGTCAAAATAACTCGACTCCGGATCGGACATACTATATCTTTTCTTGTCCTGCCAAGTGACCATCTCAACATCCTCATTTCTGCCACCTCAACGTCTTTAGCTTGTTTCTTTGTTGTAGCTGCTGTCTCTACTCCATATAACATTTCTGGTCTTACAACTGTTGTATATATTTTCCCCTCCAGCTTTGTGGGAATTCGTTTGTCACACATAACTCAAGATAAAACCCATCTCATTGTCCCAATCTCCTTGTACAGTTGTTCCTAAGTGTTTGAATTGGCTTACCCTTATCCTCTCCTTTCCTTTCAAACACCGGTCTCCAACCCTCCAGTTTCTTTTCCGTTACACCTTTTGTATCATTCAAAAAGTACAACGTCATCCGCATACATCATGTTCCATGGCACCTCTCGCCGAATGGGTTCTGTTAGAACATCTATTACTATTGCAAACAGCAGTGGGTTGAGAGCAGATCCCTGGTGTAATCCAACTCTTACATTAAATGTAACAGTTGAGCCAACAGCTGTCCTTACCACTGTTTTGCTTCCTTTGTACATATATTGGATAACTGATATATATATATATATATATATATATATATATATATATATATATATATACTATATATATATATATATATATATATATATATATATATATATATATATATATATATATATATATATATAAACATTTTAAAATAACAAACATGTAACTATTAT
This sequence comes from Berghia stephanieae, assembly GCF_034508935.2. Classification (NCBI taxonomy): domain Eukaryota; kingdom Metazoa; phylum Mollusca; class Gastropoda; order Nudibranchia; family Aeolidiidae; genus Berghia; species Berghia stephanieae. The sequence goes on along the minus strand of NC_088365.1, from coordinate 55,900,595 downwards.
GATTTTATAACAAATTTATTACAACAGTATTTACACAATTGAGCAGCTATGGCCCCTCAGGGCCGATAAAAATTGACAAAAACCAGAAACGGGCGCTTAATTGACCTGAATAGTGTTGAAAGCGCCGTTAAACACCTAAAAGCAAACAAACAAACATTGATATATTTCTCTGTTACCCCCTTTGCTCTTAGACAGCACCAAATTTCTTCTCTTGGTACCCTATCTTAATATGATTTCTCCAGGTCAATGAACACACAATGTAATTCTCTATTCTTTTCTCTATACACCTCAGCGGTCCCTTTTAAAGAAAATATAGCATCCGTTGTACATTTACCAACAACAAATCCAAACTGTTCTTCACTTATATCTACATCTTTTCTAATCCTCTTATCGATTACTCTTTCCCATATCTTCATTGCGTAGAACATTAACTTGTGCCCTTATAGTTGCCACATTCTTCTGGCATTTTCTCTTTCTGTAAGACTTCTGCTAGTATCTCGTCTGGTCCATCTACTTTCCCCTTTTTCATATTGCGCACTGCATCCCAAACCTCGTTCACGCTTATCTCATCTACTGTCTTCTCTTTAGGTTGTATAACTGCAATTCTCCTCTCCCTGTCGTTCTCTTCATTCATGACGTGTTCGTAGTATGTTTTCCATCTTGCTCGATTTTCTTCATCTTTGCCTAATATTCTTCCATTCTCGCCTCTGGTCATCTTAATAGGTTATATATCTCCTTTTCTTATCCCTCTGTTTCGCTATTCTGGAAATATTTTTCTGGCCTTCTTTACTTTCTAGTTGCACATACATATCTTTGAATGTCTCGGACTTTGCTTTTGCAACAGCTCTTTTTGCTTCTTTCTTTACCTGCTTATATTCATCTACTTTTATAGCATCCCTGTTTGTCTCCATGTTCTGCATTGCTTCCCTCTTTTTCTTTATTGCTTCTTGAACCTCTTCATTCCACCACCCAGTTTCTTTTCCTACGTTTCCTCCACCCGAGCTAACCCCTATCACTTTGGCCACTTCACAGATTACAAATGTTGGAATGTCTCGGACTTTGCTTTTACAACGGCTTTTTTTATTTGCTTCCATCTGCTCATCAATCTCCTTCCAAAATGTTTCCTTCTTGTCTTGCGTACAGCCTGTCTGGGGTACGTATGTACTCAAGACAGTGATTTGCTCCATGTTGACTAAAATCTTACCCCCTTTGCTCTTAGACAGCAACAAATTTCTTCTCTTGGTACCCTACCTTAATATGATTTCTCCAGGTCAATGAACACACAATGTAATTCTCTATTCTTTTCTCTATACACCTCAGCGGTCCCTTTTAAAGAAAATATAGCAGTCTGTCAGACACCCTTTGGACTCTAACAACAGTTTGTACAAGTTCTTTATCCAGAATGATACCCACTCCGTTTCTTGTGGCTTCATTTCCTGTATAAAATATTTTAAATCCTCCACCAATCTCCCTTAGCTGATTCGCCTTTCCACTTTGTTTCTTGCTCACACAGATTGTGAATTTTTATTCTTTCCATAGCATCAGCGATTTCCATTGATCTGCCTATCACACTTCTAACGTTGAAACTTCCAATCTTGATCCCCACACCCATCCGTTTCTCCGACCATCTTTTACGCCTGCTTTTCCTCCTTTATGGGTGACCAGCAGTCACTGGCATTCCACTGCCATTCTGATTGACAATAATGGGCATTTTTTTTTTTTTTCTTTTTTTTTTTTTTTATTTTTTTTTTTTTATTTTCTTTTTTTTTTTTTTTTTTTTTTTTTTTTTTTTTCTTTTCCCCAAGGACCATGGAAGGACAAGAGGAGGCCAGACTTGAGGAGTATAGCTTCGGTGAGTGCCTTACCCCCCAAGTGTGGGACTGAGCCGTGCTAGTGGGCACAATATAGCCGGGTTGAATAAAAACTTATAAATATCATGGCCAAAAATAGCAAAAACTCTCCCCTTAAAGCCCCACCCCAGACAGGAAAGAAAAGAAAGATTACAGCCCCGATGACTCTTGATGACTTACCAGGAATGGCAACCCCAAAATTCTCGCCGTTCCTGGTAATTCAACCGAATGAGGATAATATTAAACTTAACACTTTGAGTATCTTCACCATCAGCAAGGCACTCAAAGCAAATGGCGCCGGTACACCAAAGGCAGTGAACAGGAACAACTCTGGCACTTTAATGATACAAGTGCAGGGTCGACAAGAGAGTGAGAACCTCTTGAAATGTACCAGATTCTCTGACATCCCAGTCACCGTTGAGGCTCACAGGAGCCTCAATAGGTCAAAAGGTGTCATAAGAAGCAGAGATCTGGTAGGCTGTTCGGAGCAGGAGATGGTTGAGGAACTGGAGGGTGTTGTCGAAGCTCGGCGGGTTAGCATCCGCCGCGGCGACAGCACAATCCAGACCAACACCTGGATCCTGACTTTTGACAGCCCGAGACCCCCGTCGAGAATAAGAATTGAATACCTCGACTTGGAGGTTCGGCCTTACGTCCCGAACCCCATGAGATGTTTTAACTGCCACCGGTACGGCCATACTAAAACAAACTGCCGCCGTAAAGCTACATGCCCCCGCTGCGGCAAAGAAGACCACAATGAGGAAAACTGCAAAGTGGACCCTTGTTGTCTGAACTGCCAAGGCAAGCATGCAGCACATTCGAAAGATTGTCCTAAGTGGCAAGAAGAAAAGGCAATCTTGACATACAGAGCCACTTACGGCGGTACGTTTGCTCAGGCAAAAGCAGTGATCTGCCCCCCTCGGCAGGTCGCTGCTTCTGCTAAGAGTTATGCAGAAGTTGCCAGGGCTGCTGGTAATAACCAAAACAGCCATGGCAAAATCGCACAGACTAGAAAAGACAGTCCTCAAAAGAAAAAGCCATCAAGACCTAAAAACAAGGTCCCAAATGTGTCAAAAAATCTTTTTGACACATTGGAGGTTCAAGATGTGGAACCTGCAGCCCCCTCCACATCCACATCCAAGGCGACCTCCACCCCCCCTCCTTCCCCAAACAAAAAAATTCTCCCCCTCATGGGCGTGGATGTTGGACCCACCCCCCATCTCCACTCCCTTGAGCCCTCTCTATCCCCCCAAAAACAAAATTCCACCCCTTCCCAGAATATGGAGCCACCAACACCAGTCGGGGGATCCACAAATCCCCCTGAGGGGCCTCAAAGCCCCAAAAAATCTAAGAACCCAGAGGGACCTAAAAATCCCAAGGGTTCAAAAAAACTCAGCCCTAAAAAAACCGAGAGGCCCTCCACAGGGCCTCCTTCTCCTATGGAAGTCTCTCCTCCTAGGAGAATAAAAGTAAAAGGGTTGAAGGCAGGCATACTGCCTAACCTCCCCACAAAAAATTAGGATACCTAGTCAGACAAGATTAATTTCCTGGAACATCAGAGGGATCAGATCAAATAGAACAGAATTGGGCCTCCTCCTCCAGAGGAATCCTGATGTAGTCTGTCTGCAGGAAACAAAATTACCAGCAGACGACTACACAGTAAAAGGATATACGGCCAATCATCTGATTCACTCTGAAGGCCAGATAGCGTGTGGGGGAGTTTCAATTCTCACGAAGAAGAGCACCCCCCACCGCTTGATACAAATAAAAACAAATCTACAGGCAATAGCAGTGAGAGTGACATTGCACAGACCAATCACCATCTGCTCTGTGTACATCCCACCAGATCATCGCCTCCAGTCTGCCGAGCTAGAGGGAGTCCTAAACCAACTCCCCGCTCCCTATGTGATAATGGGAGATTTCAATGCTCACAGTCCTCTCTGGGGAAACACAGACACAAACCAGAGGGGAAAGGCAGTGGAGGCATTCATAATGAAAATGGATGTATACTTGGCAAACGGTCTCGAGGCAACACGGGTAAATATTCACAATCTTACCACGTCTGCCATTGATCTCACTTTCTGTGATCCTACACTAGCTCCAGAGCTCTCCTGGACTGTGATCGATGACGATCACGGTTCTGACCATTTTCCGGTCTGCCTCGACATCACCCCGACTTCAAGGGCCCCACAGCCCAAACGTTGGAGTGTACGGCGAGCAGATTGGGAAACTTTCTCACAGGAGTGTCACAGACTCCTTACGACAGAGGTGGACAGCTATGACAAATTCAAAAATATTTTAACAAATATCTGCAGCTCGACAATACCAACAACCTCTGGAAGACCAAGAAAACACAATCCCTGGTTTACAGAGGAATGTCGAGCGGCCCTACGGGAGAAGAAAAAAGCATACAGGAAAGCGATGAGATTCCCAATCCCTGAGAATTCCGCAACATTTAGGAAACTACGAGCAAAGTGTAGGAAGATCTTCCGAGAAAACAAACGGAGATCCTTCCAAAACTTTGTCTCAAAAATAAATAGCCAGACACCCTTGAATAGGGTGTGGAAGATGTTACGGAAACTGAAGGGATCCGATAGTGATTCACTAAATCACTTGACACGTCCCGATGGATCCGTGGCTGAAACAGAACAAGAAATTGCCAACACTCTGGCCGAGAGGCTGGCGCACAACTCCTCGTCTGCACACCACACACCACAATTTCTGCGCCATAAACAAAACGCAGAAAACACACCAATAAACTTTACATCTACAAACACTGAAGACTACAACAAACCATTTACACTTGAGGAGTTGGGTGCCTGCCTCCGTGACACAAATGTCACAGCACCGGGTCCTGACAACATCAGTTATGAAATACTCCGACATCTTCCACAAGATAGTCTGGTTGTCCTTTTGAATATCTATAACAAGATATGGACAACACAGACTTTTCCACCTAGTTGGAATCTGGCCACCGTGATTCCAATCCCAAAACCTGGGAAAGACCATTCGGACGCTTCAAACTACCGACCAATCTCCCTCACCAGCTGCCTATGCAAGCTGATGGAGAAAATGGTCAACAAGCGTCTGATGTTCTACTGTGAACACAACAACTCCCTCTCAGACCTCCAATGTGGCTTTCGAAAGAACAGATCAACTGTTGATCACCTTGTTCGACTAGAGAGCTTCATTCGTGAGGCCTTTGCCAAAGGTGAGCACTTGGTAGCAATCTTCTTTGACCTTGAGAAGGCCTTTGACACAACTTGGAAATTCGGAATCCTCAAAGATCTGCACAATCTTGGTCTACGAGGAAACCTTCCAATGTTTGTCAGAGCATTTTTAAACAACAGATCCTTTCAGGTCAAAGCAGGATCCACCTTTTCTGATCCATTTGATCAGGAAGAGGGAGTTCCACAGGGTAGCATTCTGTCTCCCATTCTGTTTGAGATTAAAATAAACTCAATAGTGAATGCAATGAGACAGAATGTTGACTGTTCCTTATATGTTGATGACTTTCTTGTATGCTATCAAAGTAAATCGAGTATGGACACCATTGAGAGACAGTTACAACTCCAACTAAACAAACTGTCGGAGTGGGCAAATCTCAATGGTTTCTCCTTTCTCCCATCAAAAACAGTAGCTGTCCACTTCTGCCGAAAACGCACCTGCATTAGACAGCCTGACCTTTATCTCAACAATTCCAGAATTGAGGTAAAGGACGAAGCCCGATTCCTGGGTTTGATCTTTGATAGGAAACTAAATTTCCTCGCCCATATCAAAGATCTCAGACTGCGATGCATGAAAGCAATGAGAATAATGAGAGTTCTGTCGAGCATGGAATGGGGTTCGGACACAAACACTCTTCTAAAGATATACCGAACCATTATTCGATCAAAACTGGACTACGCATCTTTTGTATACGGCTCTGCAAAACCATCCTACTTAGGCATGCTGGACCCAATTCATCATCAGGGACTGCGCTTGACACTCGGGGCTTTCCGCACTTCTCCAGTGGCAAGCCTTTATGCTGAGGCAGATGAGCCACCTCTCCATCTCAGGAGGAAAAAACTGGCTCTCCAGTATGTTACTAAGGTCACATCGCTGCACGACAACCCAGCACACAAACATGTACACTACACGGATAGGACACTAGAAGAAAAATTTCGCAAGCACCCAAAAATGACACCACCATTAGGTTGCAGAATAAAAAAAGATATCGCAGACATGAACATCAGTCTAGATAGGATACATCCATACGTCCAGGCAAAGACACCACCATGGTCCATACATAGACCAAACATAAATTTGGACCTAACAAAACTGGAAAAATCACAAACAGATCCACATATTTACAAACAGACACTAAAAGCAATATTACAAACATACAAAAACCATACTCACATATTTACGGATGGTTCAAAGAGCGCAGATGCAGTAGGATATGCCTATCACTCATCGGAAGGCACAGGATCACTTCGCCTGGATAGAAATGTTTCGATCTTTACAGCTGAATCGAGAGCAATTCTAAATGCTCTCCGTTTGGCTGAGAGATCGAATAAAAATAAATTCTTGATCTTGTCTGACTCGCTGTCCGTACTTAAGGGGATCTCAAATTTTTATTGCACCGATCCAAGACTCATAAGTATCTTGGAAGGTGCAAATAAATTATTTATTAAGAAAAAGAAAGTTTGTTTTCTCTGGGTACCTAGTCATGTGGGTATCCAGGGGAACGAAGAAGCGGATCGACTGGCAAAAGAGGCGGTGAGCCAAGAATTACAAGAGGGCAGTAAAATCCCACACGCGGATTTAAAAATCAATATAAAAAAACATGTCCGAAAGGAATGGGAACGATCCTGGAGTCGAGATGTACATAACAAATTAAAACAAATTAAAAGTGACCTCGGCCCCAGACCCAACTCGGGCTAAAAAGAAGAGACGAGGTAAAAATAACTCGACTCCGGATCGGACATACTGCCCTCACTCACCGTTTCCTTCTGGAGAGGGATGAAAAACCCCTCTGCAGAACATGTAACTGTGACCTGACAGTTCAACACATTTTAATTGAATGTACAGAATTAGAACAGATAAGGTCACAACATTATGATAACAGAGACTTGAAGTCTCTGTTCCAGTCGGTCGATCCGCTTACAATTTTAAAGTATCTGCAGGAATGTGAACTCCTGCAGAAATTGTAAATAGATATTTTTACTTAACAAACATGTAACTATTATGATTTTATAAAGATTTTATTACAACAGTACACGTTTTGATCAGCTGTGGCCCCTTGGGGCCGATAAAAGATTGATGAAAGACAGAAACGGGCGCTTAAATGACCTAAATAGTGTCGAAAGCGCCGTTAAACACCTAAAAACAAACAAACAATAATGGGCAGATCCGGTATGATTTTTCTGAGTTCATGCATTCATTAGTTGTGGCTTGAGTTTTACTGCCAGGATGCCCTTCCTGAGCAAACACTTTCCATTCATCCGGACTTGCACCCCATAAAGGGGTGTAAAAGGGACAAATTAATCACTGAAACAAAAAATCCAAGAAAATGAAATACTCAACGTGTAGCGTTTTGGGCTCAAACCCTTCCTCAGTCAAAACAAAAACAGTTGCCAAAAATTATTTCTTAATGTGATTAATTGTGTTGTCGATTCAAAAGGATGCGCAGTCTTGATTCCGAAGGATTGGAAAGTGTTTTACGTTTTCCTAGGATTGGATTTCTTTTCTCATACTGTGTTTTGTGATGTAGTTCATTGTGTTGTCAATTCAAAAGGATTCCAAATGTTGTGATATTTTTTTCTCAATTTGAAAGGATAAGAAATTGTTGTCTCTTCCATGGGATATTGTTTCTGGATTCTTTTCTTGTGTGTTATTTAATTATATTTGCTATGTTCTAGGATGCTGTGATTATGTCATCTATATTTGACAACTGACAATTTAAAACAAATTTTAGTGAAGCAATAGCTATCACTATCAAGTGTTTGTTTTGTTGTTTTTTTTTTAATTGATGTTGGCTGAGGAAGAGTATTGAGCCCGAAACGTTCCGTGTTAAATATTTCAGTTCTTTTATTCCCAATGCCGTTATGATCATTTTATTTTCATTTTTTACAATCGACTACTTCTCAATAATAACAGAGATAGGCATACATGCACATATATTCCCCCGTGTGGTCTCCGGGGTCCCTCACCTGAGAGGGAAAAGAATTGAGCCACCGTAAGCTCATGCGTGTCGTAGAAGGCGACTAAAAGAGCCATTCTGGTTTGGTGGTAACCAACGAAAAACCACCCGACTGGCGAGAGAGACATGGTGGCTCCACAGACCCCCATACCCCAGCCCTTTTTATGAGAATGGCTTCATTCACCCATTCTGCTATTTTTCTTGTCCTGGCAATCATCCCCAAACTTTTTCTCCCCCCCAAATCCCAAGAACGTAGTATATAAAAGATGTTTTGAGGAATGACGGTTTCAGTTTAAAGAGAGCAAGGGAAGGCGATGGCATAGCACAAATCCCACCCCCTTTTACCATATTTGAGCTATGATTTCCATTCCATACCCCATTTCCCCAATGATTCCAAATTTCCCTTCCTTATCAAAATTGAGTTGCCAGGACAGAGAGAGAGAGAGAACCGAGGAAAACAAGCCTTCTTAACTGTCTTCTATCCCCCAGTATCTCTATACCCTGTACCGTTGAAATAGGTTCAACGAGGAGATATTCCTTTCCAAATCCTGCACAGCAGGCACCTTTCTGCTGAGGGTGCGCAGTTCCGAGAGGACCCCGATAAGGAGGAGCTATTGATCCTGGAGGCTGAGGGGGGTTCACCTTGCGAGGTGTTTCTACCCCAACACTCCTCTTTGGCTTGACGCTTCTCTAAAGACGGGTGGGTAGCCTACCTTGTAGATGGCCCGAGCTACCCAACGCAGAGATGCCAAATCTATTTTTTGGCACTCCCCTCCATTTAGGCAAAGAGATTGGAAGGACTAGATTTAAAACCATATCTAGTTCCTGTCCCCCATGAAATTTCTTTTTAATCATGGTTTGTCATCTCTGAATCAGCAGTCAGTCTTTGTGCAACGCAAAGATTAGGGTCAATCCGAGAGAAAGGCCTGGAGGCGGGACGTCCCCCAACTCCCCCTCGAGTCCCAATGCCGTTATGATCATTTTATTTTCATTTTTTACAATCGACTACTTCTCAATAATAACAGAGATAGGCATACATGCACATATATTCCCCCGTGTGGTCTCCGGGGTCCCTCACCTGAGAGGGAAAAGAATTGAGCCACCGTAAGCTCATGCGTGTCGTAGAAGGCGACTAAAAGAGCCATTCTGGTTTGGTGGTAACCAACGAAAAACCACCCGACTGGCGAGAGAGACATGGTGGCTCCACAGACCCCCATACCCCAGCCCTTTTTATGAGAATGGCTTCATTCACCCATTCTGCTATTTTTCTTGTCCTGGCAATCATCCCCAAACTTTTTCTCCCCCCAAATCCCAAGAACGTAGTATATAAAAGATGTTTTGAGGAATGACGGTTTCAGTTTAAAGAGAGCAAGGGAAGGCGATGGCATAGCACAAATCCCACCCCCTTTTACCATATTTGAGCTATGATTTCCATTCCATACCCCATTTCCCCAATGATTCCAAATTTCCCTTCCTTATCAAAATTGAGTTGCCAGGACAGAGAGAGAGAGAGAACCGAGGAAAACAAGCCTTCTTAACTGTCTTCTATCCCCCAGTATCTCTATACCCTGTACCGTTGAAATAGGTTCAACGAGGAGATATTCCTTTCCAAATCCTGCACAGCAGGCACCTTTCTGCTGAGGGTGCGCAGTTCCGAGAGGACCCCGATAAGGAGGAGCTATTGATCCTGGAGGCTGAGGGGGTTCACCTTGCGAGGTGTTTCTACCCCAACACTCCTCTTTGGCTTGACGCTTCTCTAAAGACGGGTGGGTAGCCTACCTTGTAGATGGCCCGAGCTACCCAACGCAGAGATGCCAAATCTATTTTTTGGCACTCCCCTCCATTTAGGCAAAGAGATTGGAAGGACTAGATTTAAAACCATATCTAGTTCCTGTCCCCCATGAAATTTCTTTTTAATCATGGTTTGTCATCTCTGAATCAGCAGTCAGTCTTTGTGCAACGCAAAGATTAGGGTCAATCCGAGAGAAAGGCCTGGAGGCGGGACGTCCCCCAACTCCACCCCTCGAGTCCTTTTTTTTTTTTTTTTTTTTCCCCAAGGACCATGGAAGGACAAGAGGAGGCCAGACTTGAGGAGTATAGCTTCGGTGAGTGCCTTACCCCCCAAGTGTGGGACTGAGCCGTGCTAGTGGGCACAATATAGCCGGGTTGAATAAAAACTTATAAATATCATGGCCAAAAATAGCAAAAACTCTCCCCTTAAAGCCCCACCAGGAATGGCAACCCCAAAATTCTCGCCGTTCCTGGTAATTCAACCGAATGAGGATAATATTAAACTTAACACTTTGAGTATCTTCACCATCAGCAAGGCACTCAAAGCAAATGGCGCCGGTACACCAAAGGCAGTGAACAGGAACAACTCTGGCACTTTAATGATACAAGTGCAGGGTCGACAAGAGAGTGAGAACCTCTTGAAATGTACCAGATTCTCTGACATCCCAGTCACCGTTGAGGCTCACAGGAGCCTCAATAGGTCAAAAGGTGTCATAAGAAGCAGAGATCTGGTAGGCTGTTCGGAGCAGGAGATGGTTGAGGAACTGGAGGGTGTTGTCGAAGCTCGGCGGGTTAGCATCCGCCGCGGCGACAGCACAATCCAGACCAACACCTGGATCCTGACTTTTGACAGCCCGAGACCCCCGTCGAGAATAAGAATTGAATACCTCGACTTGGAGGTTCGGCCTTACGTCCCGAACCCCATGAGATGTTTTAACTGCCACCGGTACGGCCATACTAAAACAAACTGCCGCCGTAAAGCTACATGCCCCCGCTGCGGCAAAGAAGACCACAATGAGGAAAACTGCAAAGTGGACCCTTGTTGTCTGAACTGCCAAGGCAAGCATGCAGCACATTCGAAAGATTGTCCTAAGTGGCAAGAAGAAAAGGCAATCTTGACATACAGAGCCACTTACGGCGGTACGTTTGCTCAGGCAAAAGCAGTGATCTGCCCCCCTCGGCAGGTCGCTGCTTCTGCTAAGAGTTATGCAGAAGTTGCCAGGGCTGCTGGTAATAACCAAAACAGCCATGGCAAAATCGCACAGACTAGAAAAGACAGTCCTCAAAAGAAAAAGCCATCAAGACCTAAAAACAAGGTCCCAAATGTGTCAAAAAATCTTTTTGACACATTGGAGGTTCAAGATGTGGAACCTGCAGCCCCCTCCACATCCACATCCAAGGCGACCTCCACCCCCCCTCCTTCCCCAAACAAAAAAATTCTCCCCCTCATGGGCGTGGATGTTGGACCCACCCCCCATCTCCACTCCCTTGAGCCCTCTCTATCCCCCCAAAAACAAAATTCCACCCCTTCCCAGAATATGGAGCCACCAACACCAGTCGGGGGATCCACAAATCCCCCTGAGGGGCCTCAAAGCCCCAAAAAATCTAAGAACCCAGAGGGACCTAAAAATCCCAAGGGTTCAAAAAAACTCAGCCCTAAAAAAACCGAGAGGCCCTCCACAGGCCTCCTTCTCCTATGGAAGTCTCTCCTCCTAGGAGAATAAAAGTAAAAGGGTTGAAGGCAGGCATACTGCCTAACCTCCCCACAAAAAATTAGGATACCTAGTCAGACAAGATTAATTTCCTGGAACATCAGAGGGATCAGATCAAATAGAACAGAATTGGGCCTCCTCCTCCAGAGGAATCCTGATGTAGTCTGTCTGCAGGAAACAAAATTACCAGCAGACGACTACACAGTAAAAGGATATACGGCCAATCATCTGATTCACTCTGAAGGCCAGATAGCGTGTGGGGGAGTTTCAATTCTCACGAAGAAGAGCACCCCCCACCGCTTGATACAAATAAAAACAAATCTACAGGCAATAGCAGTGAGAGTGACATTGCACAGACCAATCACCATCTGCTCTGTGTACATCCCACCAGATCATCGCCTCCAGTCTGCCGAGCTAGAGGGAGTCCTAAACCAACTCCCCGCTCCCTATGTGATAATGGGAGATTTCAATGCTCACAGTCCTCTCTGGGGAAACACAGACACAAACCAGAGGGGAAAGGCAGTGGAGGCATTCATAATGAAAATGGATGTATACTTGGCAAACGGTCTCGAGGCAACACGGGTAAATATTCACAATCTTACCACGTCTGCCATTGATCTCACTTTCTGTGATCCTACACTAGCTCCAGAGCTCTCCTGGACTGTGATCGATGACGATCACGGTTCTGACCATTTTCCGGTCTGCCTCGACATCACCCCGACTTCAAGGGCCCCACAGCCCAAACGTTGGAGTGTACGGCGAGCAGATTGGGAAACTTTCTCACAGGAGTGTCACAGACTCCTTACGACAGAGGTGGACAGCTATGACAAATTCAAAAATATTTTAACAAATATCTGCAGCTCGACAATACCAACAACCTCTGGAAGACCAAGAAAACACAATCCCTGGTTTACAGAGGAATGTCGAGCGGCCCTACGGGAGAAGAAAAAAGCATACAGGAAAGCGATGAGATTCCCAATCCCTGAGAATTCCGCAACATTTAGGAAACTACGAGCAAAGTGTAGGAAGATCTTCCGAGAAAACAAACGGAGATCCTTCCAAAACTTTGTCTCAAAAATAAATAGCCAGACACCCTTGAATAGGGTGTGGAAGATGTTACGGAAACTGAAGGGATCCGATAGTGATTCACTAAATCACTTGACACGTCCCGATGGATCCGTGGCTGAAACAGAACAAGAAATTGCCAACACTCTGGCCGAGAGGCTGGCGCACAACTCCTCGTCTGCACACCACACACCACAATTTCTGCGCCATAAACAAAACGCAGAAAACACACCAATAAACTTTACATCTACAAACACTGAAGACTACAACAAACCATTTACACTTGAGGAGTTGGGTGCCTGCCTCCGTGACACAAATGTCACAGCACCGGGTCCTGACAACATCAGTTATGAAATACTCCGACATCTTCCACAAGATAGTCTGGTTGTCCTTTTGAATATCTATAACAAGATATGGACAACACAGACTTTTCCACCTAGTTGGAATCTGGCCACCGTGATTCCAATCCCAAAACCTGGGAAAGACCATTCGGACGCTTCAAACTACCGACCAATCTCCCTCACCAGCTGCCTATGCAAGCTGATGGAGAAAATGGTCAACAAGCGTCTGATGTTCTACTGTGAACACAACAACTCCCTCTCAGACCTCCAATGTGGCTTTCGAAAGAACAGATCAACTGTTGATCACCTTGTTCGACTAGAGAGCTTCATTCGTGAGGCCTTTGCCAAAGGTGAGCACTTGGTAGCAATCTTCTTTGACCTTGAGAAGGCCTTTGACACAACTTGGAAATTCGGAATCCTCAAAGATCTGCACAATCTTGGTCTACGAGGAAACCTTCCAATGTTTGTCAGAGCATTTTTAAACAACAGATCCTTTCAGGTCAAAGCAGGATCCACCTTTTCTGATCCATTTGATCAGGAAGAGGGAGTTCCACAGGGTAGCATTCTGTCTCCATTCTGTTTGAGATTAAAATAAACTCAATAGTGAATGCAATGAGACAGAATGTTGACTGTTCCTTATATGTTGATGACTTTCTTGTATGCTATCAAAGTAAATCGAGTATGGACACCATTGAGAGACAGTTACAACTCCAACTAACACAAACTGTCGGAGTGGGCAAATCTCAATGGTTTCTCCTTCTCCCCATCAAAAACAGTAGCTGTCCACTTCTGCCGAAAACGCACCTGCATTAGACAGCCTGACCTTTATCTCAACAATTCCAGAATTGAGGTAAAGGACGAAGCCCGATTCCTGGGTTTGATCTTTGATAGGAAACTAAATTTCCTCGCCCATATCAAAGATCTCAGACTGCGATGCATGAAAGCAATGAGAATAATGAGAGTTCTGTCGAGCATGGAATGGGGTTCGGACACAAACACTCTTCTAAAGATATACCGAACCATTATTCGATCAAAACTGGACTACGCATCTTTTGTATACGGCTCTGCAAAACCATCCTACTTAGGCATGCTGGACCCAATTCATCATCAGGGACTGCGCTTGGCACTCGGGGCTTTCCGCACTTCTCCAGTGGCAAGCCTTTATGCTGAGGCAGATGAGCCACCTCTCCATCTCAGGAGGAAAAAACTGGCTCTCCAGTATGTTACTAAGGTCACATCGCTGCACGACAACCCAGCACACAAACATGTACACTACACGGATAGGACACTAGAAGAAAAATTTCGCAAGCACCCAAAAATGACACCACCATTAGGTTGCAGAATAAAAAAAGACATCGCAGACATGAACATCAGTCTAGATAGGATACATCCATACGTCCAGGCAAAGACACCACCATGGTCCATACATAGACCAAACATAAATTTGGACCTAACAAAACTGGAAAAATCACAAACAGATCCACATATTTACAAACAGACACTAAAAGCAATATTACAAACATACAAAAACCATACTCACATATTTACGGATGGTTCAAAGAGCGCAGATGCAGTAGGATATGCCTATCACTCATCGGAAGGCACAGGATCACTTCGCCTGGATAGAAATGTTTCGATCTTTACAGCTGAATCGAGAGCAATTCTAAATGCTCTCCGTTTGGCTGAGAGATCGAATAAAAATAAATTCTTGATCTTGTCTGACTCGCTGTCCGTACTTAAGGGGATCTCAAATTTTTATTGCACCGATCCAAGACTCATAAGTATCTTGGAAGGTGCAAATAAATTATTTATTAAGAAAAAGAAAGTTTGTTTTCTCTGGGTACCTAGTCATGTGGGTATCCAGGGGAACGAAGAAGCGGATCGACTGGCAAAAGAGGCGGTGAGCCAAGAATTACAAGAGGGCAGTAAAATCCCACACGCGGATTTAAAAATCAATATAAAAAAAACATGTCCGAAAGGAATTGGAACGATCCTGGAGTCGAGATGTACATAACAAATTAAAACAAATTAAAAGTGACCTCGGCCCCAGACCCAACTCGTGGCTAAAAAGAAGAGACGAGGTAAAAATAACTCGACTCCGGATCGGACATACTGCCCTCACTCACCGTTTCCTTCTGGAGAGGGATGAAAAACCCCTCTGCAGAACATGTAACTGTGACCTGACAGTTCAACACATTTTAATTGAATGTACAGAATTAGAACAGATAAGGTCACAACATTATGATAACAGAGACTTGAAGTCTCTGTTCCAGTCGGTCGATCCGCTTACAATTTTAAAGTATCTGCAGGAATGTGAACTCCTGCAGAAATTGTAAATAGATATTTTTACTTAACAAACATGTAACTATTATGATTTTATAAAGATTTTATTACAACAGTACACGTTTTGATCAGCTGTGGCCCCTTGGGGCCGATAAAAGATTGATGAAAGACAGAAACGGGCGCTTAAATGACCTAAATAGTGTCGAAAGCGCCGTTAAACACCTAAAAACAAACAAACAATAATGGGCAGATCCGGTATGATTTTTCTGAGTTCATGCATTCATTAGTTGTGGCTTGAGTTTTACTGCCAGGATGCCCTTCCTGAGCAAACACTTTCCATTCATCCGGACTTGCACCCCATAAAGGGGTGTAAAAGGGACAAATTAATCACTGAAACAAAAAATCCAAGAAAATGAAATACTCAACGTGTAGCGTTTTGGGCTCAAACCCTTCCTCAGTCAAAACAAAAACAGTTGCCAAAAATTATTTCTTAATGTGATTAATTGTGTTGTCGATTCAAAAGGATGCGCAGTCTTGATTCCGAAGGATTGGAAAGTGTTTTACGTTTTCCTAGGATTGGATTTCTTTTCTCATACTGTGTTTTGTGATGTAGTTCATTGTGTTGTCAATTCAAAAGGATTCCAAATGTTGTGATATTTTTTTCTCAATTTGAAAGGATAAGAAATTGTTGTCTCTTCCATGGGATATTGTTTCTGGATTCTTTTCTTGTGTGTTATTTAATTATATTTGCTATGTTCTAGGATGCTGTGATTATGTCATCTATATTTGACAACTGACAATTTAAAACAAATTTTAGTGAAGCAATAGCTATCACTATCAAGTGTTTGTTTTGTTGTTTTTTTTTTAATTGATGTTGGCTGAGGAAGAGTATTGAGCCCGAAACGTTCCGTGTTAAATATTTCAGTTCTTTTATTCCCAATGCCGTTATGATCATTTTATTTTCATTTTTTACAATCGACTACTTCTCAATAATAACAGAGATAGGCATACATGCACATATATTCCCCCGTGTGGTCTCCGGGGTCCCTCACCTGAGAGGGAAAAGAATTGAGCCACCGTAAGCTCATGCGTGTCGTAGAAGGCGACTAAAAGAGCCATTCTGGTTTGGTGGTAACCAACGAAAAACCACCCGACTGGCGAGAGAGACATGGTGGCTCCACAGACCCCCATACCCCAGCCCTTTTTATGAGAATGGCTTCATTCACCCATTCTGCTATTTTTCTTGTCCTGGCAATCATCCCCAAACTTTTTCTCCCCCCCAAATCCCCAAGAACGTAGTATATAAAAGATGTTTTGAGGAATGACGGTTTCAGTTTAAAGAGAGCAAGGGAAGGCGATGGCATAGCACAAATCCCACCCCCTTTTACCATATTTGAGCTATGATTTCCATTCCATACCCCATTTCCCCAATGATTCCAAATTTCCCTTCCTTATCAAAATTGAGTTGCCAGGACAGAGAGAGAGAGAGAGAACCGAGGAAAACAAGCCTTCTTAACTGTCTTCTATCCCCCAGTATCTCTATACCCTGTACCGTTGAAATAGGTTCAACGAGGAGATATTCCTTTCCAAATCCTGCACAGCAGGCACCTTTCTGCTGAGGGTGCGCAGTTCCGAGAGGACCCCGATAAGGAGGAGCTATTGATCCTGGAGGCTGAGGGGGGTTCACCTTGCGAGGTGTTTCTACCCCAACACTCCTCTTTGGCTTGACGCTTCTCTAAAGACGGGTGGGTAGCCTACCTTGTAGATGGCCCGAGCTACCCAACGCAGAGATGCCAAATCTATTTTTTGGCACTCCCCTCCATTTAGGCAAAGAGATTGGAAGGACTAGATTTAAAACCATATCTAGTTCCTGTCCCCCATGAAATTTCTTTTTAATCATGGTTTGTCATCTCTGAATCAGCAGTCAGTCTTTGTGCAACGCAAAGATTAGGGTCAATCCGAGAGAAAGGCCTGGAGGCGGGACGTCCCCCAACTCCACCCCTCGAGTCCCAATGCCGTTATGATCATTTTATTTTCATTTTTTACAATCGACTACTTCTCAATAATAACAGAGATAGGCATACATGCACATATATTCCCCCGTGTGGTCTCCGGGGTCCCTCACCTGAGAGGGAAAAGAATTGAGCCACCGTAAGCTCATGCGTGTCGTAGAAGGCGACTAAAAGAGCCATTCTGGTTTGGTGGTAACCAACGAAAAACCACCCGACTGGCGAGAGAGACATGGTGGCTCCACAGACCCCCATACCCCAGCCCTTTTTATGAGAATGGCTTCATTCACCCATTCTGCTATTTTTCTTGTCCTGGCAATCATCCCCAAACTTTTTCTCCCCCCAAATCCCAAGAACGTAGTATATAAAAGATGTTTTGAGGAATGACGGTTTCAGTTTAAAGAGAGCAAGGGAAGGCGATGGCATAGCACAAATCCCACCCCCTTTTACCATATTTGAGCTATGATTTCCATTCCATACCCCATTTCCCCAATGATTCCAAATTTCCCTTCCTTATCAAAATTGAGTTGCCAGGACAGAGAGAGAGAGAGAACCGAGGAAAACAAGCCTTCTTAACTGTCTTCTATCCCCCAGTATCTCTATACCCTGTACCGTTGAAATAGGTTCAACGAGGAGATATTCCTTTCCAAATCCTGCACAGCAGGCACCTTTCTGCTGAGGGTGCGCAGTTCCGAGAGGACCCCGATAAGGAGGAGCTATTGATCCTGGAGGCTGAGGGGGGTTCACCTTGCGAGGTGTTTCTACCCCAACACTCCTCTTTGGCTTGACGCTTCTCTAAAGACGGGTGGGTAGCCTACCTTGTAGATGGCCCGAGCTACCCAACGCAGAGATGCCAAATCTATTTTTTGGCACTCCCCTCCATTTAGGCAAAGAGATTGGAAGGACTAGATTTAAAACCATATCTAGTTCCTGTCCCCCATGAAATTTCTTTTTAATCATGGTTTGTCATCTCTGAATCAGCAGTCAGTCTTTGTGCAACGCAAAGATTAGGGTCAATCCGAGAGAAAGGCCTGGAGGCGGGACGTCCCCAAACTCCACCCCTCGAGTCCTTGTTTTTTTTTTGTTTTTTCCCCAAGGACCATGGAAGGACAAGAGGAGGCCAGACTTGAGGAGTATAGCTTCGGTGAGTGCCTTACCCCCCAAGTGTGGGACTGAGCCGTGCTAGTGGGCACAATATAGCCGGGTTGAATAAAAACTTATAAATATCATGGCCAAAAATAGCAAAAACTCTCCCCTTAAAGCCCCACCAGGAATGGCAACCCCAAAATTCTCGCCGTTCCTGGTAATTCAACCGAATGAGGATAATATTAAACTTAACACTTTGAGTATCTTCACCATCAGCAAGGCACTCAAAGCAAATGGCGCCGGTACACCAAAGGCAGTGAACAGGAACAACTCTGGCACTTTAATGATACAAGTGCAGGGTCGACAAGAGAGTGAGAACCTCTTGAAATGTACCAGATTCTCTGACATCCCAGTCACCGTTGAGGCTCACAGGAGCCTCAATAGGTCAAAAGGTGTCATAAGAA
This sequence comes from Berghia stephanieae, assembly GCF_034508935.2. NCBI lineage: Eukaryota > Metazoa > Mollusca > Gastropoda > Nudibranchia > Aeolidiidae > Berghia > Berghia stephanieae. Next base: position 55,881,810 of record NC_088365.1, on the reverse strand, counting down.
GCAGAGATCTGGTAGGCTGTTCGGAGCAGGAGATGGTTGAGGAACTGGAGGGTGTTGTCGAAGCTCGGCGGGTTAGCATCCGCCGCGGCGACAGCCCAATCCAGACCAACACCTGGATCCTGACTTTTGACAGCCCGAGACCCCCGTCGAGAATAAGAATTGAATACCTCGACTTGGAAGTTCGGCCTTACGTCCCGAACCCCATGAGATGTTTTAACTGCCACCGGTACGGCCATACTAAAACAAACTGCCGCCGTAAAGCTACATGCCCCCGCTGCGGCAAAGAAGACCACAATGAGGAAAACTGCAAAGTGGACCCTTGTTGTCTGAACTGCCAAGGCAAGCATGCAGCACATTCGAAAGATTGTCCTAAGTGGCAAGAAGAAAAGGCAATCTTGACATACAGAGCCACTTACGGCGGTACGTTTGCTCAGGCAAAAGCAGTGATCTGCCCCCTCGGCAGGTCGCTGCTTCTGCCAAGAGTTATGCAGAAGTTGCCAGGGCTGCTGGTAATAACCAAAACAGCCATGGCAAAATCGCACAGACTAGAAAAGACAGTCCTCAAAAGAAAAAGCCATCAAGACCAAAAAACAAGGTCGCAAATGTGTCAAAAAATCTTTTTGACACATTGGAGGTTCAAGATGTGGAACCTGCAGCCCCCTCCACATCCACCTCCAAGGCGACCTCCACCCCCCCTCCTTCCCCAAACAAAAAAATTCTCCCCCTCATGGGCGTGGATGTTGGACCCACCCCCCATCTCCATTCCCGTGAGCCCTCTCTATCCCCCCAAAAACAAAACTCCACCCCTTCCCAGAATATGGAGCCACCAACACCAGTCGGGGGATCCACAAATCCCCCTGAGGGGCCTCAAAGCCCCAAAAAATCTAAGAACCCAGAGGGACCTAAAAATCCCAAGGGTTCAAAAAAACTCAGCCCTAAAAAAAACCGAGAGGCCCTCCACAGGGCCTCCTTCTCCTATGGAAGTCTCTCCTCCTAGGAGAATAAAAGTAAAAGGGTTGAAGGCAGGCATACTGCCTAACCTCCCCACAAAAAATTAGGATACCTGGTCAGACAAGATTAATTTCCTGGAACATCAGAGGGATCAGATCAAATAGAACAGAATTGGACCTCCTCCTCCAGAGGAATCCTGATGTAGTCTGTCTGCAGGAAACAAAATTACCAGCAGACGACTACACAGTAAAAGGATATACGGCCAATCATCTGATTCACTCTGATGGCCAATAGCGTGTGGGGGAGTTTCAATTCTCACGAAGAAGGGCACCCCCCACCGCTTGATACCAATGAAAACAAATCTACAGGCAATAGCAGTGAGAGTGACATTGCACAGACCAATCACCATTGCTCGTAGTACATCCACAGAAGCACGCCTCATCCCAGACCATAAACTTACAGTCTACAACGAAGACTCACAACCATCACCATTGCATCTGTGAGATACGTCATGCCTCCAGCTCCACAAGGTGTCACCATCCGGTCCCTCACTATGATGGGAGATTTATGCCACCCCGTGTGGTCTCCGGGTCCCTCAACTGAGAGGAAAGAATTGAGCCACGTAAGCTCATGCGTGTCGTAGAAGGCGACTAAAAGAGCCATTCTGGTTGGTGGTAACCACGAAAAACCACCCGACTGGTGGAGAACGTGGCTCCACAGACCCCCATACCCCAGCCCTTTTTATGAGAATGGCTTCATTCACCCATTCTGCTATTTTTCTTGTCCTGGCAATCATCCCCAAACTTTTTCTCCCCCCAAATCCCAAGAACGTAGTATATAAAAGATGTTTTGAGGAATGACGGTTTCAGTTTAAAGAGAGCAAGGGAAGGCGATGGCATAGCACAAATCCCACCCCCTTTTACCATATTTGAGCTATGATTTCCATTCCATACCCCATTTCCCCAATGATTCCAAATTTCCCTTCCTTATCAAAATTGAGTTGCCAGGACAGAGAGAGAGAGAGAACCGAGGAAAACAAGCCTTCTTAACTGTCTTCTATCCCCCAGTATCTCTATACCCTGTACCGTTGAAATAGGTTCAACGAGGAGATATTCCTTTCCAAATCCTGCACAGCAGGCACCTTTCTGCTGAGGGTGCGCAGTTCCGAGAGGACCCCGATAAGGAGGAGCTATTGATCCTGGAGGCTGAGGGGGGTTCACCTTGCGAGGTGTTTCTACCCCAACACTCCTCTTTGGCTTGACGCTTCTCTAAAGACGGGTGGGTAGCCTACCTTGTAGATGGCCCGAGCTACCCAACGCAGAGATGCCAAATCTATTTTTTGGCACTCCCCTCCATTTAGGCAAAGAGATTGGAAGGACTAGATTTAAAACCATATCTAGTTCCTGTCCCCCATGAAATTTCTTTTTAATCATGGTTTGTCATCTCTGAATCAGCAGTCAGTCTTTGTGCAACGCAAAGATTAGGGTCAATCCGAGAGAAAGGCCTGGAGGCGGGACGTCCCCCAACTCCACCCCTCGAGTCCTTTTTTTTTTTTTTTTTTTTTTTTTTTTTTTTTTTTTCCCCAAGGACCATGGAAGGACAAGAGGAGGCCAGACTTGAGGAGTATAGCTTCGGTGAGTGCCTTACCCCCCAAGTGTGGGACTGAGCCGTGCTAGTGGGCACAATATAGCCGGGTTGAATAAAAACTTATAAATATCATGGCCAAAAATAGCAAAAACTCTCCCCTTAAAGCCCCACCCCAGACAGGAAAGAAAAGAAAGATTACAGCCCCGATGACTCTTGATGACTTACCAGGAATGGCAACCCCAAAATTCTCGCCGTTCCTGGTAATTCAACCGAATGAGGATAATATTAAACTTAACACTTTGAGTATCTTCACCATCAGCAAGGCACTCAAAGCAAATGGCGCCGGTACACCAAAGGCAGTGAACAGGAACAACTCTGGCACTTTAATGATACAAGTGCAGGGTCGACAAGAGAGTGAGAACCTCTTGAAATGTACCAGATTCTCTGACATCCCAGTCACCGTTGAGGCTCACAGGAGCCTCAATAGGTCAAAAGGTGTCATAAGAAGCAGAGATCTGGTAGGCTGTTCGGAGCAGGAGATGGTTGAGGAACTGGAGGGTGTTGTCGAAGCTCGGCGGGTTAGCATCCGCCGCGGCGACAGCACAATCCAGACCAACACCTGGATCCTGACTTTTGACAGCCCGAGACCCCCGTCGAGAATAAGAATTGAATACCTCGACTTGGAGGTTCGGCCTTACGTCCCGAACCCCATGAGATGTTTTAACTGCCACCGGTACGGCCATACTAAAACAAACTGCCGCCGTAAAGCTACATGCCCCCGCTGCGGCAAAGAAGACCACAATGAGGAAAACTGCAAAGTGGACCCTTGTTGTCTGAACTGCCAAGGCAAGCATGCAGCACATTCGAAAGATTGTCCTAAGTGGCAAGAAGAAAAGGCAATCTTGACATACAGAGCCACTTACGGCGGTACGTTTGCTCAGGCAAAAGCAGTGATCTGCCCCCCTCGGCAGGTCGCTGCTTCTGCCAAGAGTTATGCAGAAGTTGCCAGGGCTGCTGGTAATAACCAAAACAGCCATGGCAAAATCGCACAGACTAGAAAAGACAGTCCTCAAAAGAAAAAGCCATCAAGACCTAAAAACAAGGTCGCAAATGTGTCAAAAAATCTTTTTGACACATTGGAGGTTCAAGATGTGGAACCTGCAGCCCCCTCCACATCCACCTCCAAGGCGACCTCCACCCCCCTCCTTCCCCAAACAAAAAAATTCTCCCCCTCATGGGCGTGGATGTTGGACCCACCCCACATCTCCATTCCCGTGAGCCCTCTCTATCCCCCCAAAAACAAAACTCCACCCCTTCCCAGAATATGGAGCCACCAACACCAGTCGGGGGATCCACAAATCCCCCTGAGGGGCCTCAAAGCCCCAAAAAATCTAAGAACCCAGAGGGACCTAAAAATCCCAAGGGTTCAAAAAAACTCAGCCCTAAAAAAACCGAGAGGCCCTCCACAGGGCCTCCTTCTCCTATGGAAGTCTCTCCTCCTAGGAGAATAAAAGTAAAAGGGTTGAAGGCAGGCATACTGCCTAACCTCCCCACAAAAAATTAGGATACCTGGTCAGACAAGATTAATTTCCTGGAACATCAGAGGGATCAGATCAAATAGAACAGAATTGGACCTCCTCCTCCAGAGGAATCCTGATGTAGTCTGTCTGCAGGAAACAAAATTACCAGCAGACGACTACACAGTAAAAGGATATACGGCCAATCATCTGATTCACTCTGATGGCCAGATAGCGTGTGGGGGAGTTTCAATTCTCACGAAGAAGAGCACCCCCCACCGCTTGATACCAATGAAAACAAATCTACAGGCAATAGCAGTGAGAGTGACATTGCACAGACCAATCACCATCTGCTCTGTGTACATCCCACCAGATCATCGCCTCCAGTCTGCCGAGCTAGAGGGAGTTCTAAACCAACTCCCCCCTCCCTATGTGATAATGGGAGATTTCAATGCTCACAGTCCTCTCTGGGGAAACACAGACACAAACCAGAGGGGAAAGGCAGTGGAGGCTTTCATAATGAAAATGGATGTATACTTGGCAAACGGTCTCGAGGCAACACGGGTAAATATTCACAATCTTACCACGTCTGCCATCGATCTCACTTTCTGTGATCCTACATTAGCTCCAGATCTCTCCTGGACTGTGATCGATGACGATCACGGTTCTGACCATTTTCCAGTCTGCCTCGACATCACCCCGACTTCAAGGGCCCCACAGCCCAAACGTTGGAGTGTACGGCGAGCAGATTGGGAAACTTTCTCACAGGAGTGTCACAGACTCCTTACGACAGAGGTGGACAGCTATGACAAATTCAAAAATATTTTAACAAATATCTGCAGCTCGACAATACCAACAACCTCTGGTAGACCGAGAAAACACAATCCCTGGTTTTCAGAGGAATGTCGAGCGGCCCTACGGGAGAAGAAAAAAGCATACAGGAAAGCGATGAGATTCCCAATCCCTGAGAATTTCGCAACATTTAGGAAACTACGAGCAAAGTGTAGGAAGATCTTCCGAGAAAACAAACGGAGATCCTTCCAAAACTTTGTCTCAAAAATAAATAGCCAGACACCCCTGAATAGGGTGTGGAAGATGTTACGGAAACTGAAGGGATCCGATAGTGATTCACTAAATCACTTGACACGTCCCGATGGATCCGTGGCTGAAACAGAACAAGACATTGCCAACACTCTGGCCGAGAGGCTGGCGCACAGCTCCTCGTCTGCACACCACACACCACAATTTCTGCGCCATAAACAAAACGCAGAAAACACACCAATAAACTTTACATCTACAAACACTGAAGACTACAACAAACCATTTACACTTGAGGAGTTGGGTGCCTGCCTCCGTGACACAAATGTCACAGCACCGGGTCCTGACAACATCAGTTATGAAATACTCCGACATCTTCCACAAGATAGTCTGGTTGTCCTTTTGAATATCTATAACAAGATATGGACAACACAGACTTTCCCACCTAGTTGGAATCTGGCCACCGTGATTCCAATCCCAAAACCTGGGAAAGACCATTCGGACGCTTCAAACTACCGACCAATCTCCCTCACCAGCTGCCTATGCAAGCTGATGGAGAAAATGGTCAACAAGCGTCTGATGTTCTACTTGGAACACAACAACTCCCTCTCCGACCTCCAATGTGGCTTTCGAAAGAACAGATCAACTGTTGATCACCTTGTTCGACTAGAGAGCTTCATTCGTGAGGCCTTTGCCAAAGGTGAGCACTTGGTAGCAATCTTCTTTGACCTTGAGAAGGCCTTTGACACAACTTGGAAATTCGGAATCCTCAAAGATCTGCACAATCTTGGTCTACGAGGAAACCTTCCAATGTTTGTCAGAGCATTTTTAAACAACAGATCCTTTCAGGTCAAAGCAGGATCCACCTTTTCTGATCCATTTGATCAGGAAGAGGGAGTTCCACAGGGTAGCATTCTGTCTCCCATTCTGTTTGAGATTAAAATAAACTCAATAGTGAATGCAATGAGACAGAATGTTGACTGTTCCTTATATGTTGATGACTTTCTTGTATGCTATCGAAGTAAATCGAGTATGGACACCATTGAGAGACAGTTACAACTCCAACTAAACAAACTGTCGGAGTGGGCAAATCTCAATGGTTTCTCCTTCTCCCCATCAAAAACAGTAGCTGTCCACTTCTGCCGAAAACGCACCTGCATTAGACAGCCTGACCTTTATCTCAACAATTCCAGAATTGAGGTAAAGGACGAAGCCCGATTCCTGGGTTTGATCTTTGATAGGAAACTAAATTTCCTCGCCCATATCAAAGATCTCAGACTGCGATGCATGAAAGCAATGAGAATAATGAGAGTTCTGTCGAGCATGGAATGGGGTTCGGACACAAACACTCTTCTAAAGATATACCGAACCCTTATTCGATCAAAACTGGACTACGCATCTTTTGTATACGGCTCTGCAAAACCATCCTACTTAGGCATGCTGGACCCAATTCATCATCAGGGACTGCGCTTGGCACTCGGGGGTTTCCGCACTTCTCCAGTGGCAAGCCTTTATGCTGAGGCAGATGAGCCACCTCTCCATCTCAGGAGGAAAAAACTGGCTCTCCAGTATGTTACTAAGGTCACATCGCTGCACGACAACCCAGCACACAAACATGTACACTACATGGATAGGACACTAGAAGAAAAATTTCGAAAGCACCCAAAAATGACACCACCATTAGGTTACAGAATAAAAAAAGACATCGCAGACATGAACATCAGTCTAGACAGGATACACCCATACGTCCAGGCAAAGACACCACCATGGTCCATACATAGACCAAACATAAATTTGGACCTAACAAAACTGGAAAAATCACAAACAGACCCACATATTTACAAACAGACACTAAAAGCAATATTACAAACATACAAAAACCATACTCACATATTTACGGATGGTTCAAAGAGCGCAGATGCAGTAGGATGTGCCTATCACTCATCGGAAGGCACAGGATCACTTCGCCTGGATAGAAATGTTTCGATCTTTACAGCGGAATCGAGAGCAATCCTAAATGCTCTCCGTTTGGCTGAGAGATCGAATAAAAATAAATTCTTGATCTTGTCTGACTCGCTGTCCGTACTAAAGGGGATCTCAAATTTTTATTGCACCGATCCAAGACTCATAAGTATCTTGGAAGGTGCAAATAAATTATTTATTAAAAAAAAGAAAGTTTGTTTTCTCTGGGTACCTAGTCATGTGGGTATCCAGGGGAACGAAGAAGCGGATCGACTGGCAAAAGAGGCGGTGAGCCAAGAATTACAAGAGGGCAGTAAAATCCCACACGCGGATTTAAAAATCAATATAAAAAAACATGTCCGAAAGGAATGGGAACGATCCTGGTCGAGATGTACATAACAAATTAAAACAAATTAAAAGTGACCTCGGCCCCAGACCCAACTCGGGGCTAAAAAGAAGAGACGAGGTAAAAATAACTCGACTCCGGATCGGACATACTGCCCTCACTCACCGTTTCCTTCTGGAGAGGGATGAAAAACCCCTCTGCAGAACATGTAACTGTGACCTGACAGTTCAACACATTTTAATTGAATGTACAGAATTAGAACAGATAAGGTCACAACATTATGATAACAGAGACTTGAAGTCTCTGTTCCAGTCGGTCCATCCGCTTACAATTTTAAAGTATCTGCAGGAATGTGAACTCCTGCAGAAATTGTAAATAGATATTTTTACTTAACAAACATGTAACTATTATGATTTTATAAAGATTTTATTACAACAGTACACGTTTTGATCAGCTGTTGCCCCTCGGGGCCGATAAAAGATTGATGAAAGACAGAAACGGGCGCTTAAGTGACCTAAATAGTGTCGAAAGCGCCGTTAAACACCTAAAAACAAACAAACAGTCCTCTCTGGGGAAACACAGACACAAACCAGAGGGGAAAGGCAGTGGAGGCTTTCATAATGAAAATGGATGTATACTTGGCAAACGGTCTCGAGGCAACACGGGTAAATATTCACAATCTTACCACGTCTGCCATCGATCTCACTTTCTGTGATCCTACATTAGCTCCAGATCTCTCCTGGACTGTGATCGATGACGATCACGGTTCTGACCATTTTCCAGTCTGCCTCGACATCACCCCGACTTCAAGGGCCCCACAGCCCAAACGTTGGAGTGTACGGCGAGCAGATTGGGAAACTTTCTCACAGGAGTGTCACAGACTCCTTACGACAGAGGTGGACAGCTATGACAAATTCAAAAATATTTTAACAAATATCTGCAGCTCGACAATACCAACAACCTCTGGTAGACCGAGAAAACACAATCCCTGGTTTTCAGAGGAATGTCGAGCGGCCCTACGGGAGAAGAAAAAAGCATACAGGAAAGCGATGAGATTCCCAATCCCTGAGAATTTCGCAACATTTAGGAAACTACGAGCAAAGTGTAGGAAGATCTTCCGAGAAAACAAACGGAGATCCTTCCAAAACTTTGTCTCAAAAATAAATAGCCAGACACCCCTGAATAGGATGTGGAAGATGTTACGGAAACTGAAGGGATCCGATAGTGATTCACTAAATCACTTGACACGTCCCGATGGATCCGTGGCTGAAACAGAACAAGACATTGCCAACACTCTGGCCGAGAGGCTGGCGCACAGCTCCTCGTCTGCACACCACACACCACAATTTCTGCGCCATAAACAAAACGCAGAAAACACACCAATAAACTTTACATCTACAAACACTGAAGACTACAACAAACCATTTACACTTGAGGAGTTGGGTGCCTGCCTCCGTGACACAAATGTCACAGCACCGGGTCCTGACAACATCAGTTATGAAATACTCCGACATCTTCCACAAGATAGTCTGGTTGTCCTTTTGAATATCTATAACAAGATATGGACAACACAGACTTTCCCACCTAGTTGGAATCTGGCCACCGTGATTCCAATCCCAAAACCTGGGAAAGACCATTCGGACGCTTCAAACTACCGACCAATCTCCCTCACCAGCTGCCTATGCAAGCTGATGGAGAAAATGGTCAACAAGCGTCTGATGTTCTACTTGGAACACAACAACTCCCTCTCCGACCTCCAATGTGGCTTTCGAAAGAACAGATCAACTGTTGATCACCTTGTTCGACTAGAGAGCTTCATTCGTGAGGCCTTTGCCAAAGGTGAGCACTTGGTAGCAATCTTCTTTGACCTTGAGAAGGCCTTTGACACAACTTGGAAATTCGGAATCCTCAAAGATCTGCACAATCTTGGTCTACGAGGAAACCTTCCAATGTTTGTCAGAGCATTTTTAAACAACAGATCCTTTCAGGTCAAAGCAGGATCCACCTTTTCCGATCCATTTGATCAGGAAGAGGGAGTTCCACAGGGTAGCATTCTGTCTCCCATTCTGTTTGAGATTAAAATAAACTCAATAGTGAATGCAATGAGACAGAATGTTGACTGTTCCTTATATGTTGATGACTTTCTTGTATGCTATCGAAGTAAATCGAGTATGGACACCATTGAGAGACAGTTACAACTCCAACTAAACAAACTGTCGGAGTGGGCAAATCTCAATGGTTTCTCCTTCTCCCCATCAAAAACAGTAGCTGTCCACTTCTGCCGAAAACGCACCTGCATTAGACAGCCTGACCTTTATCTCAACAATTCCAGAATTGAGGTAAAGGAGGAAGCCCGATTCCTGGGTTTGATCTTTGATAGGAAACTAAATTTCCTCGCCCATATCAAAGATCTCAGACTGCGATGCATGAAAGCAATGAGAATAATGAGAGTTCTGTCGAGCATGGAATGGGGTTCGGACACAAACACTCTTCTAAAGATATACCGAACCCTTATTCGATCAAAACTGGACTACGCATCTTTTGTATACGGCTCTGCAAAACCATCCTACTTAGGCATGCTGGACCCAATTCATCATCAGGGACTGCGCTTGGCACTCGGGGCTTTCCGCACTTCTCCAGTGGCAAGCCTTTATGCTGAGGCAGATGAGCCACCTCTCCATCTCAGGAGGAAAAAACTGGCTCTCCAGTATGTTACTAAGGTCACATCGCTGCACGACAACCCAGCACACAAACATGTACACTACATGGATAGGACACTAGAAGAAAAATTTCGAAAGCACCCAAAAATGACACCACCATTAGGTTACAGAATAAAAAAAGACATCGCAGACATGAACATCAGTCTAGACAAGATACACCCATACGTCCAGGCAAAGACACCACCATGGTCCATACATAGACCAAACATAAATTTGGACCTAACAAAACTGGAAAAATCACAAACAGACCCACATATTTACAAACAGACACTAAAAGCAATATTACAAACATACAAAAACCATACTCACATATTTACGGATGGTTCAAAGAGCGCAGATGCAGTAGGATGTGCCTATCACTCATCGGAAGGCACAGGATCACTTCGCCTGGATAGAAATGTTTCGATCTTTACAGCGGAATCGAGAGCAATCCTAAATGCTCTCCGTTTGGCTGAGAGATCGAATAAAAATAAATTCTTGATCTTGTCTGACTCGCTGTCCGTACTAAAGGGATCTCAAATTTTTATTGCACCGATCCAAGACTCATAAGTATCTTGGAAGGTGCAAATAAATTATTTATTAAGAAAAAGAAAGTTTGTTTTCTCTGGGTACCTAGTCATGTGGGTATCCAGGGGAACGAAGAAGCGGATCGACTGGCAAAAGAGGCGGTGAGCCAAGAATTACAAGAGGGCAGTAAAATCCCACACGCGGATTTAAAAATCAATATAAAAAAACATGTCCGAAAGGAATGGGAACGATCCTGGAGTCGAGATGTACATAACAAATTAAAACAAATTAAAAGTGACCTCGGCCCCAGACCCAACTCGGGGCTAAAAAGAAGAGACGAGGTAAAAATAACTCGACTCCGGATCGGACATACTGCCCTCACTCACCGTTTCCTTCTGGAGAGGGATGAAAAACCCCTCTGCAGAACATGTAACTGTGACCTGACAGTTCAACACATTTTAATTGAATGTACAGAATTAGAACAGATAAGGTCACAACATTATGATAACAGAGACTTGAAGTCTCTGTTCCAGTCGGTCGATCCGCTTACAATTTTAAAGTATCTGCAGGAATGTGAACTCCTGCAGAAATTGTAAATAGATATTTTTACTTAACAAACATGTAACTATTATGATTTTATAAAGATCTTATTACAACAGTACACGTTTTGATCAGCTGTTGCCCCTCAGGGCCGATAAAAGATTGATGAAAGACAGAAACGGGCGCTTAAATGACCTAAATAGTGTCGAAAGCGCCGTTAAACACCTAAAAACAAACAAAAAACAAGCACATATATTGATCGGAACAAAATTGAATAGTCTTGATTGCACACCCTATTTGTACGGGCATCCTTAAAATGTCCGTCACAGCTCATAGCTATATACACGAGGGAGACTGAGTCTATCTATCTATCTATCTATCTATCTATCTATCTATCTATCTATCTATCTATCTATCTATCTATCTATCTATCTTTCTTTCTATCCATCTAAATCTATTTATCTATCTATCTAAATCTATCTATCTATCAATCTATCTATCTACCTATCTATTTATCTATCTATCTATCTATCTATCTATCTATCTATCTATCTATCTATTTACACGTATATCCATCCATTTATCTGTCTATTAATCTATATCTATCTATCTATCTATCTATCTATCTATCTATCTATCTATCTATCTATCTATCTATATATCTATCAATCAATCAATCAATCTATCTATCTATCTATACGTATATTCTTCCATTTATCTGTACATCTATATATATATATATATATATATATATATATATATATATATATAATATCAATCTATCTATACTTACGTCCATTAATCCATCAATTATGAGAATATTATAAGAAATAGATACGGATGTTAAAGTAAATAAGATAATTTGTTTTAAATTCGTATAGATATCTCCCTCTTTAACATTAAATGTAATCACTATCCCAAGTATTTCATGATTTCTGATCTTTATTACTTTGTCTATCTTTTTTTCTACCTTTAGAATTAAAAATATACATTATGTATTTTGTAAGAATGAGATCAGTATTATCCACTTTTACTATTGGCAATGAAGAGATATTGTAAGCATCTTTATATTTTTTGCTGCTATGTGGTATAGAGGTATGACACTTGATTTCGGTTCGGATGGTCCTGGCGCATAGTAGAGTCCTTGGAAAAGGTTCTTTACTCACATTCTCTCGCCGTACTCAGGTGTAAAATGAGTACCTGACCATTAACAGCGTTGTCTCTGTCGGAAAAATTGCAATATCGCCTGACAAGCGTCATGTCCGTTCTACATTTTCGTGTTGCTGTTGGGCAACGACTACTTGTAAAGCGCTTTGGGCACGTTTAGTGGATATTGCTCTATATGAAAGCTCATTTTTGGGGGGATTTTTTAAATTTTACATTTTTCAATTTACAAATACAAACATCTTAGTTGAAGGCAACAGAAATGGCAAAAATAATGGTGTCAACTCAAAAAGCGTCATTTATATTGTTTCATGCAGAACAGTATCAATCAATTTCTTGAAGTTAAACAATATTTTTCAGCTGTTTGGAATGTTTTTAGGAAAAGAGTGTTTTCAACATGAGACGTAAGAGCTCTTTCCTGGAGTAGCAGCAGTTTTCTGTTTTATTCTAGTCTATACGAATGTTTATTTTCCATTTTAAAAAATCATTTGTGCTCCTTTGAGAAAGTGTTCTCATTATATGCTTAATATAATCAAGATGAAAATATTTCCATGTTTTAAAATGAAATAATAATGCAGTTTTGAATATGCATTATAATAAAGCAAAAATAGTAATTTGTTATTTGCTATCAAATTAAGCCTTATACAATCATTTATATTTCTTTTATAAAACTGAAAAACCTTGTTTTTTTAAAGACAAAGTCAAAACATGTGAGATTAAGAGATGTTATAATAGAAACGTGCCACTATTAAAATATATAATGAGACAGGTATTGTATAGTTAATGGTGTACTATGTATAGCTTGTCACTGGATTTTTTAGAGAATTTAATGTGTTATTCCTAACCTCCTCGTATTTCTATTCTAACCATTCTTATTCGTTTCGACCATTGTTATTTTTTATTTAATATTGTACTAGATTATATACATAATTACCATTTAAATAAACTAGTCAGAAATAACCATGCCTGTGCAAAGTGACTGATTATTGTCATTACAAACAAACAAACAAAAAAAACACACACAAAAAATAATATCTATAATATGAGGCAACTATTTGCTTTATATCAGCACAGGGAAAATGAATCAAATATCACCTTTCCAAGGTTACGTTCTAAAATTGTATTTCTATCGGAAAAATGAGTTTATTTTAACTTAACTGATGAATAATTTTTATCAGCAGGATTATACGAAAATTATAAGTTGACTATATTTAAGTTCAGGTTCTAAACTAAACATTTAAGAAGGTTCAACGGATTGAAGATGATAATTCATTTCTAAACTTGGAACTAAAATTTTGTAGCTTTACGATATTTTCGTATTACTTGGTACATCTTTTTTATCTGTAAAGTGACGTATCATAGACCTGCTGGCGATAGTTCCGCGTAACGGGAGGTTGTTATTATCATTGGTGATGATGATAACACTCGCTCTCGGATCGCCGACGGGTCAGCGGGGTCATGACGTATTGCCACTCACGTTTATATAATGATAACCTATTGGATTAAGATGTGTAAAAAATTGAATCCATCTTTTTTACCTTAGCCTCTATAGATTTTATACAGATAGTGTGTTCCAATATTAGTTATCATTTTAAAGATTAAATCTGTTCTATTTGTAATTATAATTGCCATTTTGCCGATTTATAGTGCAATGTAGATTTTTCATGATTATTTTTAAGTTACACCTTTTTGGCAACCACAGAGCTACTTAAATACTTCGGGTTTTCATTACACCTTTTTTGCCATACACAGAATTAATAATACATTTTAAGTAAGCATTAAAGCAATTTTATACATTAATAAAAGCAGCAAAGGTAATAATAACAACAGTTACCATTGTGATTGATTCTTGCCATAAATAATATTTAATAAAACATAATAAGATTTTTAGAGCGTTTTATGAAGCCATGAAGACAAGAAAGATAAATAGGATAAGTGTTACCATCCTGAAATTATAATCTGATATCAAACGTACAAGACTGAGTTATTATTTTGAAAGTAAATAGATTTTTTTAAAACCAGTATATAAAAAAACATTATGGCATCTCTGGCATCAGCAGCAAAAAATTTACTCCGTGCATATTTAAACATTTAATTCACACAATTTTCCAAAGTTTTGAAAACTAAATATGTATTACATGTCTACAGATCAGAATTAAATGTATCATTTTTCTATCAATTGTATGACACGGGACCTGTTTTAATCTAGAAACTCTTTTGAAAACTCAAGCTGCAAAAAGAGGATGATCAAGTTACATTCATGTTTATCACTGTACATCTTATCCAAAAATGTGAAGCGACAAAATAGTGTTTGATCTCTTTGGGCATGAAAATACCTTATTAGTGACTTGGTAGATCTGTTTTTATCTGTAAAGTCTCTTGTCATAGACCTGCTGGCGATAGTACCGCGTAACGGGAGGTTGTTATTATCATGGGAGGTGATGATGACACTCGCTCTCGGATCGCCGACGGGTCAGCGGGGTCATGACTTATTGACACTCACGTTTATATAATGATGACGTAATGGATTAAGATTTGTCAAAAATTGAATCGAGCATTTTTACATTAGTCCTTCTAGATGTATACAAAATGTAAGTTCCAATATCAGTTTTTCTATTATAATTTTAAAAGAAAAGTGAATACATAATTCATCTTTAATCCTAGATCGGAACAAAAATTAGTTTTTACGAGTTTAATATGTTCACATCAACAGTAAGAAATAGAGAAATATTATGTCTTGGACAAATCCTATGTTTATTTGTTTTTAAATACATGACAAGATTGATTTGCTCTCAAAGTAACAATGCAAGTTTTTTACAAGACCGATAAATGTTATGGTATTAAGAGTGTTGTGTCATTGGCCTGCTGGCGATAGTTCCGCGTAACTTGAGGTTGTTATCGTCGTCAGCAAACCGTGGGAACTCTGTTGATTATCAATGGACGGTGGCTACTATACTGGAAAGCAACCAGGAACTTTCCTCGTTAGCAGTCGTCGTCGCAGTCGGACACAGAACCAGGTATGATTTCCCTCTAGTATGTGACATGCTTGTGTCTCCGCAGACGGGGCCTGAATCGACAGGGGGTTGGTTGTGGACTGTAGTTGTAGAAGTCACTGTCCTTGCAATGGTAGGACTTGTGGGGATGATGATGACACTCGCTCTCGGATCGCCGACGGGTCAGCGGGGTCATGACATATTGCGCTCATCTATAAATAGCAATAGCCTAAAACTTATAGATGTATAGAATATCAATAACTTTCTGTTGATTAATCTTTACAGCTGATAAAATCACGATATAAATAATACATCAGTTTTATAATTTAATGAAAGATGGTTGGTTGAATAGTGTAGATTCCTTTTAACGTCTATAACCAAAAGCTTGGATTGACATACTGTAAAGAAATGCCTTCTAGGTAACAAAGGGAGATAGTTGTCCTACCCACCAAGGTCTCGGGTAGAATCAAACCCATATAATTAAATGATTTATGAGTGTAGGATGGGTGTTGGAATAGGGACTCCCTTGTTTTCGCCGTGGGTGGTGTAGACTATGAAGGCAATGAAAGAACGGAGGGTTATCATGTTCCATCAGTGTTAAAACACCCTCATCAATCTTATGCATCAACCGAGATACCGTTAGATACCCTGTCCTATGTTTCGGCTTGGGCCGATGTTCAACTGGCAGTCTGCGATTTGAGGTCGAAGAAGGAAGACCTGTACAGCCTGTGTGTTGGCTGGAATTCTGTTTGGCTATGTTGAAGCCACAGTGAAAAGGGCCCAAAGTGCCCAGTATTTTATGTCGCACCCGAATATGGGCTCTCAGGCGATATGTGTTGGGCCTGTGTGTTGGCCAGCATTGTGTTTTAGGCTGTATTGTAGCCGAAGTGGGCCTAATATGGCCAGTATTTTGTATATCGTACCCGGTTATGGGCTCTAAGCGATATTGTGTTTTTGTAATTTGTGCTCGGTGAGAATATATAAAATTTATAATATTGTTTTGATGTGCTGAGTAATCATCAAGTGATTAAGTGATTAATATCGTAAAATTATTTCACTTATCTTAAAGTTTAAAATAATATACAGTTTTATTGTTTTAGTGAATAATTAATTTATTGAGTTTAATTGTGTTGAAATTGAGAACGTGACCCCAGTTAAATGAATTATTTCTAAGTAAATACTAATTGATCACTTACGCTATCATTGTGTCTATGTTAATTTCATTTTTACTAATATATCTATATCTATCTTCTAATATAGTGAAGAGCTGACGGGGCTAGGACATAACGCCCGGTAAATGCGTTTGCATCTTTGAACTTTGTAATTTTGACGGGGCTAGGACATAGCGCCCGGTAAATGTGTTTTGAACCCTTTTGAACAATATGAATTTTGAGAAATATGAACAAAATACAATGTAATGTTTGTAAAGATGAGGAAGTAACACTCGATCTATGTGTTTTATTTTGAACAATTTTGGATTTGAACATGCTGGAACACCGCTCCCTGTGTGAACAATTTTGTAATTAATTTTATTCTCCTTTCGGAATATGAACAGTTTATTTTGACCCTATCTGTAATTAATAATTTCATTATTAGTGGGAATTAATGAAACGGTTGGAACCTGGGTGAAGTATAGTTTATTTTGGTTAAAACTTACATGAATTTTATATTGCATTACTACTTTTTACTTGTATGTACTTTTGATTTTTCCTGTCAATATATGCAATGTTATTCTGTTTTGCTCAATAACTATGAGCTGTTCCCCTTTCTTTTACTTTAAATAAATAATAATGGCTCTCTTGTCAGATACGGTGTTCTGTTGGTGATTGTAACGTCCACGTCTACCTCTCCACACATTAAGGTCATAAGCGGCCTTCGCATCCATTGCGAGTTGCGAACGCACCTTGTGACACATACACAGAACAGGAAATAGATAAGATGATATACTATAACTGAAATACCCATGAGTTTTGCCTGCCATATCAGAGATGCCAATGCACAAGTTTAGTAACCTTTAATATTCATATAAAGATTGATAGATTTTAATGAGAACCAATCAACAAAATGAAGATCTAAAACAATAATAAATAACTGAGTGACATTATCTTCTATCATTCTATAAATAAAAACGAAGTTTAAGTATTTTATCGAATCATAACATAACATGTAACATAACATAACATGTGGTATAGGGCGAAATAGGATAAGATCCTTTGAATGCCCTTAATATTAATTAGTGATGCCATAAATCTTTGATTAAATATTACAATAACGATACACGTGGTAAAGATAGTATTTCAACTTAAATGTACTCATGTGGTGTACAAACATATATCTTTAACCGTGACATGCAAAGCGCACACACAACCACACACACACACACACGCACACACACACACACACACACACACACACATACACACGCGTATAGAAGATAACCATAATAATATAATAATGCATAATATATACATACAAGATTGAAAGCCATGACGGATTCTAAACTATAGTTTACTCACGTTTATAATAATGGTTAAGAAAAGGACTGTTGAAAACCTGAAGGCCGGTGCAGACTGAATCAAAAGTATATAAAACAGGATAAAGTAGAACATAAACAGAATGCAGATAAATGACTTAATGAATAACTGGCTCGCTGTATTGTATTCACATTTATATGGACGTATCTTTAATGAAGACTTTTTAAAAGTTTAAAAATATTATTTATCCATAAATAAAAGCTTTGTAATTTAAGCTGTTGGTCCATCCTCACGCAATAAATTTAAGTCAAATGACTGTTATGCGCTCGTATGTTTGATTGTAGTGATGTAGTTGAAATCCTCTGCTTAAAAATAATAATAATAGTAAATCAGGACTTTGTGATTAAAATATAATGTTAAAGTCTTACATTTGAAGTATATCATTAAACCACTTATTGTAAAACTTTGTTTTAGCTGACGCTTGCATATGATTATGCATATTATGTTGAAATTCATTTGCCTTTTCTAACATCCCGACATTATTATGTTATACTAATATTTTCTATTTGTAATTATTATTGCCCTTTTCCCGATTTACAGCATAATGTAGGTTTTTCCATTATTGCGTTTAAAATACACCATTTTGGTAAACCATAAAGGTAGGTAGAAACCTTTGGTTTTCATTATTCATTTTTTGTCATAAATAGAACTTAATAATGCATGTGAGTTAAACATTAAAGCATTTTTATACAGTAATGAAAGCAGTAACGATAATGATAAGAAAATTGCTTTATAACGCAGTATTTTTCAAGTTTAATTTTTTAAGAAGTTAGATAAGATATATATTCGTAACGGAATATAACGAACACCGGGTGTATTGTCAATGACCTGCTGGCAATAGTTCCGCGTAACGGGAGGTTGTTATTATCATGGGTGGTGATGATGACACTCGCTCTCGGATCGCCGATCGGGTCAGCGGGGTCATGACTTATTGACACTCACGTTTATATAATGATGACGTAATGGATTAAGATGTGTCAAAAATTGAATCGAGCATTTTTACATTAGTCCCTCTATATTTAATACAAAATGTATGTTCCAATATCAGTTTTTCTATAATAATATTTAATGAAAAGTGAATACACAATTCATCTTTAATCCTATAGCCTAGATCGCAACAAAAAATTAGATTTTTCGGAGATTAATATGTTCACATCAACAGCAAGAAATAGACAAATATTATAGAAAATTCCTTCATAACGCAGCTTTTTCCAGTGAAATCAGTTTCAAACTTTTAAGAGGTTAGAAAAGTCTTACATTAAAAACTTAATCAAAGTTAAAGAAAACAAGTGTCTTGTCATTGGCTTGCTGGCGATAGTTCTGCCTAACGGTAGGTTGTTATTATCATGGGTGGTGATGATGACACTCGCTCTCGGATCGCCGATCGGGTCAGCGGGGTCATGACTTATTGACACTCACGTTTATATAATGATGACGTAATGGATAAAGATGTGTCAAAAACGGAATTAAAAAATAAATAAGTACTTTTACGTTTAATATTTTCATATCAAAACTTTGAAATAAACAAATGATGTAGAAAACTGCTTTAAACCGCAGCTTTTCCAATCAAAAGAGTTCAATTCAATTTACGAAGCAAGAAAAGTTTTACATCAGAAATGTATTATCATTAACGTAACACAGTTTAATTAATCGCTAACATCTGATTGGGGCGAAGTGGCCGAGTGGATAAGGCATTGCACTGTGAACCGGATGACCCGGGTCGAGCCCCGCTTCAAGCACTTTCGTTTTTTTCATTGATCAAGATTATTAACCCCCAATTTGCTCACTTGGACAACATGGGTGGATCCTGTTGACATCAGACCTCTTGTTTGATGAGTTATCTATATTCCTTCGTGGAATGCCTAGGCGACGATATCTTATGATATCGTGGCGCAAAAGGCATACTTATTTTTTCAATTTAACATCTGATTATGTGTATTTTGATAAATTGACTTGTTTTCACTAACCTGAAGAGAGAGAAGAGAAGGAGAAAGATAACACATGTTCATTGATACCTATATATTATAATATCATGCTAATTTAAACTGGATTCATTCCTAATCTTAAATGTTTAAAAAATGATTTTTAATAATTATTTACTTAGAGTGGGGTCAAACTAAATAGAAAGAGATTAGAGGGTGAGAGAGATGGGGGGGGGGGGGGGGGGGGGCAGGACGTATTCTTCAAATACTTTTTGGTAATTCTTGTATCAATTTCTCTTTCATACAGGACCTGAATGAACGTCAGCTATGGATGTGTTTGCTGTTGTTTTATCAGACACAGCTCCCAACACCATTGTGTGAAGTGTGTATCCTAGATGACTGCACGACACGCTGGACATTGTGAAATTTGATAAATTAAGGAACCTATTAAATGCTTTGTATTAAATTTTGCATTGCGTATTGGCAGAGCTCTGCAATTAAATGGTTTAAAATACTATTAAAAAATTGATTAAAAATTTCTTTTCTTTAAAACTTGCATGATATTGATTTGAGTTAATGTGTCAATGTTGATGATGGTGTGTTGACGATGAGTAAGAATTTGATGGCGTTGGGTTGATGCGGTGGAAAGGATGTTTTTGTTGTTGTTGTTGGTGGTGGTGAGGATGATGGTGATGATGGTGATGATGATGATGATGATGATGATGATGATGATGATGATGATGATGATGATGATGATGATGATGATGATGATCATGAATGTTTTCGATGTCACAATGATGAATGAATGGCTGTTACAAATTCCCTTTTATCATCTCCAATGGGAATTTTGTCATTGGGTCTATTCCAAGGGAAGGCTGGAGTAGACAATGGTCGTTGGCCGCAGTGCAACGCCGCAAAGAGAACTCAGGGCCACAGATTGTGAGGCGAATTTTGTACCTTTTATATATAAATCAATTACCACACTGCTGAGCCACGCTGTCTGATAAAGATGTTGAGCAGCATCAACCTTTATCGTTGACTTTGTGCAGTGATCAAGCATTTACTTCCTTAGTGGCATGGAATGTCACTTCCCCACTTGCTGTGCTTTTTGCCTATCATTATCTGACTTGAATTATTTACTAAGTATGAGACAGAAAGTTATTCCATTACACCTTTTGGGACGTTTTATTTATCCTTGTACAAATGCCTCACCTTTAAATAAGGAAGGGTGTTTGGAAGAAAATCTTACTTTGGTTGGGTGGTCTTGGCATCCCTTGTAGTATGGTTGAGGTCGGTTGCCCACTTGC
The DNA here is from genome assembly GCF_034508935.2 of Berghia stephanieae. Classification (NCBI taxonomy): domain Eukaryota; kingdom Metazoa; phylum Mollusca; class Gastropoda; order Nudibranchia; family Aeolidiidae; genus Berghia; species Berghia stephanieae. The sequence continues at coordinate 55,860,722 of NC_088365.1, read as the reverse complement.
TGTTTCTGTTGTCTATCTATATCTGATTTGATCTTCTACATATTGTTTTTCTGATCAAACCCTGATTTGAGCTATTTGCCTCTCCTCTGGTCCCGGCTTGAATCTTTTCCCTAGAGGAAAACAACCAAACATGTTATTAATCTATGGTTAGTCTGTTAGAACCATGAGACTCATGGAGCCAGAGTTAATCCCGGTTTATATAACGGACAGTAACAGTCATAAACCACCATTTGGACAGGGCGTGATTCTATCGCAAAGTACCTTCGGCCAGATCTAACATACCTTGCAATCCAATCACTACTGGGTGAATGGGGAAGGGGGGAGGGGGGGGGGTCATACATCAATCTCGACTCAACCCGGGATCGATACTTTACTCTTTGCCTATAAGGAGAGTGCCCTACCCATTGCCTATCGAGATTCCCATTATCGTCTTAGGAGATGATGAAAAAATCGTCATCTCCTTGTATTTATGATTCAACGCCTCAAAACTCTTGTCGGAGTGGTATTGACGCTGAAACTAAAATATAATTTATAAACAAAATATGACACTTGGGATAACTTTGTTTTATTGTTGGGATTGAATTAGTTCAAAAGTTATAAACCAAAATTTCAAATGTTCAGCGGCTATGTGGTCTTGTGGCGTGGCACTCGCTATCGGATCGGAACGTCGTGGGTTCGAATCCTGAGCGGCGCATAGTTGAGTCCTTGGAAAAGACTCTTTACTTGCATTCTATCACCGTACTCAGGTGTAAAATGAGTACCTGGCCGTGAACAACCACTTCCCACTGGTATCTATTTCCCATATTCCCAGGTATATTTCCCACTGACATCCTATTTCCATAATCTCAGGTTCACTCCCCACTGGTGTGCATTTCCCTGAGTCCCAGGTTCATTTTCCATTGTTGTCCACCTCCTGTAGTCTCGGGTTCATTCTCCTCTGGTACCCAACTCCTATAGTCAGGCTTCAATTCCCACTGGTATTCATCTCTCATAATCCCAGGTTCACTCCTTACTTGTGTCCACTGCCCTGAGTCGCTGGTTCACCACCAACTGCTTCCCATTTCCCATAGCTTTTGACAGTTACAGTAGGTTTCGAAAAAAAGAAGTACTCTTCTGGGTTCACTCTCCACTGGTATCTACCTCTTCTAGTCCCAGATTCAATCCTCATTCGTACCCACCTCCTATAGTCTTAGCTTCATTCTCCTCTGGTGCCCAAATCTCATAGTCAGGCTTCTATTCCCACTGGTATCCATCTCCCATAGTTCCAGGTTCATTTCCCACTGGTGTGCACTTGTGTGAGTCCCAGGTTCATTGCTCATTGGTGCCCACCTCCTATAACCTCAAGTTCATTCTCTGGTACCCAACTCCCACAGTCCGGCTTTAATTTCCACTGATATCCATTGCCCATAGTTCTAAGACACTTCCCACTGGTGTGCATTCCCCATTGGTGCCTACTTCCCATAACTTTTGACGGTTTCGGTAGGTTTAAAAAAAAAAGAAGTACCCTTCTGGGCACACTCTCTACTGGTATCTACCTCTCGTAGTCCCAGGGTCAATCCCAATTGGTGCCCACCTCCTATAGTCTTAGGTTCATTCGCCTCTTCCCCGAGTCCCTGGTGCACTCCCTACTGCTGCCTACTTTCCATAACGTTTTCTGGTTTCGGCGGGTTTCGTAAAGAAGAAACACCGCCACATCAGCCTGCGTTCATGAGATAAATAATAATGTGAAATTGAGTGTAAGCTTCAATTTAATTACAAAAACAGATCAAATGAACGTTTCGGGTTTCCTCTTTATCAACAAAACAGGATGAATGAAACACCAGAGATGAATGAAATTTGAAGCTTACAATCAATTTCACATTATTATTTATTTCTTCCAGCTTCGAGCAGCAACATTTACATTGCTTTCATGAGGGATGCTACTCTGTATTCTGGTGTACTTTGAAAAAACAAACAAACAAACAAAAACAAGCTGTTAACATTTTGGCTAGAAACTCTTTTTCTTCAAATATCGATCGATCAAAACAACCCTTATCTTATCAAGAATTCTGAAACTTGGGACTTCATTGAAATCGTTTATCATTTAGAATAATCATTCACAAGTTCTAAGTAATATTGTGTGTAGTTTTTCTTAGCCAATGAAGTAAGTCCTTTGTCAAAGTTTGCTATCTTGGTCACCAATTTGTTTGCTTGATCATCGACACCAACGATTACTGTAAAAACACCCGCTGTGCTTTCTGACTTTCGAACATTGATTGTAAAAAACCCAACAATCATGGCCTTGGCGATATGAGGCCCATCACCTCAAATCAGTATTATGTCATGCTCTTTGTACTTTGTACAGTCCTGCAAAACATGTGTGCCATCCTGTGCCCCCTCTCCACATTCACACATGTCTGTATCTCCAATCTGATTAGAGTTAGAGCCCGGGTGTGGCGGCACAAAGTTAAGTCCCCGTTCAGGTGTAAAATGTGTAAATATGACCAGGCAGCGTGGCCATGCGGTACGGTCTTTGCGTCGTACCCGAAAGGTACCGAGTTCGATCACCCGCCGCTGAGCTGTGTAACTATAGCAAGTCACCTCGCCCTAGCTCAAATTGCGGCGCTGCACTGCGGTTGACGTCTGGGCTGTTCCAATCTTCGCTCGGAATAGACCCTATAGACAAATTCCCCCTTTGGGAAGGGATTTTTTAAAAAACATCATTCAAAAAAATTGTTAAAGCTTATTAGAGACGTAATATCTCCTACAGTGAGATCTTTAGTGGATATTGCATTATAGAAGGAATGAAATTGACGTCACTCAGCTTTCTGTTACTGTTTCTATCCAGCCACTTTTATGAATAGTTCTCCCCAAATTCTATCAATCAGACTATAAATATAAACGTTCGGGGTTACACATCGTTTTGTGTGTTGGTACGCTATAAACCGACTGACGGGTGTTGTAAGTATTTTGGCTAAATGCAAAGCATCAATATAAACGCTCAAGGTTTTTGTTATGCTTTTTTTTTTATTAGTCTACATCAAGTAATTCAAACATATTAAGATATTGAAATATACGGTCTTGAAAATCATAGGGTTATATATCACCTTTATGTGCGGCTATGTGGTCTTGTGGTATGACACTCGCTTTCGGATCGGAAATGTCCTGGGTTCGAGCCTCGCGCTCGGCGCATAGTTGAGTCCTTGGAAAAGACCCTTTACTCACTTTCTCACCGTGCTCAGGTGTAAAATGAGTACCTCGCCGTTAACAGCTTTGTTGGTGTCCGAAATATTGTAATATCGCCTAACAGGCGTCATGTCCCGTCCTACATGTTAGATGTTGCTGTTGATCAGGGACTCCTTGTAAAGCGCTTTAAGCACATTTAGTGGATATTGCGCTATTTAAGCTCAATTTTTAAAATAAATGTTATGACCTTCGGAAATAAAAGCAAAGGAAAAAATACACACCAAAGAACAAAGACACTAAATGGATTCCAAATAAATGTCTTTCAAACGTTTCCTTTGACCAGAAGATATTTCTAAATAATCTAATGCTTCTTTCTTCCATGATGGTGGCTGTTGTTTTCCATTGCCCTAAACGCCACAATAAACCCATCTCGGTCACATTAGGTTGTCGCAGCTGGAAGCTCTCATTAGGTGACAAAAAGATTGCTGTCCCAACCATTAGTTTAAATGCCGTGTTTTTATAGCATGGAGCGAGGATAGCTAACTGTATTTTATACATTTTCATCCTCTTTGCTAGTTTTTTGTGTGAGGACATTAAGTGAGAACTGTGATCCTGATAAATCGTTAATCTCGTATACGTCCGTCTGTTTTCTATCAAACAGTTCCTCCTTCATCTCCTCCCACTCCTCCTCTTCACTTCTCTCCTTTTTTAAATTTATTTGTTGTTTTTTTTTTTTGGTTTTTCAATTTTCTTATTTTCCCTTTAATTACCTTCTTGTTGATCTTCTCTTCCTTGTCCTTTTCTTTCTCTTTATTATTTTATTTTTTTCCTCTTTTCATTATTTTTCCCCCTTCCCTTTTCACCCTTTTCCTTCTTTCCCTCATTTTTTTATTGTTCTCTTCATTTCCGCCTCTTTTCACTTACCTCTGTCACTTTCAACTCATACTCTTTTACCTTTACATCATCATCATCATCATCATCATCATCATCATCATCATCATCATCATCATCATCATCATCATCATCATCATCATCATCATCATCATCATCATCATCATCATTAGCACCATCATCATCCTTATATCACGATCATACGTTGTAGTAGTACTACTACAACTACTATTAGTAGTAGTAGTAGTAGTAGTAGTAGTAGTAGTAGTAGTAGTAGTAGTAGTAGTAGTAGTAGTAGTAGTTAGTAGTAATAATAATAGTTGTAGTAGTAGTAGCAGAAGTAGTAGTGATAATGATAATGATAATAGTAATAATAATAATAATAATAATAATAGTAGTAGTAGTAGTAGTAGTAGTAGTAGTAGTAGTAGTAGTAGTAGTAGTAGTAGTAGTCGTCGTAGTAGTAGTAGTAGTCGTAGTAGTAGTAGTAGTATTAGTAGTAGTAGTAGTAGTCGTAGTAGTAGTAGTAGTAGTAGTAGTAGTAGTAGTAGTAGTAGTAGTAGTAGTAGTAGTAGTAGTAGTAGTAGTAGTAGTAGTAGTAGTAGTAGTAGTATCAGTAGTAGAAGTAGTAGTTTTCGTAGTGGAAGTAGTATTTCCATTGTCTTTCTAATAACTTATAATATATCCTTCTGTATGACTATAAGACATCAATGATAATGATAGTGTTATAGCAAATCATAACATTTTAATCGTATCAATATCTGACCGATCAATCCAGCACTCCTCTCTCGTAACCTAATAAAACATTTAGATATAATCAATTTGGTCACAAAAGAATCACTTCAAATATCACGCGATTAAGATGATTCACCGCTTGTCAAAAATTCTTAATCCTGAGACGTCTTTGAACTCTCGAGTTTGGTACCTTTGGACCATTTGAGGGTCATCTAAATGGATCGAAATATTACAGAGAGAAAATATAATGGCCAAATTAAAAAAAAATCCTAAATAAACTTCAACTTAATATCTTTCTTTATGAGTCTATCAACATAAGCGCTCTATCTAATTTTGCGTGCCGCTCTAAATTAAATTAAATTGAGCTTTTATATAGCGCAATATCCACTAATAGTGCTCAAAGCAACACTTAACATGTAAGACGGGACATGACGCTTGTTTGGCGGCGATATTACAATTTCTTTCGGACAGAGACAAGGCCAGGTACTCATTTTGCATCTGAGTGCGGTGAGAGAATGTGAGTAAAGAGCCATTTCCAAGGACTCAACTATGCACCGAGCGAGACTCAAACCCTGGACCTTCCGATCCGAAAGCGAGTGTCATACCACAAGACCGCTTACCCGCGCACAAGTATCATCCACAAGAAAATAAAACATTATTATTGCTATTACAAATAAGACTATATTAACGTTGTACTCAACTGTAATGAAATGTTATTTATATTATATCATGTTACAAAACTCTTGGCATTCAAGGATAAAACTCACCGAGCTAGAAAACTTAGAACTAACAAACAATCAATGAAACATATTCATGTACTATTTTTATCACAAAGAAGGCAGTGGTTTCACCTGTATTTAGAGAACAATTTACTGCTTTTTTTTTTTTCTGAAAGCCTCAACTGCAGGCAAATCAGTATGGTTATTCTATTCCTCCATCTTATGTAACAATTACAAAGATAGTCTTGTTTACTTGTCGTTAATGCTGTGACAACGGGCGAAATTGGATATCTTTTGTAATAGAAATTCTTATGGAACCAGAACGTAAAAAAGTAAAAATACAAATTACAAATCCAGAAGTTTCCATTTATATAAATAGAAAGTGTGACGTTTACAATGGTATTATTTATTATTGACTTTAATTAGTTCCGCCATGATGTCTTGGTTATTTGATAGCCAATGATATGAAGGTCAAAATTGTGATTAACAAGGAACTTACAAAAACACACAGTGACATGCACTAAACTACTTTTTCAATGATAAAGAAAGGCACCTACAGCCTCATTACGGTGTAATGCCTGGGTCGATGTGTCCTCTTATACAGATCTGATACATCGTTTGTAATGGAAATTAGATACTCTCAAACCAACGAAAGAGTGAAAATGGAGAGGCTTCTTATGGGAACAAAACAGACGTTTCGGGTACAAACCCTTCGTCAGCACAACAATACACAAATTAACGTGGAAAACAATTAAAGAATACTGCAACCACCATTGAGTACAGACGATACAAGTTATTTTGCATTTTTTTTATTGTTTTCCACGTTAATTTGTGTATTGTTGTGCTGACGAAGGGTTTGTACCCGAAACGTCCATTGTCTGTTTTGTTCCCATACGAAGCCTCTCCATTTTCACTCTTTCGTTAGTATACTTTTACGATCACCGGCTTCAAGCAGCCCCTACCGTTTTCTACTCTCAAACCAACGCTAAATATTGGCCTTAACGACACTGTTAATCAAACCCAAGATTGCGTTCGGTGATAAGACCTGGAAATATGTTCACGTAGTTCTGGATGATTTAGATAATAAATCTTGAATTATAGTTTTAAGCAAAAACACAAAGAACACTCTGACACGTGGGTCAGGCTAGAGTGCAATCAAAAGGGTAGCAATCAACTGTTATGTTCAAGGAAACTGTAACGATTTCACTACAAATTTTACGACTTAAGTATATTAACTGAAGTCATAGCATCGGGTGGGTTGACTCCAATATTATAATATTGGTTTGAGACTATTGGAGATTGGCCTCATGAATTTATGATAATGTACGTATGTTAATTAGTGACGAAACACATTCTTGGGGGTTAAGTACTCTCTGTCTCTCTATATATATCACACACACACACACACACACACACACACACACACACACACTCGCTCTCTTAGTCTCTCTCTCTGTCTCTCTCCCTTACTCGCTCTCTACCTCTTTCTCTCCCCCTATCTCTCTCCCTTTCTCTCTCTCTCTATCTCTCTCTCTCTCTCTCTCTTTCTATCTCTCTCTTTCTCTCTCTCTTTCTATCTCTCTCTCTATATATCTATCTATCTATCTATCTATTTATCTATCTATCTATATCTATCTCTTGCCTCCGTTTAGCACATAACAAGTGGTTTTTAATTATTCCTCTCCACATTAAGACGGGTAAATTAAATTGTTTCATTCCAATTTCATGTTTACGTGGAAATCATTTTAATGAAAACAATTCTCCGACATTCGCCCGTTTAATCGTCTCTGGTGGTTATCTTCGGCCTTTTTTTATCTTGACAGGATTAAAATGTTGTGTTGATGCTATTTTATTACCAAGAGACAGCCGTTTTTCGTTTCGAATCTCATTAAAATGCATTTTTATGCATATTGTTTAAATAAGAACTTTGTTATGTGCGGTTATGTGGTCTAGTGTCATGGCACTCGCTTTCGGATCGGAAGATCCTGGGTTCGAGCCTCGCGCTCGGCGCATAGTTGAGTCCTTGGAAAAGGCTCTTTACTTACATTCTCTCATCGTACTCAGGTGTAAAATGAGTACCTGGCCGTTAACAATGTTGTCTTTGTCCGAAAAATGGTAATATCGCCTAACAGGCGTCATGTCCCGTCCTACATATTAAATGTTGCTGTTGACTAGGGACCCCTTGCAAAGCGCTTTGAGCACATTTAGTGGATATTGCGCTATATAAAGCTCAATTTTAATTTTATGTGATGTTCTAGGTGCACCTATTATTTGTAGGTCTGATAACTGAACGCAATTATGGGCTTGATTTAACATTGTTGTAATGAAAAATATTTTGGGTCGGTTTGAGAGTATTTTCATTACAAAATTGAGGCCAAAACAATTTGGGTTATCAGACCTGCAAATAAGTACACGTCGGCTTGGTTATAAGTGAGGCTTCATGGTCTTGTGGTTTGACACTATCTTGGCCTCTGACAATGTGGAATAGTGGTATGACACTCGCTTTCGAATCGGAAGGTCCTGGGTTCGAGCCTCGCTCGACGCAGTCATAGTTGAGTCCTTGGAAAAGGCTCTTTACTCACATTCTCTCGCCTTACTTGGGTGTAAAATGAGTACCTGGCCTTTATTTGCGTTGTCCCTGTCGGAAAAAAAATTGTAATATCGCCTTACAGGCGTCATGTCTCTTTCGACTTGTTACGTGTTGCTGTTGGTGGGACCCTTTGAAAAGCGCGTTGATCACTTTTAGTGGATATTGCGCTATGTAAAAGCTATATATATATATATATATATATATATATATATATATATATATATATATATATATATATATGATTATTTCCAACATGGATAATGGTTAATATTTTGTCTCGCTTTGAATGTGTAAATAGATCCTAGGAAATTTGAATCTGAGAAATTTAACACTCCTCTCGCTCATATTTTTTTCTTGTTTTTAAATTATTTTTTAAATTTATGCAGTGGTTGGCACAACTCTGAAAAATCAAAAACGAATCCTCTTTAATTATTTGTGTGTGTATGTATGCGCGTGTGTGTGTGTGTGTGCGTTTGTTCGAGTGTGTGTGTGTGTGTACGTATTATGTCTGTGAAGTGACTGTGCGTGAGTCAAGTAATTGTTTTTGTATTTACTTTGTTATTATTGGGGGAAAAGAGGGGGGGGGGGGGCTTGTTTTTTTGTTTTTTTTACCCTGTCCCTGCCTTTCGGAATGGAATATTCGACTGACTTCTTGTGATTCAAAGATCGAGGATGATAATGAAAATAATAATAATAAATTCACAGTTATAATACAAATAGTTTCGATTTGTCAAATAACAATATTTACTTTACCCACAGCCCTGGGCAATGTTCTTTGACGGTGAGTTGAAGGGAGATGAAGAGAGGGTAGGCGGAGTTGCCGTTCTTTGACAGAACACATTAAAACAAAAACAGTTTGGATAGTATTTTTCTTTAAAACTTTAAATATCAGTCGATTAAAAACGGCCCTCAACTGGTAAAAAAAAAGGAGGGGGGGCGGGGCAAAAGTTCAGTTGATAGAGCACCCGGTTCAACTGGAAAGGAATCGAGATCGAGCACGGGTGAAGTCGAGATTTTTTTTCTGACCCCCCCCCCCCCCGCAGCTGTTATTGGGCAGATGTGTCTGTTAGATCAGGCAGAAAGTACTATGCAACAAACTAGAATCCTATCCAAAGGGTAGCAATTGATTGCTATTATCCGTTTCACACTATAGAACGCACAGCATCAATACGACAGAGTTGGAAATGATGAGAGGTTGTGTGTGGCTTGGGGAGTAGGGTGGGGTTGGTGTGGAGTGTCTAAGGATATTGGAGAACAATAAATGGAGAAGTTAAACATTAAAAAAAAAACTAAACACCCGCAGGCAGCCATGGTTTTGTTTGATAATGAGGTAGGAATTCCTAGTCTGCCATTCTCTGAAATAAAATAAAAAAACATTTTCAAAGTTATGGCCAGAAAAATCTTCCTTCAAGAATCGATCGATTAAAATGTCCCTCATCTCAAGAAAAACTATGAAACCCGGGACTTCATTGAAGTTAAATAAACGTGAGAGAGTTTTTGACAAAGTGGTGGCCGTTTTAAGCGATCGTTATTTTTGAAGGATGAGTTTTCTGGCCAAAATTCTAAAAATGTATTTTTTTCAGAGCACGTCAAGATTGACTATTCTGTTTGATTTTTGTTTTTTCTTGTCACCTTGGAAATGAGAATGTGATGGAATTCCCATTGTTCTGATGGGAAATGAGATAGAGATAACAATTAGCTTCTTTTTTCTAAAAAGCCAATTGTGAAATTGCATATACATGGTTTGGAAATTAGGCGGTCTTGTATTATTATTATTGCTTCTTTTTTGTATGTGAGACTTGATAGCGCGAGCGGTTTTTCGGACACATCTCAGACTCAGCAACGCCATCGACAAACAAACAAAGCGATTCTTGTGAAGAATATAAGTATTTTTTTTTTAAATTGTCCCAACTAACGGGAGCCTCTGTGGTGTAATAGTAGCACGTCTGACCGGTAATCAGAAGGTCTGAGGTTCGATCCCCAGTCGAGGTACACTGATTTTTTTGGATGTTTTTCTTCTTGTATTTATCTTTCTTGCTTTATCTGACACCTTCCATACACACTTGTTCAGATCTTTATCTTACACTGGTGCCTGCTCCTTAATGTATTTATTTGATATTTTCAATAACAAAGCTATTGTGTCGTACCCTGAAAAAAACGTATTTAAAACGTTGGCTAAAAAAAAAAGACCTTCAATAAATATCGGTCGAGTAAAATGACTTTCATCTTGTCAAATAATTTCAAACTTGGTATTTCGTAAAATCTTGACAAGATGAGTATTATTTTAATTGAACGATATTTTAAAGACTAGATAGTTTTCTGTCAAGAAAATATAAATAAGTGTTTTGTTGTTGTTTTTAAAAAAAACTTTGGTATTATCTGCCATATGCCGTCCAAACGGCTTTTTGATTTTGGTTATTTTCAAAACTTCAAGTATCAATGAATAAAAACGACTATAACCTTATTAAACATCCTTAAACTTGAATCTACTGTCTAAATGGAGTCAAGTAAAGCAGTGTGTGTAAAATGCATTACAATTTACAAAGTACCCATTCTTACCTAAGTCGAGTGATATAGAAAACATTATTGTCTGACTTACTCAATGGTAAATGTTTCGTCCTACATGTTAAGGGGGAACCTGTAGTCAAAAATCGATTTTTGATTATAATGCTAATATTGCTATTCCCTTGTTATTTTCAGGTGGTAGGAGGTCTAATTTGATGATTAACACACACACACACACACACACAAAAAGCCATTGTAAAGCGCTATATAAAAACTCAAGTTTTACGTTTTTAAAGATAATTTTTGTATAACTTACTCAAATGTAAACTATCGAGACTAAATTTTGCTAGTATCGTTACCAACCATTCTCAGAAACGCCCAATTCTTTGTTCCAATAAGACTAG
>NC_088365.1:55837213-55842213 GCF_034508935.2 Berghia stephanieae | reverse complement strand
TTGATAAGAACAGCATCTGGTGCTGAAATAGAAGAGTTATTGTTACGTTCGAATTTGACTGGTATGTTCTGCACCCGTGATGTATTGAAAGCACTTAGAAGATAAAGCGCTTCGAAGCTTCGGCATAAGCGCTATATAAATGTTTATTATTATTATTATATAAAGGAATTTTTGCATAATATCATGTCTTGTTTCAAATACATATTATAAAGAAGCCCACAAATTAAACGATACTGGTGATGATGATATTGGTGATGATAATGATGACAACGATGATGATGATGATGGTGGTGGTGATGTTGACGATGGTGATGATGATAATGATGATGATAATGAAGACGACAACCATGATGATGACGATGATGATGATGATGATGATGACGATAATGAAGACGACAACTATGATGATGATGATAATGATGATGCTGATGATGATGATGATGATGATGATGATGATGATGAATGTGATAATGAATGAATATTTACTATTCAGATTAACATAATAATATTATAGAATTTTAAAAAATCAACAAAATTTTCAAAGTTGTAAACAAGGAATGTAAATAGCAGTAAGGGGCTGTAGGAAGTCTAGGATTGTAAAAATACTGAAGGAAAGATGAAAAATGAAATATCTCGGAAATAAAACAATACAAACAATGGACTTTTCAGATGCAAAATTGTTGCCAGTTTTTAAAAAAATCAAAAGAAATAACCCAAGGAAGGTTGAAAACAAACGATTCAGATGAAGCAAGAACCTCACATAATATTGAGATGCCAAGGTCGAGGCCAAAAGCAGTTATGACACACACTTTGACTATGTGCCTACCATATGCATTTCGCCTGAAATATGGACATCACAGACAAAACGATAGACACACATGCACATTATTCGTACTTTTTTTTCCTAGTTCAAGACATACATGAAGGGTAATCTCGTACAGTGCCGCTATCAACTGCGAGGGGAAAGGATTGATATGACAGGGTGATAAAATATTATTAATGCAGGTGTTTTCCAAATGTGGCTGTATGAATACAATATGGTGCTTAGAATATTCTCATATCTCTCTCTCTCTCTCTCTCTCTCTCTCTCTCTCTCTCTCTCTCTATCTATCTATCTATCTATCTATCTATCTATCTCTCTCTCACTCTCTTTCTCTCTCTTTCTTTCTTTCTTTCTTCTTTTTTTCTCTCTCATGATTCTTCTTTCTCTCCCTCTCTCTCACTTTAATTGTCTCTCTCTCTCTCTCTCTCTCTCTCTCTCTCTCTCTCTCTCTTCTCTCTCTTCTTTCTCTCGCTCTTTTTCTCTCTCATGTATTACGTATCTATCTATTTGTCTATCTATCTTTCTATATATTTTAATTATCTATCTATATAATTATCTATCTATCTATCTTTCAGTCAAACCTATTATATTTTTTTAATTTGAACAATATATTATTATTATGTTTTTAGATATTATCATTATGTAAAAGCGCCAATGAGCACTTTGATTGAATTACCGTTATATAAATTATTATTTTATTTCTGTTATTATTATATTATCGTTTTTGTTTATTATTATTATTCTTATTATTATTATTATTATTATTATTATTATTATATTATTAGTTAGTAGTAGTAGTAGTAGTAGTAGTAGTAGAGTAGTAGTAGTAGTAGTAGTAGTAGTAGTAAGTAGTAGTAGTAGTAGTAGTAGTAGTGTAGTGTTATTTATTATTATTTGTAATCATTATTTATGTTGAGAAGGAGGTCTCATGAAGGAGATGTTTTGAAGTAATTTTTTTTTTTTGCCAAAATTTAAGAAAATATATGTGTTATGACAGAGGGTGGCATTATAGATAGGACATGTTACTTCAACGGTTCTATGACGTCCCAGCGATGTTATCACCCAAGGAGACAGGTGCTTTCCTTGTGGGGCTAATCGAGAGGAATTCCTTTCCATCTTTCGTATTATTTTCTTACACACAAAACAGCAAATGTTATGAGGTATAGACCAAGCCAAAATATCTTTTCTCAACATTGGTAGACATCAGATTATACCTGTCTCCCCATATCGCTAATCTGTCTTAAGCTGGGGAAACAATTATTTAAAGTTTTGGCCAGAAAACTAGTCCTTCAAATATCGATCGGTTAAAATGACCCTCATCTTGTCAAATACTCTCAAACCTGGGGCTTCGTGAAGCCCCAGGTTTGAGAGTTTTTGCCAAGATGAAGGTCATTTTAACCGATCGCTGTTTGAAGGACGAGATTTCTGGCCAAATTTTTGAATTCTTGATTTTTCTCAGAGTACTGCAGTAATCTCCATATCAGATATACACCCCCCTGAAAACAGAGCAAGACTTTGAGAAGGATATTATAATATGCTTACCTTGTTATCAAACTAGTCGGTTCCTTGCCACACCATACTGAAAAAGGGGTATTTGTTATACTCATTGACAACGCATTATTTGTTTATCATAGAAAATGCTTATCTTGTCATTCCCTTACACATTTGTTTCTCTTGTGTTTACTTGATTTTTTAAAAATAACATAGTGATGTTTACGTTGTTTCAACTCTTTTCTAAATGAAGTTGGATGTGGAGAAATGATGCTGCAAAGATAAGGAAGCTTTCGGAAGCCGAGTTGTCAGATCTCTTTTGTAAAACATACCAAAAACGTCAGGGCCAAGATGATGCCAAACGATTTGAAACAGAAAATGCCAGCGTTACTTAATTAAACATCTTAATTGATGTTGACATGAAACCACGCTGTAGTTCTTTATAAGAACGAAATAAGAAAATAAGATGATATATCTAAAGCTCCTTAATAGTAAGTTTAAAAACTCTATTAGATTTGCGTTCTGATGCACTAGATATTGAACTTTAGATACAGATAAAACATGATTTGAAAGAAATAAATATAGCCTCGCCGTCAAATAGATTCCCTAAAATCGATTGAATGAGATCTGTTTGTCTTTCTAAAACGTTGTGTTTCTTGAATAAATCAAAAGTTAGAAGGAGGCGATGAATTACCTTCTGTGTTTGCGGTCTATTGATGTAAGAGATATGAGAAGATGTGATGAATATGGTTGTACGATTTATGATCAAAGTTGGAAAAGCCGTGACAAATGGCCAAAAGTAATAATGAAATCGTATATGATGTTACATATTTGGCAGATTGGATTTTTTTTTATAACACTATGGTTCCGAAAGCACCGAATCACCAAATTTTACATGGTGTTTACAATTAAGATGAAGATGGTTTGCTTGAATTATGAGATTCATTAGACATCGGGATGATTTTATCAAAAAATCTAATTTTCTTCGTCAAATCCCATAAAAAATAGACGCCACCATTTTTAGCACGTTGGTTGTGTGTGTCAATCTTCCGAATAGCGAGTATGACAATGAGCTAGGAGTACTACTTGCATTGAATCGGGGCCAGGTAATGGTATTTCTCATTATTTTGAAAGCAATAATTTTCTTAAAATTTATATAAACCATTTCCGCTCTTAACATGGGAGAGAATTCAACGATAAGTAAGCTAATTATTATTATGATATATTTAAAATCAGAAAACACCTCTCCGTGCTCAAATTAAAAGCTCCGTGGAGTTCTCTTACGAAGTCGAAACATTTATTGTCTATTAAGAAAATAGAAATTGAGTAAAAATGTTAGTCAACACTTAAATAATAAATTTTGAGTTGATCGACTTAAATAAGATAAAATAATAGAAATACAATTCCCTTTATTCATCCCACAGGGGAAATTTATCTCCACGGTCTATTCCAAGGGAAGACTGGTATAACCCAGGCGCCAGCCGCAGTGCAGTGCCGCAAATTGAGTTAGAGCGAAGTGACTTGCTCAAGGTCACACAGCACAGCGGCGGGTGATCGAACTCAGTACCTTTCGGGCACGAATCAAAGACCGTACCGTTGAGACACCAGGTCATTGAACTGGCATCGTTCATTGTCAATTATGGAGCAAAGACGTTTTTTCTTGGCCAACATTGGATTTATGTCCGTTTTCATCATTGCCCATTATGGAGCAAAGATTATCCATTACGTTTTTCTCTTGGCCAACATTGGTTTTATGTCCGTTCCATCAATGCATATTATGGAGCAAAGATTATCCACTACGTTTTTCTCTTGGCCAACATTGGTTTTTTGTTGTGTTGTCATCTTCCGAATAGCGAGTATGACAATGATCCAATACTTGCATTATCGGGGCCAGTATTGGTTATTCCTTTTATTGAAATGCAATATTTTTAAAATTATATACCATCCGTCTTACTTGGGTCAACATATAGATTATTATTATGTATTTATCATCACTCTCCGTATCAAATTAGCACCAGGAGTATCATCTACGATCTTTTGTCTTAGCAAATACGAATGATTTTAGTCCCTTAATAATAATTTGCTATTGATCGACAAAGATAAATCACATACGTAATCAATTCCTTTTTCACCCACATGGGAATTTATTCCCGTCTATTCCAGAAAGTTGGCCCAGCCCATGGCAGCCAAATGATTAGAACGTTTTTCTCTTGGCCAACATTGGTTTTATGTCCGTTTTCATCATTGCCTATTATGGAGCAAAGATTATCCACTACGTTTTTCTCTTGGCCAACATTGGTTTTATGTCCGTTTTCATCATTGCCTATTATGGAGCAAAGATTATCCACTACGTTTTTCTCTTGGCCAACATTGGTTTTATGTCCGTTTTCATCATTGCCTATTATGGAGCAAATAATATACACTACGTTTTTCTCTTGCCAACATTGGTTTTATGTCCGTTTTCATCATTGCCTATTATGGAGCAAAGATTATCCACTACGTTTTTCTCTTGCCAACATTGGTTTTATGTCCGTTTCCATCAATGCTATTATGGAGCAAAGATTATCCACTACGTTTTTCTCTTGGCCAACATTGGTTTTATGTCCGTTTTCTTCATTGCCTATTATGGAGCAAAGATTATCCACAACTTTTTCTCTTGGCCAACATTGGTTTTATGTCCGTTTTC
>NC_088365.1:55819713-55832213 GCF_034508935.2 Berghia stephanieae | reverse complement strand
ACTTAATTATGATGACTGTAAAATTATATACTCAGGAGGAGGAGAACACCAAAGGGGAGTTGGAATTATTCTAGATAATAAAACGGCGCGAGCAGTCAAAGGATTCTGGCCCATATCAGACAGACTAATGGCAATCAAACTACAAGCAAAACCTTTTGATTTTGATATTTTACAAATATACGCCCCAACCACCAGTCACGATGATGAAGAAGTGGAAAATTTCTATCAACAAATAGATAAAGCAATGCATCAGTTAAGTCTTCAGACATAAAACTCATCATGGGCGATTTTAATGCCAAGGTGGGCCGAGAAAGAATAGAAGATATTGTGGGCCCACATGGTCTGGGAGACAAAAATGACAGAGGTGATCGTCTTATTCAATGGTGCCGTCAACATGATCTGACAATCACAAATACTTGGTCAACAAACCACAATAGAAGGAAGTGGACATGGAAAAGTCCTGGAGATGGAGTGAGAAACCAAATAGATTACATACTCATCAGCAAACGTTTCCGAAACTCGGTTTTGTATGCCAAATCTATGCCGGGGGCTGACTGTAACAGCGATCATATACCTGTGCTATGCCCCATACGAGTTAAATTGAAAATCTGCAAAAGAGCAAAGGCTAAACCTAAATACCAACTAGACATTCTCCGGGAGGAACAGAAGATACAAGAAAAATTTGAACTATCAGTAAGAAACAAGTTTGAAGTGCTTGGAGAACTAACAGATATAGAAGAGAAATATGAGCAGTTTAAAGACAGTGTTGCTGCATCATTAGAAGAAAATGTTCCAACCACACTTAAGTTGCAGAAGAAGAAATGGATTACTCCAGAGATATTAGAACTAATGAATGAGAGAAGAAAGGCCAAAAATCAGGAAAAAAAATACAAGACTCTGAACAGGCAGATAAAAAGAAAATGCAACGAAGCTAAAGAAGACTGGATAAATGAACAATGTCACTATATAATGTCCTGCAAAGAAAAAAATGGCAAATTCTTCCATCAGAAAATCAAAGAAGTGACAAACAAAACTAAATCAGGTGCTAAAAGTGGATGCATCAAAGACAAGCGTGGAAACACCATCATGGACAAAGACTGCATTCTAAACAGATGGTCAGAATATATTGAAGAACTTTTTTTTGATAATCGAGGAGAAATGCCTATGATAAAAGAACTGGAAGGGCCTTCTATAATGAAAGATGAAGTTAGGAACGTCATAAAAAGCATGAAAAATGGAAAAGCTGCAGGACCTGATGCCATAACAATTGAAGCCTTGACTGGCCTGGGTGAATGGGGGATTGAATTCATCACAAACCTTCTAAATCAAGTGTATGACACAGGAAAAATGCCAACTGATATGAAACGATCCATTTTTATAGCACTACCAAAAAAGCCAGGGGCAGTTGATTGTGAACAACACAGAACTATTAGCCTAATGAGCCACCTCACAAAAATTCTTTTGAAGATAATTTTACTAAGAATAAGAAATAAAATACGACCTGAAATTGGGGAGATGCAATTTGGTTTTGTTGAGGACAAGGGTACCAGAAATGGAATATTCACATTATCAATGCTGATGGAAAGATGTATTGAAGTAAATAAAGATCTGTATATGTGTTTCATCGACTATTCAAAAGCCTTTGATAAAGTACAACACGAAAAACTATTCAAAATTCTATCATCCTTGGACATTGATGGTAAAGATTTAAGAATATTACGGAATTTGTACTGGGAACAAGAAGCAGCAATGCGTGTTGACAACGAACTAAGCAGTTTTACACCTATTAGAAGAGGAGTTAGGCAGGGGTGTGTTTTTGTCTCCAGATTTATTCAACCTCTATAGTGAAATGATATTAAGAGATATCGAACATAAGAAGGGGGTGTGTATTGGAGGAAAGAATGTAACAAATCTGAGGTACGCAGATGATACGGTTCTACTGGCAGAATCTGAACATGAACTACAAGAATTACTGGATGTTGTAGTCAGGAGTAGTGAAAATATGGGACTGGAACTGAATATATCTAAAACAGAATGTATGACGGTATCTAAAAATAATAACCCACCAGCCTGTGTAATAACAAGCAGAGGACAAACAATACAACAAGTTGAATGTTTCAAATATTTAGGCTTCAATGTAACATCCAATGGAAAATCAGATTGTGAAATAAAGAAAAGAATAGGTATGGCGAAGAATGCATTCAACCAGCTGCATACAATTATGAAAAACAGGAATATTAGCATGAAAACAAAAATCAAAGTCCTGGATTGCTATGTACTGTCTGTGCTGCTATATGGTTGTGAGAACTGGACCATAAACAAGACCATGGTTAAAAGACTGGAGGCAGTGGAAATGTGGTTTTACAGAAGAATGATGAGGGTGTCATGGATGGAAAGGAAAAGAAATGAAGAAATTTTAGAAATGGCAAACAGAAAAAGATCACTGATAACAAAAATCATCAAACGCCAAATGGAATTTTTAGGACACATTATCCGCCACCCTGGTTTGGAAATACTCGCCTTGACTGGAAAGATGAATGGAAAAAGAATAAGAGGAAGACAAAGAATAACGTATTTGAAAGGGATAAGAACTTGGATAGATGAAGCTGAGAAAGGTGGCGCTGCTTTAATAGAATTGGCAAGAGATAGATCAGCTTGGCGGAAGATGACCTCCGACGTCTGCTTCAGATATGGAACTACATGAGATGAGACTCACATTCTCTCATCGTACTCCGGTGTAAAATGAGTACCTGGCCGTTAACAGCGTTGTCTGTGTCCGAAAAAAAATGTAATATCTCCTCACATGTGTCATGTCTCGTTCTAAATGTTAAATGTTTCTGCTAGCTATGGACCAGTTGTAACACCCTTTGATCGTGTTTAGTGGATGTTGCGCTAAAATGCTCACGTCTTTTGTTGGTTTTTGAAACTCTTTTGGTGTGTGTCCTGTGCGAATATACCAGGTTTTCATGTGCCTTCTCCTTGCTTTTCCAGACTCAGTTATTGATAAATTTATAAAGCTGTCACTTAGAGGCACATGACTCATAGAAACTGATTTTAATCCTGATTACTGTTGCGAGAAATGGATAGTTTTAATTACTTGTTACTCCAATTTTGATTAGGATGCCACTCTATTGGAAAGTGTGTTCCATGACATAATGTGTCTACACTCATCATTCAATACACACGCACAGATACACACACACACACACACACACAACACATATGCACACAATACACACACACACACAACACACATATGCATACAATGCACACAACACACATATGGACACAATACACACACACACACTCACACACACGCACACACACGCACAGACACATTTCAATTTGGCATGAAAATGAATGAATAAATTAAACAAATATCAATTTAAACAAATCATAAAAACTCAACAGAAAATTAGCAAAGATCAATCATTTCTACATAATCAGCCATCGATGCTTTCAAATCTCCCAATCTCCCTGGCCCATCCTATCCCTAAATTCCTATCACTCCACCCCCCCCCCTCTCTCTCTCTCTCTCTCTCTCTCGCTCTCTCTCTCTCTCTCTCTCTCTCTCTCTCTCTCTCTATCTCTCTCTTTTTTTTTTTTTTTCCAACACCCTGTATTTGATTGCCTTACTCCCCCCCCCCCCCAAGCAATGCCATCCTTGCCTTGTTCTATTTATTTCTGTCCATAACTTGTCATTCTCTCCCAACCCCCCCCCCCCCTCCCCCTCTTCCTCTACCCTCCCCCACCCCACCCCCCGCCACAGCCAGTCGCATGCATCATTGATAAAGCCACCCCCGACATGTCTAAAACAAACGTTTAAAACCGCCAGCCTTACACGCATGATAATAATTGTTTTGTCATTGGGTCTCCCTCCCCCCTCCCCCCCCCCCCCCCCCCCCCAACCCCACCCCCCCCCCCCCCCCCCCCCCCCCCGCCTATGTCATCAGTTCATTATCCTTGATCTTCACTTTTGCTCTTTTGCTCCGCTTACAGATATGGCAAATCAAAAAATATAAAATATCATAAAAACGTTACAGTTCCAGAAATTCACGAGAATAATTCATATTGTCAATTAACGGCGCCGATGGCATAATGGATAAGAGCACACATTTTTAACACCCCCAGAATTTTAAAACAATAATAATAATCTGTTCTTGATTCCTGAGGTAGACCCCCACTGCCCACAAATTAGAAAGGCACCTAGGAGTGCGTGATGAAAGTGTGTTCTAGTCTTAATATGGATCGAAAGACTTGTTCGAGAAGTTTTATTCTCTCAAGACTTCATGCTTTAACTCTACATATTCTTGCTACAGTCAAATTTATTAATATTCGATTCTTTCATTTATTTGTATTTATTAAACGCGTTTTTTACCGTGCCAAAAAGCACAACGAGCTTACGAGAGGAAAAAGAAGAAGAATTAGAAAAAAAGAGGTGGAGGTATAGGAGGAGGAGGAGGAGGAGAAGGAGGAGGAGGAGGAGGAGGAGGAGAAGGAGGAGGATGAGGAGGAGGAGGAGGAGGAGGAGGAGGAGGAGGAGGAGGAGAAGAAGAAGAAGAAGAAGAAGAAGAAGAAGAAGAAGAAGAAGAAGAAGAAGAAGAAGAAGAAGAAGAAGAAGAAGAAGAAAATGATGATGATGATTATAATGATGATGGTGATGATGATGATGAAGAAGAGGATGAGGAGGAGGGGGAGGAGGAGGAGAAGGATATCATCACTCATATACAACTACCAACTCATGAATTCAACATCACATGAATATAAACATGGCTGACATCCCGTATCCTGTTCCTCCTTCATCTAATTCATTTCCTGTTCTGTCATACTCAAATTCTTCTGCTTGTGTGGTATCTCGCATTTGGTTTCGGAATCTGCTTTTAGCGAGAGCGGCAAGAGCAACGTAAAACTCAACACTTGCTCAATGAGAAAGTAGGGCATTTCAAACGTTTGGTTGAAATAATATTATAGGCACTTTAAAAATTTGGTTGCACATGTCTAGCAAGAAGTAGAAGTGTGAATGTCGTAGTTGGAAATTTGTTGAAAATTTTTGAATATAAGAAAATTAGCTTTATTTTCGAACTGATGTATCAAATTAGCTGAATTTAAATATATGGATACTTACTGATCCTGCAAGATAACAGAATTTAAAAAAAATATACATATGTGGCCTCTTGTATACACTTTATATATAATCAAGATTTTTGAGAAAATCAAACATAGTTTTTTAAGAAAACAAGGTTATTAAAAACAGTTGTGTTCAGAAGTCAAGCAACAAATTTTCTAAATGAAAATTAACATTTGAAATATTTAGTGAAACAAATCATGAGTTATGAGTGATATGTTAATTTCAATAAGTTTTCTGTCGTCTGTGTGGATTTAACATGATACGTTAACGTTTTATTGTATTTTACTATTGGCTGAAGAATGGGTTTGAGTCCGAAATGTTCCATGTTTGGTACTTTGTTATTCTTTCAAACTGTTATATACAGTTTTGAACATTATTTATATAGTCCACATATAATTTATTATATGTACTTTAGTATTCACTTTTCAAGTGCATGCATCGTGCCACAGAATTCCAGGCGCAATTATTGCGACCAATCTACAAGCAACGTTTTCCATCTATATCTCAGATTCATACGACTTTCCCCAAATCTATCTCAAGATACCGGTCCATTCTTCCTTTCCTTTCCCGCCAATTGACTTCAATGTTTGCCAGACTAGATCATTGATTGAAGGGCCTGCTGCTAGTGCCAGAGCCCAAACCGGACATCAATAAGTTTGACCACACGCCAGCCAGCAAGTTGGGTTCTTGTTAGTGTCCATTGATTGCCACGACTCGAGTGCTTGTCTCCAGGTCTATCTAACGCAATCAACACGGCCAAACTCAGATAAAACACAGTTTTAAAAATATTTGGCCAGAAAACTTTTGTTCTAAACGTATATTGATTAAGACAATTCTCGATTTTTCAAAAATGGCTATAAAACAGCGATTTTCATTGAAATCTCTTCTTCGATACTACTACACTGTATTTGATAATTTGGGCGAATATTAAACAATATATATTTAAATTATAAGGTTTCTAATCAAAATGCAGAAAAAGTGTTTTGTCAAGAGTATGACAGAACCGGGAGGCAGGAGTGTGGGAGATTCGTGGAGAACTCGAGATGAGGTCGAAATGATATAATAAAGAAATGATAAAAAGAGATGGAGCTTATCAAATACCTTTGATTTATAATATCATCTATCTAGATGTTTCACGAACTTTATTAATTTTGAGCAATATACGCTGATATTTTGGAGCATGTTTTATTATGAGAGCGCGATCATTACAGACAGCTAGAAATGTAATTTTTCAAATAATCTTGTAATGATTGATAGACAGATACCGTACTGTTGTACTCAGAAGAAGATAATAATCCAACCAAAACATGTATTTATAATTTTGGCCTGAAAATATCGGTCGATTAAAATGGCCCTCATCTTGTCAAAAGCTCTCAAAACTGGGACTACGGTCATTATGGAAGAAGAAGAAGAAGAAGAAGAAGAAGAAGAAGAAGAAGAAGAAGAAGAAGAAGAAGAAGAAGAAGAAGAAGAAGAAGAAGAAGATGATGATGATGATGATGATGATGATGATGATGATGATGAGTATGATAATAATGATGACGACAACGATGATGATGACCACGGTGATGATAATGATGGATACGACGATGTTGATTGGGCGGTATATAACACATGGACAAGGCGTGAAAACGATAATAGGTGGGTTTTAAATGAAAGTGCTTTAATAAACCAAACTCAATCTGGCTTTCTGAGAGATAGAACCGACTAGACATGACGCCTGGCCGCCACCGGAAATGAGTATTAAAGTTGAACATGATTATTTTCATTCCTTCATTTCCGGTCGCGGAAGGGGCCATAACTCTCCAGTTTATCATTGAAAAACGACAAGATCGATGATCACAGTCCGAACAGATGATAGCCGATTTATCGTTGGGGTTAAAATATAAACAGATAAAAGATGGGGTTTTAGTTCCGTTTTATTTCCTCGACTGGTCGGGTCGTTAGCTCCGTGCCTCGTTTGTATTTTGTATCAAAATCAAGCGACCTTGAACGTGGTCAGTGACAATGGTAGGAGATTCTAGCTCCGGTTTTGTTTGCTTCGCATAAGAACTTTTTTTTTGTCAAATGAGAAATAATATATTCATTCAAAAAAAAAACAAAATAATGATGCTTGACAATATATTTTCATTGTCAGGAATTTTAATATTAGAATAGAATACCTATAAGTTCAGTGTACGTGATGATAAATCAACTCAAAATTTATGATTCAAGTGTTGAATGAAATTTGAACTCAATTTCTATTGTTTTAATAAACAATATATTTTTCGACTTCACAAAAGATCTCTAACGAAAGACTGAAAATGGGGAGGCTTCGTATAGGAACAAAACAGACCAGAACATACGAAGCCTCTTACCTTTTCACTCTTTCGTTAGTATTTTCACGATCACCGGCTTCAGGCAGCCCCTACATTTCTCTACTTTAAAATATCTCTACGGAGCTTTTTTTTTTGGGGGGGGGGGGCACAGAGAGATATATTCTCCATCTTATCTTATATATTTCGCTCGCTTATCCTAGAATTCTTTCCCCATGTCAAAAACAAAAATGGTTCTTATAAAATTTAAGAAATTGATTGGATTTAAAATAATGATAGGGAACCTCTAACTGGTATCAATTCAATGCAAATACTCCCAGCTCATTGTCATACTTGCTAACCTGAAGGGTGACACACAACCTACGTGCTAAACATGATGACGTCTGTTTACGACGGAGATTTGTCGAAACAAATTTGATTTTTCGATAATATCATCACGATGGCTAATCAATCTCATAATAGTCAACACGCAAACCACCTTTGTATCAATTGTAAACACCGTGAAAAAATTGCTGACTATTGGTCCAGTGATTTCAGAGCCTTAGTGTTTATATATATATATATATATATATATATATATATATATATATATATATATATATATTATATTATATAGAACATTCACATTAGTCTGTCGAGGCGATCGTTTCGTAGCATGAACGTTCTTACTTAATTTAAATACTCTAATCAATATTATCGAGCACTCTCGTACTTACAAGTACCCACCAACACTCATACATACACACACACACACATATATATATATATATATATATATATATATATATATATATATATATATATATATATATATTACAAAATCGATTTGGCAAACATGACACTGATTATTCCAGCTCCTCGGCGTCTGTGAATCCTGACAATGTGATGAATTGGACTTGAGACATCGTAGACTTGAATATCAAGGACTCATGAAGCCCTGTAGCCACCGGTTTCCTAATGAACGAGAGGAAGAAGAAGAATAAAACCCACTCTTAATTGCCTTCCAATCGGCAAATTATGGTTTCGGTTTCTATTCTTTTTTATTGTTTTTGAATCCCTTCATACATATTATGAAATTTACCCTGGCCACCTGTTACGGGAGAACAAAAAAATCAAAAACATTATCATCATAGACAACAACACCACCATCACCAACAACAACGGCTTCTACTACTTCAACTACTACTCTACTACTACAACTACGTCAACAACAACAACAACAACTACTCCTACTACTACTATCATCACTACTAAATAAATAATAAATACTTTCCCTTTATTCATCCCCAGGGGGAAATTTGTCTTTAGGGTATATTCCAAGGGAAGATTTGAATACTACTACTACTACTACTACTACTACTACTACTACTACTACTACTACTACTACTACTACTACTACTACTACTACTACTACTACTACTACTACTACTACTACTACTACTACTACTACTACTACTACTCCTACTCCTACTACTACTACTACTACTACTACTACTACTACTACTACTACTACTACTACTACTACTACTACTACTACTACTACTACTACTACCATCACTACTAAATAAGTAATAACCTAACATGGGGCCACTGACATCACAAGATAAAAAAAATAAAAATTAAAAAAATTCCCTTTATTCATCCCCAAGTGGAAATTTGCCTTCAGGGTCTATTCCAAGGGAAGACTGGAATAAACCAGGCGTCAGCCATAGTGCAGCGCCGCAGTGAGCTAGGGCGAGGTGACTTGCTCAAGGCCACACAACGAGGCGGGTAAAAGACCGTACTGGTCAGCCACGGTGCCCCCTTATAACTTATATAACTATATAACTTAAACATGACATATTATGAGTCGCAGTTCTAATCATTGCTACCACTTCGGTCACTGGCCTTGCTCATCACATCTTGAATCTATAACACCACAGGATACCATGACTTTGAGCCGACCTGCCCACTGTTACGAACAATTGGAATCATTACTAAATTCTGTCCCCAATTTTAGAACTTCATCAGCATGAAAACTAATTCAAAATGAAAGTTGATGCGATGCTACATAGATTTAAGGATTTTGAAGTGTTCGATGGACAGAAAGATAAAGTAAGTAAATGTGACTCATATAATATAAGGGGAAAACACAAAACAAACGACGTTTCGGCCTTTGGCCTTCCTCAAGTAAACACTTACAATGGATGCACAACGGCGCTTAAGGGTTTTTGAAAGCAAGTGCAATAGAAGACTGCTACGAGTGTCGTATACGGAGTATCGCACAAACGAAGACATCATGGAAGAAATAGAAGCTCAGGCAGGCCCACAAGAACTTCTTCTAGTGAATGTAAAGCGCAAAACAAAACTGTCTTGGTTTGGACACCATACTCGACACGATAGCCTGAGCAGGACAGTCCTACAGGGCACAGTCGAAGGCCAGCGCAGAAGAGGGCGCGAAAGGAAGATGTGGCTGGACAATATAGAAGAATGGACAAAAGATGTCGGTTCTGGAGTTGCTACATGGGACTAGTAACAGGCAGGCATGGAGGATGACTGTAACTTCTGCTTCACGCAAGACCTCCCAACCACTATCCTGTCATGGGATTGAGTGAGTGAGTGAGTGAAGTAAACACGAAATACGTTATATGTATTAGAAGTGTTTGATATTATTGATAATATTATTTGAAGTGTTAGTTAATCGTAGTGAGGTAAATTGTTGACTTTTAAAGTTAACTATAGCGACTACATTATTTATTAATCTCCAAAACAAATAACGAATTTTTGAATTTCTTAGGAGGCAGGTCTGCATTGAGCCAATGACATCACAAGATCTAAATTAGTAGTCCGAAAGAGCCATGATGCCCGTGGAGCCGGGGGTTTGATCCAATTTTATAACGTAAAACGCACTATAGCAATTGCTTGCTATCCTTTTTATAGAACTCTAATCTATCGCACCGTACTTTCCGCCAGATCTAATGGATCCAGCTACCCATTTACTGCTGAGTGAGAATTTAGAAAAATCTCGATTGCACCCAAGAGATCGATCTCGGTACCTTTGGTGGTGAAGCTAGTGTTCTACCAATTAAATTATCGTGAAGACACCCTTCACAAGATATAGATAGAACGAAGATGACGTTACTCTGGTCTTTGTTATTGTTATTTGCTATCCATGTTTATGAGTAATTCTCACTAAACTATTAAAAAGACTATACACGTTCAAGATTACACATAGATTTGTGTGTTGGTCCGTTTATATTTCCGGATGACAATGTTGTGAGCTTCTTAGACAAGCGCATACTATCAATAAGTTAGACATGATAACATGTTTACAGTACTGATTATGATGACGGTGATATTCCAGACCAAAAACACATTATCAAACAAGACATATTGTTTTTTTTTCAAAAAGATAAGATCCAGTATTCTAAATGTTTTTATTTGCTGCAGGGCATGGCATTCTTTATCCAAAGAGCAGAAGCAATCTCTTTAAAGTTTGCTTGATAAATCGGGCCCTGATTTTCCTGACTTCAGAAGGCATTAAAACATCAAATGCCTGGAGGGTTATTCGTATGCACTGCACGGTTCAGCTTTATCAAAAGACCATGTGGAGATTAATAACTTGGAATTCTTCTTGAGAGGCTCTTTTGTTGTTGTTGTTGTTGTTGCTGTTGTTGCTGTTGCTTTTGTTGTTGTTGTCGTCGTTATCGTTGTGGTTGTTGTTGTTGTTGTTGTTGTTGCTGCTGTTACTTTTGTTGTTTTCGTTGTCGTCGTCGTCGTCGTTGTTGTTGTTATTGTTGTCTTCGCTCTTGTTGTTTTTGCATTTGTTGTTAATGTTGTTTCCATTGTTATTGCCTTATGATTTGTGGTGAGTGGTTGGTGTTATTGTTTTTAAATATTTTTTTTCTTCAGTTTTTCATGTTTTATGGTTATGTAAAGCATATTCAGTGGATATTGCTGAATATAAATAGATCACTTTTTATATGACTCTTTTTTATCGACCTTTCATAATCTAAGCTTCGTTCACTGTTTTTTTAAAAAGTAGACCATTGGAAAATGCGCGTCGTCATGAAATACTGGACGTCCAGTTAATTCGGCTGTTAAGCATTTACTGAAGGGTGCCATTACCAGAACTGTGTACTGTTTTAATGTTTTTTTTTTAATATAAACATGAGCTTTTGGGAAATGTAATATCAACTAAATGTACTAAAACAATTCACATGTGGTCCCATGCCAACAGCAAATTTTAGAATGAAAGACCAGAACCGTCGCCTTTGGTGCTCCATTATCGCCAGCCAGATAGCCTACTCATTTTTCACATGTATGAGAGAATGTGAGCAAAAGACTGAACTTTGCGCACCCAGAATGGGACTTGATCCAGGGACCTGCCCCCAAAAGACCACAATACGCTTCAACAGTCGTAACGTCACTTCCCTCCTAATGAAGCATGGTAACTTAGTAACTGGCTCTAAACTATCAGAACAATGGCGGACGCCCTTATGAAATATTTTTCCGACGAGCATAAAAGCGTATCCAGAGGGAAAAAAACCCATTATAAATCTGATCATGCATTGACTTTTATACATTCTGATCACAAGACATATGAAAAGTTCTAGCCAGCATAAAGAATAAAAAGTACTGATTTTCTTTTTCCACGATGGCCGCCGTTGCTGGGCGACGTGACATTAGACTATTGAATCCAATTCTACAAAGCTGCACTAAGTCAATGTAATAATAATATTATATCAACATAGATGCCTGAATCAACCCCTTATGCAAATGATAACGATTTGGTATGATGAGCATTGCCTCTTACATCATTGCCTGACAGGCCAATACAACAAGCATTGAAGGCGCCCCAGGGCGAGCACACACACACAAACCATGACGGAAGGGAGGGGGAGGGGGGTGGGCGCCAGAAGTTGTCAACACGAATTGTATCTCATGTAAGGGGCGTAAGCATGCTGGACCAGCCATGCATTATTGATAATGGATCGATAGGGTGATGACTTCACGTTATCTCATTCCCTCTGCCATGACGTGAAGGGTGAGCGGATGGGAGAGGAAGGGGGGGGGGG
>NC_088365.1:55799713-55814713 GCF_034508935.2 Berghia stephanieae | reverse complement strand
TAAATTCCAGGTTAGAATCCCTACAATCCATCAAAAATGATGATTATTCTATAGATATATATATTATTAGACCTCTCTGATGATTTATAGTTGGAGAACAAAGAATTTGATGCACTGCAAGTCAAAACAAATAAACCTTTGGATCTAAAAAATCGTCGTATATGAACCTTTGTAAAGAGCATTTCCTTGAATCAGTCATGCTAATAAAGCGCTTCAAAATGTTCCATCCATTCCCCAAGCATGCTGTATGGTATCATATTTCCATTTTTTTTTGTGGTGCCAGTTACTTGTTAAGTGTCTTTTTTGTATTAACACTCTTATATTGTGGTAATTTGCATGTCGAACAAGGGCTTCAAGACTGGATGCACGAGAGCAGTATAGAGCCACAGCTAAGGAAGTCAAAAGATCTGTGAAGAAAGATAGCAAGTATTCATGAACAGACTTGCAGAGAAAGCAGAAGCAGCAACAACAGGAGGACACATGAGGATCCTTTATCAAACTACTAAGACATTTGCTTGATAATATGTGACCCTACGCCTCGAAGCGGTATTAAGTCGGGATTTCGAAAACGAAAAAAACCGGTTTTAAAGGGGAAATCGTCAGAATGATCAAATTTCAGTTGTTTCATAAACAACAATCATTTTTTATACATAAAAACATAATAATTCAACAGAAGTATTGACGATAAGTTATATATATTTAAAGTTTAAAAAAAGCAACTATCAGTGAAACATTCAAAACAAGAGTTGACTTTCTCTCAGAGATCCACCATTTCCAAGGCTTAGTAATATTAAGTCTTTTCCTCCACCAATATATAAGATGTAAGATACCAAAGGGCGTGTCCTTATCTATCTCAGAGTAAGCATGACTGTTTCCACAATGTCATGGTTCAACCAATAATGAACTTTAAAAACTGTAAACAAGTCTAAGTTTTTCCTTGACAACTTTACAAATGAATGATTCTGATTGGTCAACGCTCATCACATGCGCCTGTTGACCATTAAAATGCCCGGGCGGTGTGTCATGACGTCAGCATGCGTGTGTTACATATGTGTGTGTTTGTGCATTTCGATACTCACCAAGTGCTATTATTTCTTTATCTAGCTGCATCTTTTCTTTATCTCTCTCTCTCTCTCTCTCTCTCTCTCTCTCTCTCTCTCTCTCTTTCTCTCTCTCTCTCTCCTCTCTTGCTCGCTCTCTCACACGTGTGTGTGTGTGTGTTTGTGTGTGTGTGTGTGTATTTTATTCTCTCATTCTTTCTCTTCCTCTCCCATCCTCTTTCTTGATATTTCTTTCCCTGCCCATCCGGCTTCACATAGTTTCAAAACTGTACTTTGAAATTATAAATCCTTGTTTAACTTTTGGCATTTTGAAACCGTATTTCCTCTGATAAATAAGACAAAAATGTCACATTAAAATTCTTATTTCATTGATTTTTTATTTAGATACAAACAATTCTTCAAAAAGTGACCAATGTCATAAAATTGTCGGCATTAAAAAATTATTTTGTTTAGTGTTTTATTTATGTTAAGGACATCTTACATAATAATGAATAACTACAAAGGTAATACTTGGACTATTTCAATAATGTGTATGTGCATTATCAACTGTATAATCGAAGCTCATGCCAGATTCAGTGATGCCAAAACTCCGGTTTCACCGGAAAAACAATCCGGTCTGGAGCAAAAAATTCCGGGTTACGGGCAACTTCCATCGAATTCCGGTGATGTTTAATTGTTCCAAGGATACTTCCCCCCCTCCCCTCCCCGCCCCCGTCCCGCCCAGTCACTACTAATACAACCACCACCACAACATCATCTTCATTACCGCTACAACTAAAACCACCACCACCACATCATCATTACCACTACAGCAGCAACCGTCACCACCACATCATCATCACTATCACTACTACTACAACCACAACCATCACTACCACTACTTCTACAACCACCACCACCACACTATCATCACGACCACTACTATTACAACCACCACCACCACACTATCATCATTACCACTACAGCAGCAACCGTCACCACCACATCATCATCACTATCACTACTACTACAACCACAACCATCACTACCACTACTTCTACAACCACCACCACCACACTATCATCACTACCATTACTACTACAACCACCACCACCACCACCACCACATCATCATCACTACCACTCCTACAACAACCATCCCCACATCGTCATCATCACCACTGCTACTACTACATTTACTACTTTATCATCATTCATTATTATTAATTATCATCATCATCATCATCATCATCATCATCATCATCATCATCATCATCATCATCATCATCATTATCATATTCATTATATTATTATTATCATTATTATTATTATATTATTATTATTATTATTATTATTATTATTATTATTATTATTTATTATTATTATTATTATATTATTATTATATTATTATTATTATTATTATTATTATTATTATTATTATTATTATTATTATTATTATTATTATTATTATATTATTATTATTATTATTATTATTATTATTATTATTATTATTATTATTATTATTATATTATTATTATTATTATTATTATTATTATTGACATCATAGATTCTTACACAATAAAACTAACAGACATCACAATGACTATATTATAATCAATAGCCACATAATGACATGCACTTTTGGTTAGAAAGTCATTATCTTTCCATTTGTTATTACATATGCTCTATTTTTAGATGCAATTTTATGTCTAAAAATAAGACAACACACTAGTCTACTGAAATAATAGAATTAATAATTATATATGAGAGTGAGTAGAACTATTGATTTTTATACAAAAAGAAAACAAAGATTACTTTCTACAATTGTGGATTTGTGTATGATTATATAAAAGGTCGCAGACATGTTACCTTATTGGAATTGAATGATAAAAATGATTTGGTAGATGTATTTGGTTATCGGGGGAAAAAATGGAAATTCCATTTGATGAAATGAAAGTGTTATGGTTTATTTCTACTCAAAGACAATAAGGCATTTCATTTCTAGAAGGATAGACATGAAATCAATGTTTTTGACTTTAAAACAGAACACATTTTTTTTTCTCATCTTCAACCTCTTCCTCGTCGTCCTCTTCCTCCCTATCTTCCTCTTTTTAATATTTGTTGCAAGAGAAATATCTCTATAATAATAATTATCATCATCATCATCATCATCATCATCATCATCATCATCATCATCATCATCATCATCATCATCATCATCATCATCATAACAATCATCATTACAATCATCATCATTATCACTCGCACCATCATTATCATCATCGTCGTCGTCGCTGTCATCATAATCAATACCAAAATAATATTAATAATAATAATAATAATAATAATAATAATAATAATAATAATAATAATAATAATAATAATAATAATAATAAATAATAGTAATAATAATAATATTCCTTATCAACATCATCATTAGCATGATAATTGTCATCAAAATGACAACCACAACCACCTCCCCCGCCATCACCACAGCAACAACAAAAACAACAACAACAACAACAACAACACCAACAACAACCACCGATACAGTTATCATTATCATCGTTGTCATCATCAACGAACACTCAACAAGGTTATGTCATAACTCCCCCCCCCCCCTCCTCATCTCTTCTCATTCGCACTCATCCTCTCCTACCCCCCACCCCCCCCCCCCCCCACACACACACACACACTCAACCCTTGCTTTTATCCCCATCATCATTACTGACATCTCCTCCCTACGACAGCTCTTCACCCCTGGGCCATTTAGGCTGCACAAATCAATGAGCAAAAATTGTCTCTTGCAAAAAGATCGGTATCTAAATTTGACTTAATTTGGGGGGAAAGGAATGGATCGCAGTGGAGTGGGGTTGATGGAGAAAGAGGTTTTAAGTGTATGGGTGTTTTTGGGTGAAACAGTGTGAGTAGTGTGTGTATGTCGTGTGGATGATAATATGTGATGAAGAGAATAAGAAGAGGGAGAGAGAGAGAGAGAGAGAGAGAGAGAGAGAGAGAGAGAGAGAGATAGTGGTGGGTTGGGGGGGGGGTGGTTGGGGATAAGAAACTTAATATGTAGGTAGATTTAAAGGATGCATGGATATATAGATATTAAGATAGATGGATAGATAGATAGATAGGTAGGTAGGTAGGTAGGTAGATAGAAAGATATGTAAATAGATGAATTGATGGTTGTTTGGATTGGTAGATGTATCAAAGGAGAAAGAGAGAGAGACACACACACACACAGAGAGAGAGAGAGAGAGAGAGAGAGAGAGAGAGAGAGAGAGAGAGAGAGAGAGAGAGAGTTTTGTGTAATGGAAAACTCTATAATAAAATTGATTGTGTCATTCCAAAGATCGAACCTTGTCAAGTTGACTTGAAGGGGAAACAGCCTATTATGTCGTATTGGCTGATGAGGAGATAATGGTCCGTATTCCACTGACGTTATATCAATGGCTGTCTGACGTGTTGTTTGCAAAGTGGGTATGCGGGTGCTCTTTGTTATGTATGTATATCTAAACCTCGCTAGAACGCTAACGGTTATATCGCTAACGTTGATTATCGGGTAGTTAATGAATATCCAGCATGGATTATATTAAATTAGTGGGCAAACTATTCGTTATACCGTTCGAAATTTCCTAATCCTGTTCAATTCGGTATTAATGATGTCTAAAGGTTTTAATACCGAAGAAGAACTTTCTTTCCTTTTTTTTCTTTTGGATATCCACATCGGCAGTACTATTCAGTCTTACTAAATCAGTAGGATTCTTTCATGTAAAAGAATAATAATAATAATGATAATAATAATAATAATAATAATAATAATAATAATAATAATAATAATAATAATAATAATAATAATAATAATAATAATAATAATAATAATAATAATAATAATAATAATAATAATAATAAAATAATAATAATAATAATAATAATCTCATCTCATGTAGTTCCATATCTGAAGCAGAAGTCGGAGGTCATCTTCCGCCAAGCTGATCTATCTCTTGCCAATTCTATTAAAGCAGCGCCACCTTTCTCAGCTTCATCTGTCCAAGTTCTTATCCCTTTCAAATACGTTATTCTTTGTCTTCCTCTTATTCTTTTTCCATTCATCTTTCCAGTCAAGGCGAGTATTTCCAAACCAGGGTGGCGGATAATGTGTCCTAAAAATTCCATTTGGCGTTTGATGATTTTTGTTATCAGTGATCTTTTTCTGTTTGCCATTTCTAAAATTTCTTCATTTCTTTTCCTTTCCATCCATGACACCCTCATCATTCTTCTGTAAAACCACATTTCCACTGCCTCCAGTCTTTTAACCATGGTCTTGTTTATGGTCCAGCTCTCACAACCATATAGCAGCACAGACAGTACATAGCAATCCAGGACTTTGATTTTTGTTTTCATGCTAATATTCCTGTTTTTCATAATTGTATGCAGCTGGTTGAATGCATTCTTCGCCATACCTATTCTTTTCTTTATTTCACAATCTGATTTTCCATTGGATGTTACATTGAAGCCTAAATATTTGAAACATTCAACTTGTTGTATTGTTTGTCCTCTGCTTGTTATTACACAGGCTGGTGGGTTATTATTTTTAGATACCGTCATACATTCTGTTTTAGATATATTCAGTTCCAGTCCCATATTTTCACTACTCCTGACTACAACATCCAGTAATTCTTGTAGTTCATGTTCAGATTCTGCCAGTAGAACCGTATCATCTGCATACCTCAGATTTGTTACATTCTTTCCTCCAATACACACACCCTTCTTATGTTCGATATCTCTTAATATCATTTCACTATAGAGGTTGAATAAATCTGGAGACAAAACACACCCCTGCCTAACTCCTCTTCTAATAGGTGTAAAACTGCTTAGTTCGTTGTCAACACGCATTGCTGCTTCTTGTTCCCAGTACAAATTCCGTAATATTCTTAAATCTTTACCATCAATGTCCAAGGATGATAGAATTTTGAATAGTTTTTCGTGTTGTACTTTATCAAAGGCTTTTGAATAGTCGATGAAACACATATACAGATCTTTATTTACTTCAATACATCTTTCCATCAGCATTGATAATGTGAATATTCCATTTCTGGTACCCTTGTCCTCAACAAAACCAAATTGCATCTCCCCAATTTCAGGTCGTATTTTATTTCTTATTCTTAGTAAAATTATCTTCAAAAGAATTTTTGTGAGGTGGCTCATTAGGCTAATAGTTCTGTGTTGTTCACAATCAACTGCCCCTGGCTTTTTTGGTAGTGCTATAAAAATGGATCGTTTCATATCAGTTGGCATTTTTCCTGTGTCATACACTTGATTTAAAAGGTTTGTGATGAATTCAATCCCCCATTCACCCAGGCCAGTCAAGGCTTCAATTGTTATGGCATCAGGTCCTGCAGCTTTTCCATTTTTCATGCTTTCCATGACGTTCCTAACTTCATCTTTCATTATAGAAGGCCCTTCCAGTTCTTTTATCATAGGCATTTCTCCTCGATTATCAAAAAAAAGTTCTTCAATATATTCTGACCATCTGTTTAGAATGCAGTCTTTGTCCATGATGGTGTTTCCACGCTTGTCTTTGATGCATCCACTTTTAGCACCTGATTTAGTTTTGTTTGTCACTTCTTTGATTTTCTGATGGAAGAATTTGCCATTTTTTTCTTTGCAGGACATTATATAGTGACATTGTTCATTTATCCAGTCTTCTTTAGCTTCGTTGCATTTTCTTTTTATCTGCCTGTTCAGAGTCTTGTATTTTTCTTCCTGATTTTTTAATAATAATAATGATAATAATAATAATAATAATAATAACAATAATAATAATAATAATAATAATAATAATAATAATAATAATATAATAAATAATATAATAATAATAATAATAATAATAATAATAATAATAATAATAATAATAATAAAAAAAAAATAATAAAAAATAAAAGAAGAAGAAGGAAGGAAGAAGAGAAGAAGAAGAAGGAAGAAAGAAGAAGAGAAGAAGAAGAAGAAGAAGAAGAAGAAGAAGAAAGAAGAGAAGAAGAAGAAGAAGAAGAAGAAGAAGAAGAAGAAGAAGAAGAAGAAGAAGAAGAAGAAGAAAAGAAGAAGAAGAAGAAGAAGAAGAAGAAGAAGAAGAA
This sequence comes from Berghia stephanieae, assembly GCF_034508935.2. Classification (NCBI taxonomy): domain Eukaryota; kingdom Metazoa; phylum Mollusca; class Gastropoda; order Nudibranchia; family Aeolidiidae; genus Berghia; species Berghia stephanieae. The sequence goes on along the minus strand of NC_088365.1, from coordinate 55,807,534 downwards.
GAAGAAGAAGAAGAAGAAGAAGAAGAAGAAGAAGAAGAAGAAAGAGAAGAAGAAGAAGAAAGAAGGAAGAGAAGAAGAAAGAAGAAGAAGAAGAAGAAGAAGAAAGAAGAAAGAAGAAGAAGAAGAAGAAGAGAAGAAGAAGAGAAGAAGAAAGAAGAAGAAGAAGAAGAAGAAGAAGAAGAAGAAGAAGAAGAAAGAAGAAGAAGAAGAAGAAGAAGAAGAAGAAGAAGAAGAAGAAGAAGAAGAAGAAGAAGAAGAAGAAGAAGAAGAAGAAGAAGAAGAATATAATATGGGGGAGCGTGGCTCAGTGGTACGTACACGAATGATACCGAGTTCGAATACCCGCTTCATTGTGTGGCCTTGATCTGAGCAAGTCACCTCACCCTTGCTCAGTTTGCGGCGCTGCACTGCGGCAGACGGACGCCTGGGTTATCCCAGTCTTCCCTTAGAATAGACCCTAGAGACAAATTTCCCCCATGGGATGAATAAAGGGAATTTCACTTATTTTAATTTTATTTTGATGCGTATAGTCTGTCTTTAAATAACACACGACAAACATCTGACACAAAACTCATCTATCCATTTCTTTAAAATCTCAGGCCATATTTTCTTTTCCGATATTTCTAAAAATAAATGTGTTTAATCATTGAAATGAACGATAGGCAGTGTAGTATTTATAGTATAGTATAACACTTAGTCAAATTAGAGCAAAACTAAAGCGGGTACATTTTGTCCCAATGGCTTCGTTTCCAGTCGATTGAATCCTACAATCCTTGACAAGTCTGGATCAATGAGGAACGATCGCCTGCAGACAAAACTCAACGACACTCGTGTCCGTCGATCGTGATGCGCTCACTCACAATTTTACTCAACAAACTCTGACAAAACACATATTTTTAAAGTTGTTTTTATTTTTTTATTTTTGGTCAGAAACTACATAAAATATCGATCAATTAATTAAGGTGACAAAAATAATCCCCGAAGTTTGAAAATGAATGTCGTACAAGTCATTATTTTAAGGTTTTTTTCTGAAGACGTTTCGTGTTTAAGACTATTATTGATAATTTTGAAATGTTATAATCAGCTGAATCGATCGGGTTTTACGTAAAAGTTTTCTGGCCAAAATTGAGGAAATGTGAGAGGGTTTTTTTTCAGATAGTTGTAGAGTCTATCTAGATAGTTGTGATGGAAAAATGTCAAAACGTGTCTTGTAATGAAGCTTTCATCTTTAATATGAATGGCAACATCATGTCATATCATCCTCGTCTGATATGTATACTCTCTCTCTCTCTCTCTCTCTCTCTGTCTCTCTCTCTCTCTGTCTGTCTCTCTGTCTCTCTCTGTCTCTCTCTCCCTCTGTCTCTCTTTCACTCTATCTTTCTCTGTGTCTCCGTATGTATTCTCTCTGCCTCTCTGTCTATCTCTCTCTCTCTCTCTATCTCTCTCTCACTCTCCCCTCATTCTCTCTGTCATACCCTCATCTCTATATTTCTATCTGTATATCTAGCTCTGGGATGACTCATTTTTCCTAGGTACGCTCTACTCATGGAAAGCACATCTTCTTGCTGATGGTATTATTGTTTCTGAGCAGTATTGGAACTTTTAAAGACACGATAAAATTAGACAAACACATTGACAATGATGAGTTGGTTGATTTATTTGAATAATAATAATAATAATAATAATAATAATAATAATAATAATAATAATAATAATAATAATAATAATAATAATAATAATAATAATAATAATAATAATAATAATAATAATAATAATAATAATAATAATAATAATAATAATAATAATAAGAAATAATATAGTAATAATAATAATAAGAAGAAGAAGAAGAAGAAGAAGAAGAAGAAGAAGAAGAAGAAGAAGAAGAAGAAGAAGAAGAAGAAGAAGAAGAAGAAGAAGAAGAAGAAGAAGAAGAAGAAGAAAGCATATTTTTACTTTCCAATCTCGCAACTCTCTCTCTCTCTCTCTCTCTCTCTCTCACACACACACACACACACACACACACACACACACACACACACACTTACACGCCGACCCAAGAATTACATCTACCAATGTCTACCACCCATTTCCATGTTTCAACCATCCTTGAACACGAGTTCAAAGACCTCTGAATGGGCAATTATCGTCAGCTACATCAACAGCAAAACCAACATCAACAGCAAGAAGAACTTCCAAGAACTCAACAGTTTATCGTTTCCTGCAGTGATATATGTGACTCGCCGTCTCTACACGGTAATATATCAGAGCGGACAAAATACTCATAATTACATTTAATTTAAACTCTCTTCTTACCGACCATGGAATAAATAACAATGTGAAATTGAATGTAAGCTTCAATTTGATAAACGAAAACAGATAATATTATGTGATAATGGCGTTGTTAAGGTGAATATATTATGAGCTGCGATGTACGTATATTTATATCTGTTGAGTAAAGGCTTAAAAATCAATTTTGTGTTAGATGGGTCTGATGTATCGTAGGATAATTATGAAAAAGGTCGGTAAAGAGAGAGTTGAGCTCAATTCTGTTAAACTATTTGGCTCATTTCATTCCGCCCGACATGCGCTTATTTGCAGGCCTGATAACCCAAATTGTTATGTCCTCTCTCAAACCAACTCAAATAAATATCATCCATTACAACAATGTTATAACGAGACCATAATTGCGGCCCACTTATCAGATCTGCAAATATTTATATTCACGTTTGTTCATTCCGACATTTTAAAAAACGTAAGCTTTTATATGGCGCAATATCCGCTAAACCTGCTAAAAAAGCATTACAGGGGTCTCTGGCCAACAGCAACATTTAACATGAAAGAAAGGACATGTCGCCTGTTAGGCGATATTACTTTTTCGGACAGAGACAACGCTGCATTCTAAATCTGGGTACGGTGAGAGAATGTGAGTTAAGAGCCTTCTCCAAGGACTCGACTATACGCCAAGAGAGGCTCGACCCCATGATCCTTCCGATCCGAAAGCGAGCGTCATACCACTAGACCACATAGCCACATAATGATAACTGACTGACACTGCTTGTTACATATTATTTCACATTTCATGTCGCTCTTTAATCTCCAAGAAAGCCTGCGCTAACGCTAGATGGTTTAAATTAGTTGATTAGAATTTTAACCCGAACTGTATGCAATACATACGACATAATAATGGCGGCTGCCTACTTTATAATGCAATCCATTAGATTAATACATTGTTACTTTCGTTGATTGTAAAAACAAGTATTTATATATCTCTTTAGTGTGCTATCTTCTGATTAGCATGGCGGGACATAAAAAAAGAAAGAAAGAAAGCAAGCAAAATAAAACATTAAAAAAAATAAAGCATCAACGTAATGGGTATTAGTTGGCATTTGTCATTTAAAAAATGATAAGATGAAAAAAATATAAAAGTAATTTGAATTTGCTTGTTTTAAAATATTGCTCTAATTTTGCGCATGTCTCCAAATCCAAAACTTCCGTTAAGTTGATGCGGCCGGAAGTCATGTCATAATTCTCATGCCCTGTGTATTAATTTTATCTTACTTAAGGCGATTGCCGGGGTAAAAAGAATGAAAATAAAGTACAACTTTCGATTGATCATTCATGATGAAAAACGTTAAAATGCTGGAATCCGACATTAAAGAGATTTTTGAACAACTCAGATCTAAGAGACCTAATTGTGACCCACCGTGTCTATACGGTATTGGGCTAGGACAGACTCGAGGATTTAACATTGTTGTATTGGACGATAGTTTGCATCAGGTTGAGAGTATTTCCATTACAACATTGAGACAATAACCGTTTCAGGTTATCAGACCTTCACACGTCGATCTTTACAAATACTGACAATGTTCTATTAGTTGGCAAATAGTTCTTCAGAGCCATTCGGCCCATGGAGCCGGAGTTTATCCCGGTTTCTATAGCGTGAAAAGGACAATAGCAATTGCTTGCTATCCTTTGGATAGGACGCTAGTCTATCGCAAAGTACTTTCCGTCAAATCTAACAGACTCAGCTGCCCATTCTCTTTTGGGTGGGCAAGGGGGTTCAGAAAAAAATCTCGAGTGCACCCGGGATCGATCTAGGTCCCCTTGCGTGTTTAGCGAGTGCTCTACCAACTGAGCTATCGGGACCCCTTAGTTGGTAAGAAGAATAGTTTTTTTCACCTGCATTTCTCTACAAAATTGATTCTATATTACACAAATTCATACGATTTTTAGTGATGTTGGCTTTTTTTTATTTTTTACAATCATTATGAATGGAATTTCTAAATCTGATAGAGAATATTGTGTGGTATCACATGTATATTATTATTATTTTGGTGATCAGGTACACCGGTTCTCTCTATGACCGTAATAATGTAATACGGACTTACTTACTAACTGACTTACTTACTTATCCGAACCAGCGACCACCTGAGCTCTAGCCCTTCAGTCTTGTGCCATGACGTCTTTTGTAGTTGTTCCATGTGACTATAAAGTGTGTTACTGATGCTTGGATTTGGTGGGAGGAAATGTAATACGGACAAAAATAAGATACTGTTAGTGTATTATTGTCACTTTCACAATAACACTGTTATTCTCATTCTGTTCCTCCTGCTTTGCTGTTAAATACACAAATTATAACTATTAAGACGTAAAAATGTTTTTATGGAGTAGCTGAGTCAACAGGCAAATGGAAAGACGGATATAATTGTAAATTAAAAAAAAAACACACACACACAAAAACTTGAACTTTTATATAGCGCAATATCCACTAAACGTTCTCAAAGCGCCTTACAAAGGGTCCCTCCCTGACCAAACAGTAGCAACACGTAACAAAGAACGAGACATGACGCCTATTAGGCGATATTACAAATTATTATTTTTCAGACAGAGACAACGCTGTTGACGGCCAGGTACTAATTTTACACCTGAGTGCGGTGAGAGAATGTGAGTAAAGAGCATTTTTAAGGACTCAACTATGCGCCGAGCCAGGCTTGAACCCAGGACCTTCCGACCCGAAAGCGAGTATCATACCACAAAGACACATAGCCGCAATATTTAAAAACCTGTGACCGAAGCAACCCTTATTATGATGTTATGTTAATCTAAACGGTTTAATTTCTTATAGATTTGACTTTGAATTCTCTTTACATCTGTAAAGTGTGACACGGTATAATAACTGATTGATGATGTTGATTAGAAATGCTGCTCCTCGCGTTGCTATCAGTGCTAATTCTGGGGCTTTATAGGGAAAAAGAAAAAGATAAGAAACAAGCAAATAGATTTAATAATAGCACTCACAAAAACTCCTCAACAAAAAAGAAATTAGGCCAGAATTTGGGAAATAAGGAACACATTGGTGAGGATAGGGTTAGAGGGTAATTGGGGGGGGGGGGGGGGGGGAATCTATTTTGTTTTGTTTGTTTGATGAAAAGGGGGGGGGGGGGGGGGGGGGTTTTAAGGGGGAAGGATGGGGTGAGAAGGGGAGGAGGATAGAGACAGGCGGAAATGGTCTTGAGTGAGGTGCCTGACATTGTAAGCCTTTAACCAAACAGACAAATGGACCAACATTGAGGAGGGAACAAACATTATGGGCTTTTATCTGTCCTGTGTATTTGGAGAGGGAAATCCCCTTGCTGACGACATGTCGTAGCTCGGGGGGGGGGGGGGGGGGGGGGGAAGGGGGTTTCACTGACATAAACGACTTGCATTGCCCCTCCTCCCACTTGTAAAATTCTGAAAAAGTGTGTATGACATCGTATCAGACAACCAAAAAGAAATTTGTATATGATGCCAATAATAAATCAAATTACTAATATTATGATGGGAAGGGAGGGGGGGGGGGGGCGTTTACAACACGTTTTGGTCTTCTGCAACGTGCAATTATTTTCAGTTCTGATAACCTAATTCCTTATGGGCTTATTGTTGTAATGAAAATCTAAAAAAAATGACGAAAAATATTGTCCATTACAACAATGTTAAACTAGCCCATGAGTAGATTCGGATGTCAGACCTGCTTAAATGTACACGTCGGTCTTCAGATATGGAGCGTCAAGCGTAGATTATATAAAATACGCTTCATCAGTCGTAACGTCACTTCCCTCGTAATGACGCATGGTAACTTAGTAACTGGCTCTAAATTATCGGAACAATTGCGGACGCCCTAATTAAATATTTCTCCGACGAGCATAAGTGCGTATCCAGAGGAAAAAAACATGACTCTGATCATGTTTTGACTTTTACACATTCTGATCACAAGACATATGAAAAGTTCTAGCCAGCATGAAGAATAAAAAGTACCGATTTTCTTTGTTAAGAACCACGATCGCCGCCGTTTCTGGGCGACGTGACATCAGACTATTGAATCCAATTAAATCAAGATTTTTAAAATTAAGTCCAGATACCAAACCAGGAAATTGAGAATAGCAAAGCTGTTTATTCAAACCTGCCTTGTACTCCGAAAAAGTCGTAGAAATACTCAATGAATCTTGTTGAGATGGAAAGTCTAGTTTTTTTAGAACTTATATTCAGGCCATTTGGAGCATTTTTGGACTATGCTGAGGGCAAATTATTTATTTCAAAAGCTATTTAAAGTGACTTTTAAATTATTTTTATCCCCTTGTAATCTACGAATTTTGGACATTTCAAGTAGGTAGCTCTGTATTTGGCTACAGTTTGTCCTTCAAGAAATACAAATAGATCAATACCATTGAAAGTCAAAATCTGCATATGGCTACAGTTTGTCCTTAAAGAAATACAAATAGATCAATACCATTGAAAGTCAAAATATGCATATGGCTACAGTTTGTCCTTAAAGAAATACAAATAGATCAATACCATTGAAAGTCAAAATATGCATATGGCTACAGTTTGTCCTTAAAGAAATACAAATAGATCAATACCATTGAAAGTCAAAATCGGCATATGGCTACAGTTTGTCCTTAAAGAAATACAAATAGATCAAGTCAAAATATGCATATGGCTACAGTTTCTCCTTAAAGAAATACAAATAGATCAAGTCAAAATATGCATATGGCTACAGTTTGTCCTTAAAGAAATACAAATAGATCAAGTCAAAATCGGCATATGGCTACAGTTTGTCCTTAAAGAAATACAAATAGATCAAGTCAAAATCGGCATATGGCTACAGTTTGTCCTTAAAGAAATACAAATAGATCAAGTCAAAATCGGCATATGGCTACAGTTTGTCCTTAAAGAAATACAAATAGATCAATACAATTGAAAGTCAAATTTTAAAGTGAATTATCCAAAACCAGAGACAGTAAGAGACAGTCAAGATAACAAACTTTCAGTATAACAATAGTAATAATAATATTAATAATGATGATTATAATGATCGGGTCTGTTGCTCTCGTTGTAAACGCTCGTAAGATTTGATGTCAGATTGGAGTAAAAGCGAACGCTACCTTTAAATGGACATGCAATAAAATAACAGTTAGGGCTCACCCACACCAGCGACTGACTCCGACGACCCGGCACTGCCTTCTTCCGGATAAAGACGCCGGGCAATGACAAAATACTAAGAATAAAGAGAAGAGCCACAAGACCTACCCAAACCAAGCTCGAAAAAAAAAAAAGAAAAAACGGCAGAGGACGTCGTATGGGTAGGTACAGCGGCTCTTCTCTTTATTCTTAGTATTTTGTCCGGAGGACGGCAAATGGCAGTGCTGAGTTGTCGGAGTCAGTCTCCGGTGCGTGTTAGCCTTTAGGCATTGATGTCTCGTGGAAGAAGTGATACAAATGTAATATTATGTTTATCCCTCGCAATTCAATAACTCACAACATGGACAATTCAACCCATCA
>NC_088365.1:55784713-55792213 GCF_034508935.2 Berghia stephanieae | reverse complement strand
TTCCTGGCCAAATATTTTATGCGTTTAGTCGGAGTACGGAGTGTAGCCAGATAACCTCAATGACGGCTTTGGACGGAATGTCAACAGGTTTGTCCTTATCTGACACGAGTGTTTGAAAAACCCTTCCAGAAGATCCTAAACAATCAAACTCTAACTGGCTATTGTATTGACTATCAAAAATAGTAATTGATTTACACAGCGAGCGAGTATTGGTGATTTTAGAATGATTAAGAAATAGAATGACAAATTATAAATTTCAATGTAATGTGGATATTATTTCTTTTTAAGCAAGAGAGATGTAACAGAAAAAGATGGGACAAAAACAATGTGCACATATTATTAGCAGGTCTGACAGCCCAGTGCAATTATGGGCTTGTTTTAACATTTTTGTATTGGGGAATATTTTGCGTTGGTTTGAGAGTGCTATTTTCATTACGGCAATCAGCCCATAATAATTTGGGTTATCACACCTGCAAATAAGTAAACATCGGGCAAAATGAGAACATAAAACAGTAAATAAACAAAAACAAAAACAAATAGATAAGTAATAGATGAGTACGTAAATAGATAAATGAAGAAAATGAATAAATAAATCGACGTTCATGCGGATATTGTTCAATAAAAATAAATAAATTCATAATTAGCCTCAAAATTGACGATTAACAAATTCACTATATTTCTTTTGTTTGAATGTGTCAGTCAGTCAAAATGTAGTTTTCATGATGGTTATCGAAGTCCAAATTAGAAAAGGAACCGGTTGTCTTCGGCATAGGGACTTATATATATAATCATTTTTTTTAAATTTATAAATGGCGAATTGGAAAGAAATCTTTGGTATGCTTTTTTTTTTTATATAGGACCCGTTCGTACTTACTGTGTTAGTTTGTTTCTGTTGTTATTGTTTCATGATAAAGAAAAGTTATAACTACAAACTGCGTTTGACATTGATTTTTATTAAACACAATGATGATGTTTCCTCATAGCAAATAAATGTATCAACCCAGAGCTGTCTAGATGATTCACTTCGATTGGGAAGTTTGAAACTGAAAGAATCCGGGGTTATTTTTTTTTAATCCAAAGGAAATGTAAAAACAAAAAGAAGACCCCCCCCCCCTCCCTCCTAAGTTCTTAGAAGATAAAGTAATTAGTAAGAAGGAAAATATGTTTCATTCGAAAGGCCTAATATATACTATTGTAAAACAAAAAACAAACAAACAAACAAACAAACAAAACGTTATTAATCTAAATTTTAATTTGCTTGATATTATCATTATCATTCTTATTCTCCTTCTCCTTCATCATCATCATCATCATCATCATCATCATCGTCATCATCATCATCATCATCATCATCATCATTATCATCATCTCCTCTTCCTCCTCCTCCTCCTCCTCCTCCTCCTCCTCCTCCTCCTCCTCCTTCTTCTTCTTCTTCTTCTTCTTCTTCTTCTTCTTCGTCGTCGTCACCGTCGTCATCATCATCGTCGATATTATTATTATTATTATTATTATTATTATTATTATTATTATTATTATTATTATTATTATTATTATTATTATTATTATTATTATTATCATCTTCATCATTATCATTATCATCATTACCATCGGGTTCTCTACATTCGCCAATACGACTAGAATTCATAATAACAAGCTTGTCTATTTCAATAATATTAATATTTCCGTCGTCAATATAGATAGGTGACCTGAAGAGAGAAATTAATAATAGCTATTCTATTAATGAACGCCAGAGATAAAACAAATAGGTTAGATAGCTGGTTCTATTCTCATGCACTCAAACACACTCACTCACACACTCATACACACACACACACATGCACACACACATATACACACATAGGTCATTATCAGCTATTTTGTTTGGTGTTGGTCATAATATTTGAATCCGACATTCCAATATCATTTGTCATTTCATCAGTAGACACACCTCCATAATATTACGTATCTTAGCACAAAACACTGGAAGATCTATTAAAACCCTTTGATCTTTATTAAACTTTGTTGAATTCTAAACTAGTTTTCACGCAACTCTTAGAAATTCAATAATCTTATAAAGTATAGACTGTAACCATATTATAATACAGTTTATTTACTAAGATTGTAAGCAAACCTAAACGAGAAAGATTAATCATAAGATTGTTTTTCTCTTTTGAAGTGGTGAGAATTTCTGGTTATGCCAGCCAGTCACAGTGAGATATTCAAATGGCATTATTGCGTATTATATCTTCTGTATTTATATAGGGCAATATCCACTAGTCCTACTCAAAGCGCTTCAAAAGAGACTCCGCCTAGTCAATAGCAATACTTAGCTTAAAATAGGACGAAACATGATAGCTGTAAGGCGATATTGCAATTTCTCGACTCAGACAACGCTATAAACGGCCAGGTACTCATTTTGAACTTGAGTACGGTGAGTAAAGATCTTTTCTCGAGGATTTAACTTTGCGCCGCTCAGATCTGAACTTGAACCCGAGAACTACCAGTCAGATGTTGAAGTCCCAGGTTTGAGATATTATTTTTTTGCCAATATGAAGGTCATTTTAATCGATCGGTATTTTGAAGGATGAGTTTTCTGGCCAAAATTTTTAATGCGTGTTGGTTTTTTTTTGGGTTTTTTTTTTCAGAGTACTACATGTTTCCCCTCCTCCATGTTTCTCTCGGTTCTATTTCCCATTACAACGCAGTTTTAACCAATATCCCACATCGACGTAAGTGTCAATAGTGGGCGGGGACGGAATTTTAAGCATGTTTAGTACACATAATTATGTACAAGGACGCCAAATTATAGAGGACTTGTGTATGTTGTTGAAAGCATGGAACTGTGGTTCCGTTACCGCTTTTTATGGTAAAGGCTGTTTGTTTACATACCTTTATGTACATTAAAAACGTTTTCTGTATTTATATTTGAATTTGATATATGGCAAACTGGAAATATTATGGAAAAAGGCAAGAATTCAATTTCTCTTCTACGGAATTCCAACAAGCAGCAAAGGCATTATAAAAAGAAACCACAACTAATTGTGGAATGAAGCGCAAAGGAATGGAAATTGCAGGTTACTTCGTATTACTATGTGTAATTAAATGATCGACGGATTATAGAATTGTTTGTCAGGAAATAGGGAATAAGTCCATGTCAATATTAGCCTGGCTATGTTTTATTTCCTTTCAATTTTCTTATTTTCTTCGTGGCTTTGATGTCTTTGTGCAGCTACGTCTTCTTGTGGTACGACACTCGCCTTCGGATCGGGAGGTCCAGGGTTTGAGTCCTGCATAGTTGAGTCCTTGGAAAAGGCTCTGTACTCACATTCTCTAACTGCACTCAGGAGTAAAATGAGTACCCGGTATCTGTCGAAAAAAATAAATATATATTATTGCCTTACAGGCGCCATTTCTCGAACTACATGATAAGCGTTGCTGTTGGCTAGATACCCCTTGCTTTAAGAAGATATTTTGCGCTATATAAATAATGCTCAAGTTTGATGAAAGCGAAGACCAGGAAACGTGTGTTTATAATCTGTTTATGTATATAATAGAACCAAACTGTCCATTGTGGTTTTATTAATTTAAAAATTAACTTTTTTTTTTCGAGATGTAAACAGCAGCATATCACACCGCCATAATGACACCTTCTCTGGGATCAACAACGCAAAAGACACGATGAGAAGAAAATCTGAAAGGCTAAAAATAAAAATCAAAATCTAGTAATGCTTTACGCCTCACGCTATTCATAGCACATCCAAACAATGCGAAAGAATTCCCCTTGGGAATTTCTATGAGTAACAAAGACCATCAAAGACTAATCCGCGGTTATAAGATTGTCCTTCTTCTCAGAAATTACAACCAATACAATGGGACTCTTAGCCTTTTAACATTCGTCCTTAACCAGTTCACTACCGTACACTGGAAAGACGCGTATTTAAAAGTTTGGCCAGAAAACTTGTCCTTCAAATATCGAACGATTTAAATTACCCTCATCTTGGCAAAACAAGAAAACTCTCTCAAATCTGGGACTTGAGGAAATTTCTCGCGAGGTCCCAGGTTTTAGAGTTGTTTTTTTTTTTTTTTTTTGTTTTGTTTTGTGCCAAGATGAGTGTCATTTAAATCGATTGATATTTATTTGAAGGACGAGTTTTCTGGCCAAATGTTTAAATACGTGTTTTTCCAGAGTACGGCAGTTAACATTCATCCTGAAAACAAGATAATAGGGTATTTTAGTCCTCGAACCAAGCCTATCACACGGGGACGATTATAACAAAAAAGAAAATCTCGAAAAGATAAGAGAAGATAAAAAGAATACTATTGAAAAGAGTCAATTAGTCAGTCAGATAGTGAGCAGCTAAAAAAAGAATGTAGAAAAGACGGGAATAATGAACGGGGTGGGTCTGTTCTGACCCAGGGAACAAGGGGGCGTAATCATTAGCCCTCACCAGGGGGCGTGAGGGATTTAAAAGGGTAGAACTGTGGGTAATCCCTCTAACAAGACAGGACGAAGGCGGCTACCTCAGACTTATGCAAGGTCTGAGATGTTGGTGTGTCCACTCATTTAAACTGACTTAACAGATCTTTTTTTGTTGGGGGAATAATGGGGATAATTTGCGATGCAAAATGGTCAACCTAGCAGTCTTATCCAAATAGACTGACTTTTTTACTGTCCCTCTCTCCTTTTATCGCTTATTTAATTTGTACATTTATTGTAAATAGTAATCCCTCGGAGCCATGGAGCCAATGGAGCCGGATTTTATCACGATGATTTTTCAGCGCTAAACAGACAATTGTGATATCTTGCTACCAATTAAATAGGAGGATAGTCTATTGCAAACTATTTTCCGCCAAATGTATCTGACCCAGCTACCCAATCAATGCTCGACGGACAAGATGTTGGCAGGAGGGGGGGGGGGGGGGGTTAGTAGGCTTAGAAAAATAGCTTGGCTTCACCCGGCATCGAACCCGTTCCCTTCGCGCGTGAAGCGCGTACTCTTCAAACTGAGATATCCGGACTCTAAAGAGCGCGTTAGATTATCTCTAATTCAATTCCTTTTCATTAAGATAGATTTTCTATATTTGTGATAAAATGAAGTATTTTAGCATCGGGCAATCTCAACTCCAGTTCGTTACTATCTAGTTAAGTTATGATCTATACTATATTTCGCTCGTATTTTGACGGAAATCTCTCGCCACGAAGTTAAAGATTATAGAATTGCGTATTAATGTTATATAGAGTATTAAGGTCGACGTAGAAAGAGATGAGATAGAGGGCTCTATGTGACGAACTAATTACACACCTGAACGCACTAACTAGCACTGTGAGCTGAAGACAGGAAGTTCCTCAGATCGGCCCTGTTAAACGCTCGGCCGAACACAGTAGAGTCCGAATAGAGGCCTGCGAACTGATAATGAAGATAATCGCGGGGTAGGCCAAAGAGCCAAGTATCCGCCCAGCCCACTCTGTAAATCGCCAAGTTTCCGCGCTGTTACATCTTGTACTTGGACGTTCACGACAAACAAGCTGGGCTCGCATGATGATGATAACGGGTCTTATCGGGTTTTGAGAAGTTGGTAACGTTAGGAACTTTGATAGAAGGTGGGCGGTAGAAGTAGAGAACATGGCGCTAGGCATGGCGTCAGCGAAGTAAATATTACGTATGGGAAAGTCAGCTACCTGGTGATTAAGGCACGTCCCTGGACTGTGATAGTCTTTCGATAAGATCTCGAGTTGATTCTTAAATCCGTAACACTGGTAAACTTGTTGACCTTCCTGGCTGGTTTTGTTTGTGTGGATGATTCATGGGATATCATAATGTCACGTCATTATACGTCATTGAATGGGAATTTGATGGGGACGAGTTTAGGCGAGACATCTGAAATATGTAGAATATGTTGAGAAGTGTTAGAAGAATGATATTTTTAAAGGAGCTGAAGATTATTCATTTCTATAAGATAAATAAGGCATTGATACTGTTTTCATTAATCTAGGTATGGAACTAGTTTCACGATTGTTATAGTAGGTGATGATGATGAAGACCTCGTTTTTTAAAAAATGACATCACATTTCATCACAAATTATGTCTCTCAATAGGCTGTATCCCCTTTATAAAATTCGTCTCCTGAGTCATAACAAATGTCAAAGATAAATCAATTTGAATCAAAAGCGAGTACCAACCGCAATGACTTCAGCTATCTCAAGGACGTATGTATGATAAAGGTGACGTTTGATAACTACAAACATGTTCCCATCGGTTAATGTGTTGAATGCCTTGAAATGAGCGATTTCTTAATTTAGAAAAAAAATTAGAATAAATTTTGATTTAATATCATGCGTATATACGGTATCCAGGTAAAATTGCTTGACGCAGATTATAAAGGTGTAACTAAACATTTTTTTAAAAATATATTAATTTAGATAATTATTAAACAAACAAAAATCAAATAAGGGGCCACACAATTTAAAGTTAGTCACGACACTAACTAATGGGCATAACCATACTACGTTACCTTAACCTAATCCTGATAAAGCCAACACCTCAGGACCAGAAAGATTGGTTGACTTTAAGCAAGGTTGATTTTATCCATTATCATTCGAACGTACTCAACCCCCCCCCCCCCCAAAAAAAAAAAAAAAAAAAAAAGAAAAAAACAAAAAAAATCAACAACAACAACAACAACAACAACAGCAACAACAACAAAAGAATAGAAAATTTGAGACCAAAAAGATGTTTTGACTTTAAGATTGTTGACTTTATGACTTTCATAAAAAGTAAAGAAACTCAAGTGTGAAAGAAAATGGGTTATGACATGTTGGAATCTGGTCTTCACAATACGACCATCTTTAAGTAACAACTTGGAATACCTTAATATTCGTAGATTTAATATCATGAAGTAGACTTAAATGTGTCTGAGTAAGAAATCCTCTTTCAGACACTAGATAGTTCCGTCCAGCTTTGGCTGTCAATGTCCTTCATAACCCAGATAAAATGACCGCCACCCTTGTTTTGGTCATTCTTCGACTTTTGATAGAAAGATGTCTGAATATGTGTGTATGAAACAGTTCCGTCCAGCTTTGGCTGTCATAGTCCTTCCTATTCCACATAGTATTATGACTGCCACCCTTGTTTTGGTCATTCTTCGACTTTTGATAGAAAGATGTCTGAATATGTGTGTATGAAACAGTTCCGCCCAGCTTTGGCTGTCATAGTCCTTCCTATTCCATAAAGTATCATGACTGCCACCCTTGTTTTGGTCATTCTTCGACTTTTGATAGAAAGATGTCTGAATATGTGTGTATGAAACAGTTCCGTCCAGCTTTGGCTGTCATAGTCCTTCCTATTCCACATAGTATTATGACCGCCACCCTTGATTTGGTCATTATTCGAATTATGATAGAAAGATGTCTGAATATGTGTGTATGAAACAGTTCCGTCCAGCTTTGGCTTTCATAATCCTTCCTATTCCATATAGTATTATGACTGCCACCCTTGTTTT
>NC_088365.1:55774713-55782213 GCF_034508935.2 Berghia stephanieae | reverse complement strand
TAGAAAGAGAGAGAGAGACAGAGAGAGAGAGAGAGAGAGAGACAGAGAGAGAGATCTGAGAGATGAGAAAGAAAGAGAACTGGCAATTCCAAATCCCTAAGAGCACGCCATCCCAAAGACCAGGAAATGAGAAGAGGATTTACGAGTAAGCAGATTGACTGTAGACCCTTGATGAGGTCTGACTTCCTCTATTCTCCCTACTGACCAATGGACAATGGCTAGGGATACTGAATATCCTTCTGACCTCTGCTTGCAAGGGGGAAAAAACAACATCGAAACTAAAAAAAAACAAAAAACAAAAAAGAATATAAGAAAGATTAGAAACAAAGAAAGACTGGAATGCAACTTCATTTCCAATGAGCAGACTTCACATAATCTCGTGTTGAGGTCGAAAATTTCTTTAATGAGGCGATTTTTCGTTTGTTCCTTTCAAGTCTTTGACTGAATTATTATCATTATTTAGTGGTACATATAATAGACTTGCACCAAACATATCTAATCTTAATAATACAATATCTGTCAGTATTTCTGAGTGCTATCCTATAACTTAAATTATTCCTCTGCTCGTCTCTCTCCTTCTCGTCTCTCTCTCTCTCGCTCTCTCTCTGCTCTCCTCTCTCTCCTCGCTCTCTCTCTCTCTCAAGGCCTCTCTCTCCTCCTCTCTCTCTCCTCTCTCTCTCTCTCTCCTCTCTCTCTCGCTCTCTCTCTCGCTCTCTCTCTCGCTCTCTCTCTCTCTCTCTCGCTATCATCTCTCTACTCTCTCTCTATATATATATATATATATATATATATATATATATATATATATATATCCTCCATACAATTCATTCAAAAAATAAAACATATAAAAATCGCTCGCACGACACATAACATACAATCACATCGTCTTTGTCTTCGACATTTATTAAATTCATTTGGTCTAGATCTTTAACGTATTTTGTTTTCTTTTGCTTTATTGTTATTTGGTGGGCAGGGTATTTTGATTCAATTTGCTGTTTAATTGATTTGTGCGGGGTATATATTGATTCCTTTTAATTTAGCATTAATAGTGTTTTCTTTTTCTTTTTGTTTATCATTTTGTCTGTCTTTTCCTATGGAGTGTTAATTTACATCAGAATTCATTTTATTATTAGAGTACATTGTCCCGTTACATGAGTATTATCATAAGTATACTTTTCAGTCTACTCTAGCATAAAGTGTATACTTTATCTCACCGAATCATTGCTACTCAATTGTATTGACTCAAACTGTCAGCCCTCATATATCAAGTCTATTTTTCGAGATTGTCTCGCGAAACGCCAATTTTTCGGCGTGAAGTCTAATGAAAGTAGCATATTATGCGCATAAACTACATTTTTTGGAATATCACAATTGGTGTCATACTTCAGACCTCAATATCCTTCTTATTCTAAGTCTGTAGATGGTCATAGCGTCGATTTTGTGACATAATATGTAAATACAAGGAAAGCAATTTTGCATGGATTCGAGTTTCTCAGTACTGCTAATTGTTGTCTCGCCAACTAAATCTTGTTGATCTGAATGGCTCCACCCGATTCCTGTACTTGATGTGGCCAGAGTGCTGATTTCCAGACTGGGATAACGGGGATTGTGGGTCATTTGGGGTGTTGTGGAACCCTGGGAATGGCTGGGACTCGAGAAGATTACTGCCATCCTTCGACAAAACACTTTTAGAGGAACTAATTGACCAGAAAACTTTTACATCAAGGTCGATTAAGATGAGATCCAATAATATGTCCAATATTCTAAAATCTGAGCGTCCCGTTTTAATGACGAAGTCTTTGGGATGAGACGTTTTCACAATATGAGAATAAATCGGTTCATATTTGGAGTAAAAATTTTGTTGCCAAAATGTTTTAAGAAGTGTTTTGTTGGTGTACGACTGATTAGAGGTGAGATGTGGATTTTGGTGGGGAAGAGAAAGATTTTGGGGGGATAAGAAGATGACGTTCTTTTGGTGGGTGCATTTGTATGTGTGTTTGTGTTGGTGTATTTTTGTGCTTGTGTATGTGTGTGTGCGTGTGTGTGTGCGTGTGTGTTTGTGTGTGTGTGTGTATGGACTAAGCAGCACTAAGTGAGTGGTAGATAGGTGAGATGATAGTGATGAATTGGGTGGTGATTTGGGTAGATGGAGAGGATTTTAAGAAAATCGAGACTAGGAGATGATTACTGTCTTCGTGCATATTATAACGACTACAGATGGTATCAGATAGAATCTGACAGTGGTTACTTACACAGTTCCTCCCATGCCTTTGACACTTTGGGGTCTCCATACTTAGTCATTCGCCCTTGTCTTAGGGCTAACCCACACCGAAGACTGACTCCGACGACCAGGCACTGCCGTCGGGTGCTTGGTATGGGTAGGTCTAGCGGCTCTTCCCTGTATTCTTAGTATTTTGTCCGTGCCTGACGTCTTTATCCGGAAGACGGCAGAGGACGGCATTGCCGGGTTATCGGGGTCAAGTCTCTGGTGTGGGTTACTCTTATGCTGGCGTCGACGTCTCGTTCTAGGTCAGCTCTTCCGGTTTTCAGGTCTCTGTCCACGCCGTCTTTGATCGCTCTCCATCTCGTCTGCTGCGTTTGACAGCGGTAAAATTGCCGAGAAGAACTAACTAAAGATATCATGCGCTTGGCTACGAATCTCACAACATTACCATCCGGAAGGTAACGGACCAACACACAATAAACTCATTGTAACCATTGAACTTTTATAGCCTGGTTTATATATATATTATATATATATATATATATATATATATATATATATATATAAACATGTGCTTATATATAGAGCAATATCCATTAGACGTGCTCAAGGCCCTATACAAAGGGTCCCTGACCAACAGCAGCACGTAACATATAGAACGAGACATGATGCCTGAATTACAATTTACTTCGGACAGAGACAACTCTGTTAACGGTTAGGTACTCATTGTATACTTCAGTACGGTGAGAGAATGTGAGTAAAGAGCCTTTTCCAAGGACTCAACAATGCGTCGAGCGAGGCTCAAACCCAGGACCTTCTGACCCGAAAGCGAGTGTCATACCACAAGACCACATTGCCGCATATATATATATATATATATATATATATATATATATATATATATATATATATATATATATGTATATATATAACATTCGCCGTGTCCCAGCCTACATGTTACGTGTTGCTGTTGGCCAGGGACTTCATGCAAAGCGCTTTGAGCACGTTTAGTGGATTTTGCGCTATATAAAAGCTCAATTAAAATTATTTAAACCTGATTCAGTTCAGTAATATCACTGTTTTCATCAAGAAAGCAATAACAGCGATAAAGACTCTCGCTTCAACAGCTCCAATCGCATTTCTGTTAGTGGTCTCTTTGTGAAAACGATTACGATTATTAATGTGGCTAAAGTCGGATAAATAATGGCAAAAATGAATGATTTTTTCTTGTAGCGCTGCTGACTTACAGCATAAGTTTTTTAAAAGCATTGAAGAAATAAAAAAAGGGGAAAAAAAAACAAAAAAAAACAAACAAAAACAACATACAAACAAACAAACCCATAACGAAAAACAAACAAACGATACTATTCAGAGTGATATCAATCCCAGTAATCGATTTCGGCTGTCAATTCTAACACGATTGATTGTTTTATAACAATAACTCAAACAATTTCTTTCGTTATGGTAATCAGTGTGATGCATCTACAAATTCATTATAGAAATCAGAGGTAAGTTTATAATATAAATTAGAGTTAAGTTTATAATATAAACTTAACTCTAATTTCTATAATTATTATATAATATAATTATAATTATATAAATAAATATAAATATAATTATATAATTATAATTATTATATTATTATGATTAAGGATTTTTCTGTTATCAGACAAAATTACGTTCATTATAATATCAATAACTGGCAAAAACATTTTTTAAAAATAAATAAAAACCAATACCGTAATTATACCTTAAGAAACAACTGTGTAAACATTATTTATATCTTGCTCGAAAAATCCTGATAAATCTGTTTGTTTTTAGGAGTAGAGCATGAGAAGGCTTTAAGTCAAATCAACACCTGAATCAATAACTTGTGTGCAGCATTAAAAGTCTGATAAGGTATTAGAGATTATATTTTCCCTTGTTAGTCATCGCTCTGCTGTATTTATGTATTTATTGATATGCAATTGGCAAACGAAACATCCAGGTGTAGCCCTATTGGTGGGATTATGTAGGTATTTGTTTCTATGTGTAATTTTGTAGATAATAAACTATATATTCATGGAAGAATTTCTTCTGGATCCTCGTCTATTCTCTCTGTTTTTTTGGACAGAGACAAGGCTGTTACCGGCCAGGTACTCATTTTACACCTGAGAACGGTGAGAGAATGTGAATAAAGAGCCTTTTCCAAGGACTCAACTATGCGCCGATCAAGGCTCGAACCCAGGACCTTCCGATCCGAAAGCGAGTGTCTTACCACAGGACCACATAGCCGCACTAAAATTAGATCTTCAATTGCTTGCTACACTTTGGATAAGACGCTAGTCAATCACGAAGTACTTTCCGACAGAACTTCGACAGCCGCCCAACCAACTATCAAATTAAGAAATTAAAGAGCAGGCACCGGTGTAAGATAATAAATAACTGAAAAAGTGTGTATGGAAGGTGTCAGACAAAGAAAGAAAGAAAAATACAAGAAAAAAAAACATCCCAAAAAATCAGTCGACCTCGACTGGGGATCGAACCTCAGACCTTCTGATAACCGGTCAGACGTGCTACCATTACACATTATATTGTAATGGTAGCACGTCTTATCGGTAATCAGAAGGTCTGAGGTTCGATCCCCAGTCGAGGTCGACTGATTTTTTGGGATGTTTATTTTTTTCTTCTATTTTTTTTCTTTCTTGCTTTGTCTGACTGACACCTTTCATACACACTTGATCAGTTCTTAACCCAAACACTGCTGAACGGACAGGGGGGGGGGGGGGGGGGGGGGTTAGGAAAAATCCTAACTTCACCAGGTATCAATCCCGGTCCCTTTGCGTGGTGGGCAGGAGCTCTACCAACTGAACAACCTGGATACCCCAATCTAAGGATAATGATTAAAGTAATATTTTTTTTCTTCCATTCCAGGCAATAGAAAAATAAAATAAATTTTGTTCGAGTACTGCCGATTTTCCTACCGACCATGCAGGCCACCAAATCACTTCCACCACCACCTCTACGACTAGCCCTGTCGTTCCGGTCAATGTCATCGATCCGCTGGCTTAACGCCGGTTTCAACATTCATTAAAGAGCCACTTTCCACCTCAGTGACTTCCTTCTCTTTGAAGTTGTCGACATCGCTTTGTGACGGGGGCTCACGCTACCGACCAGGTCGAGGGCAGGCACGCGAGATGACTGACTGGCTAGCAGTTAGTAGCTAGTCAAGATAGACCCTGATTGTCAGATTCAGGATGAAAAGATTAAAATAATATATTACACACGAGAATAAAGCGACTTAGCCCCATTAACGAGTCTTAGCTACTACTATAAAGCGTTCTTGTTTGGGTCGAAATGAGGAAGCGAATAATAAAATTCCAGAGAGAGAGAGAGAGAGAGAGAGAGAGAGAGAGAGAGAGAGAGAGAGAGAGAGAGAGAGAGAGAGAGAGAGAGGGAGGGAGTTATTGGGATTTATCTTTGAAGAAAATAATTAGATGTATAGGATGGAATAAAGCAGGGAATAAAATAATATAGCGGGGAAACAAAGAAGAATATAATAATGCCTGAGGTAAGAATGACACTAGAGAGGCCATAATGGTCTGCGTGCTGCCATGCTTGTATGGTATCATTGACACCTGGAAGTATCAACACATTACAGTGTTCTAACAAAACATACTTTCCTTATTTTGCCCCGACAATGTTACTTTATGCGCAGCTTTGTGGTCGGGTGGTATGGCACTCGACTTTGGGTCAGAAGGTCCGTTGTTCGAGGCCCGCATGGTTGAGCCCGTGGAAATGGCTCTTTACTCAATGTACTCAGGTGCAAAATGAGTACCCGGCACTTAACAGCGTTAGAGGCGTCCGAAAATGATGATGATGATGATGATGATGATGATGATGATGATGATGATGATGATGATGATGATGATGATGATGATGATGATGATGTTGTTGTTGATGCCGGTTTGTTTGTTTGTTTGTTGTTGTTATTGTTTTTTTGTTTTGTTTTTTCTCGATGACTACTATGTTACTAGTGTGCACCTGTGTGAGCGTGACTATGTCAATATTGTATTGTTATAAATGTGTAACCAAATGACAAATTGCCACTTTTTTGAGGACAATAAAGATATTATATTATTAAAAAAAAGAAAATGTAATATCGCCTGATAGGTCCATTTCATGTCTAGTCCTGCATATTGCTGTTGGCTGGGGACCCCTTGAAGGGGACAC
Source organism: Berghia stephanieae (assembly GCF_034508935.2). NCBI lineage: Eukaryota > Metazoa > Mollusca > Gastropoda > Nudibranchia > Aeolidiidae > Berghia > Berghia stephanieae. The sequence goes on along the minus strand of NC_088365.1, from coordinate 55,775,777 downwards.
CTGGTAAAGCACTTTGAGTTTTTTTAAATGTTTACTGCATTCCATAGCTTATCTTACTTACTTACTTACTTACTTATTACTTACTTACTCACATATTACTTACTTACTTATTTACTTACTTACTTATTACTTACTTACTTACTCACATATTACTTACTTACTTATTACTTACTTACTTACTTATTACTTACTTACTTATTATTTACTTAGTTATTACTTACTTACTTACTCATATATTACTTACTTACTTATTACTTACTTACTACTTACTTACTCACTTATTATTTACTTACTTACGTACTTACTTATTTACTTACTGCCCATTATGCTTGTTCGCATGTAGGACAGCAATAAAGAACACCCGTCTTCACTCTGTCCTTGATCATCGTCTTCATGGAGCTCCAGGAATCCATTCCACTTCCACTCTCTCATCTCTCCTTCCTCTGTTCTCCTCCAAGTCAGTTATCCGGGGCCTCCCTCTTCATCTCTTTCCTTCTGGTCGTATCATGATTACAGGTAATAAGGAGTCTGAGGTTCGATCCCCGGTCACGATTTTGTGGGATGTTTTTTATTCATCCTGTACGTATTTTTATTTCTGTTTTGTCTGCACTTCCGTTAGCTCAGTTGGTAGAGCACTCGCTTCACAAGAAAAAGGGACCGAGATCGATCCCGGGTGCAGTCGAGATTTTTTTCTATTCCCCCCCACCCCCACACCTGTTTACCCAGCAGTGATTGGGTAGTTAGGTCTGATAGATCTGGCGGAAAGTACTTTGAGATGAGACTAGCGACTTATCCAAAGGTAGCAAGCAATTAATTGCTATTATCCATTTCACGCTATTGAAACCGGGATAAACTCCGGCTCCATGAGCCTATGACTCTGACGGACTACTTTTGTCTGCAACTATTTCATACCCACCTTTTCAGATTTTAATCTTTCACCAGTCAGTGCTTCCTCCCCAATTCGTAATTTTAAAATCAAGTAAAACGTTTCTGGTCAATATTTCTTTAAAAGTTATTTTGTGAGTGTCCAGTCGTTAGAAGGTAAGCGTCCGACTTGCACCCTT
>NC_088365.1:55762213-55769713 GCF_034508935.2 Berghia stephanieae | reverse complement strand
AGCGATGGTTAAAAAAAAGGGTGGATGTTTACATGATATTATGTTAAGATGTTTATCACACCATGACAGGAAAAGCCAGGGAAAGTAGTACTGGTTTTCTACAAACATGTCAGAATAGCCTTAAAAGACAACAACCTGATCCATATCAACACCAGAAAGACATACAGACCAAAAATTGGACACTACAAGTCCAATGTGATTTGATCGATGCCTCAAGCCGATGTTATTGTTTGGAGTAAATAATGTCTTAAAAATTTAATCCAACGCTAAAATGATGAGAACTACATTATTTTTTTTTTTTAACTTAAGCAATTTTAATAAACTATATCCATCACTTTCAATAAAAGCGTTAAAAACAACTAAAATATTATATAGTTTTAACCAAAAATCGTTTTTTATTTTCTTCTGCATCTTGTTCCCTCTCACATAATACCAGCTTGACGCGTGGAATCGCATATCTAAATTGATGGTTCGCCCCTTACTAAGCATTGTCCAATCAGAATATTTCCTGCTAAAAGGCCTGAGATAACCTTAGTACATGTCAAACACATAATTTGGCCAGGCCCAGTTAGTGAGTATTTCTCACAATATTTTGACACACTGATAAAGGAATAGTCTTCAATAGTCGTAACGTCACTTCCTTCCTTATGACGCATGGTAACTTAGTAACACTGGCTCTAAACTATCGGAACAATGGCGGACGCCGTATGAAATATTTCCCCGGCGAGCATAAAAGCGTATCAAGAGGAAAAAAACCCCATAACTTTGATCATGTTTTGACTTTTACACATTCTGATCACAAGGCATATGAAGAGTTCTAGCCAGCATGAAGAATAAAAAGTAAGGATTTTCTTTGTTTAGAACCAAGATGGCCGCCGTTGCCGGGTGGTGTGACATCAGACTACTGAATCCAATTGCATCGTAAACCTGTCGGCACGACGCATTTATTTTTCAAACATCTGTGTTTTTGGCATCAAGTTCATGCTGACATAGATAGTCAAACCAGTCTGAGGTCGCGGTTCAGATTTACTCAATTAATAAAATTTTTTTTTTAATTCCCATTATTCATCCCCAAGGGGAAATTTTCTTTAGAGTCTATTCCAAGGGAAGACTGGAATAACCCAGGCGCCAGCCGCAGTGCAGCTAGGGCTAGTTGACTTGCTCAAGGCCACACAGCTCAGCGGCGGTGGGTGATCGAACTCGTTAACTTTTGGGTAAGAAGCAAAGACCGTACCGCTGAGCCACGCTGCCCCATAAACAAACACAACTGAATGGTGTTCGGAGGACATGGCCTCGAACGCATTCTTCCACTGATTCTATCTGTCCACCCAACTCTTACACATCCTTCATCACCTGGAAAACTGCTACAACCTTGAGAGAGAAAAAAAAACACGTATTTAAAATTTTGGCCATAAAACTTGTCCTTTAAAGATCGATGGATAAAAATGACCCTCATCTTGCCAAAGGCTCTCAAACCTGGGATTTCCGTGATCGATCTCTGTCCCTTTGTGTATGAAGTGAGTGCTCTACCAACTGAGCTTTGGGTACTCCTCGGCGCCATCCCCCAAATCGATCGATATAATTTGAAATAATTAAAAAAAAATTTCTGGCCAAAATGATGATTAAGCTATTTAGTCAGAAAACGGCCGGTATCTCTCCATTCACCTGCCCGATTTTTCTCACCATTACAGTCAAGGCTATGATGTTCTACCTGGATTCCAGAGCTAATACAATCACATATTTTCATTTAGCGCTGGAAACATTTCACATCTCTATGGACGTAATGGTGAGACAACGTCAGTACGCCTATTTAATGCAATAACATAATTGTCATTGTTAGAAATATTAAAGAGGCGATAGTTAACTCATTTATACAGCATTCTAGTACCCTTTAAACGGTTTCAGTTCTTTGTATTCTCCCTTTTAAAAAGATTTTATTAAGGAAGCGATAGCTAGTGAATTTTACCTTATTAAATCAAAAGGAGATACGTGGAGTTATTCGACGTAAATACATAAAATAATAAATGACAACAAAATAAATATTGAGCAAAAAAGGAGGAACAGGAGGAGGAGGAGGAGGAGGAAGAAGAAGGAAGAGGAGGAGGAGGAGAAAGAAGAAGAAGAAGAAGAAGAAGAAGAAGAAGAAGAAGAAGAAGAAGAAGAAGAAGAAGAAGTAGTAGTAGTAGTAGTAGTAGTAGTAGGAGTAGTAGTAGTAGTAGTAGTAGTAGTAGTAGTAGTAGTAGTAGTAGTAGTAGTAGTAGTAGTAGTAGTAGTAGTAGTAGTAGTAGAAGAAGAAAAAGAAGAAGAAGAAGAAGAAGAAGAAGAAGAAGAAGAAGAAGAAGAAGAAGAAGAAAAAAAAAAAGAAGAAGAAGAAGTAGCAGTAGTATTAGTAGTAGTAGTAGTAGTAGTAGTAGTAGTAGTAGTAGTAGTAGTAGTAGTAGTAGTAGTAGTAGTAGTAGAAGTAGTAGTAGTAGTAGTAGAAGAAGAAGAAGAAGAAGAAGAAGAAGAAGAAGAAGAAGAAGAAGAAGAAGAAGAAAAGAAAGCATAAGAAAATAAAAGAGATACACGAATATCCAATGTGTGTCTCACGCATTATGACTCCCACAATACCTTACTCTATCCATTCAGACCAAAACGTCATAAAAAGCGGAGGAATCCTAGAAGACGAGAAAACGATCATCATCATAGTTCTAAAATTGGGCTCAGCCCTCATTAAGTCTCCTTCACCTTCCTTCACGCATGCAACTGACTCCATACGTCACTCATCCCGACATGCTCCGTTATCATCACCTAACAACAACATCAACGGCTCATCTATATCTCTGCTAACTCCATTAGTACAATTTGCTTCTTTTCCCAAGAAAAAAAAGAATATCTCTATTTGTATCTTTCACTATCTACATTGATCACGTAAATAGAAGAAAAAGCAACAACTCTTTTACTGTATGCTAATTTGTAGAAAAACAAAATATTTGGGAGACTTGGAGATTTGAAGCATAAGCAAACCACAACATACCAAGGTACTTATACTTGTTGTTGGTAATTAAAAGATCTAAAGACATCTTAAGTGGTTGATACATTTACGTTTCTCTAACTTCATATAAGCATTCAATGTGAAGCATTGGGCACTGGTTTCTTGAGAGGTCTTTTATACCACTTCGTGTGAAACGGAAAAAAAACATTCTGCATCATGACCGTTTCGGACTCAAGACCCTTCTTCAATTAAAAATGAAAAAAAAAAAACAACAAAAAACAAAAACAAAAAAAACAAACAAACAAAAAAAAAAACGCCGATAAGTTTAATCCAGGAAGATTTCACTTACAGAATATAAGTATTGAAGGTTACAGGCATCATAGTGATATAAACGCTTCAGTGATTTTTTGAGATTTACCCCATACCACTCAGTGTGAAACGGGGAAAAAACCCCAAAATGCATACTTAATTAATTATGAGCGTTTTGGGCTCAAGGCTCTTTTTAAAAAAAAACAATAAAAACACGTTTTACATATTATCCAGAACGATTTCTCTTTTATGATATTAGTATTCAAGGTTACAGGCGTCAGAATGATAAAACCACTCTGCAGTGATTGGTTGAGAGCTCTCGAATACCACTAAGTGTGAAACGAAAGAAAAGAACAAGATGCATACTTCAATAGGACCAGTTTGGGTGCATACTTCAATAGGACCAGTTCGGATGCATACTTCATTAGCACCAGTTTGCGTGCAGACTTCAATAGGACCAGTTCGGATGCATACTTCATTAGGACCTGTTCGGATGCATACTTCATTAGGACCTGTTCGGATGCATACTTCATTAGGACCTGTTCGGATGCATACTTCATTCGGACCAGTTCCGGGACATACTTCATTAGCACCAGTTTGCGTGCATACTTCAATAGGACCAGTTCGGATGCATACTTTATTAGGTCCAGTTCGGATGCATACTTCATTAGGACCAGTTCGGATACATACTTCATTAGGACCAGTTCGGATGCATACTTCATTAGGACCAGTTCGGATGCATACTTCAATAGGACCCGTTCGGATGCATACTTCATTAGGACCAGTTCGGATGCATACTTCATTAGGACCAGTTCGGATACATACTTCATTAGGACCAGTTCGGATGCATATTTCATTAGGACCAGTTCGGATGCATACTTCATTAGGACCAGTTCGGATGCATACTTTATTAGGTCCAGTTCGGATGCATACTTCATTAGGACCACTTCGGATGCATACTTTATTAGCACCAGTTTGCGTGCATACTTCAATAGGACCAGTTCGGATGCATACTTCATTAGGACCAGTTCGGGCTCAGAACCATTCTTCAGCCAACAATTAAAAACAAAAATAAAACAAAACATGATACGTATATCATTCCAGAAAGATGGAAGTAGAGATCAAAGTAAATCGTATTTTGCCACACGAGGGGCCAATTTTTCGTTAATTTGGCCGGAAAACATTTAGTATATCGATTGATTCAAATGGCTTCAACATTATGTCACACCTTTTCAAAACAGACACAAACTAGATACTCCAAAAGTTATGATGGACACATGTGGTATAATGACTAGAAAAACAAACAACAAACCGCTCTGTCCACTGAGCCAACAATTGAAGAGATATAAGTTCCTACTTATACATAATTTTTGTGTAGCATAATGAGCCTTACGAAACAAAGATTTTTCAAAAAATATTGTGATGTACAAAACTTTTCTGATTTACAAAAATGTTCATTCTATCGTAACAAATGTGACGATTTTCCTGTAGTTGGTAAGGAGAGGGTTAACGCATAAAAATCTGGGATAAATTTCGACTCCAAGTTGCCTTACTGCCATGAAGTGCTCTATTCATTGAGCTATCGGGACCCTCCATCCCTTAGAACATAAAAAAAACTAAGAGTAAAAACACGACCATCACCTTCTAACCCTTCACAGCAGGGAACAGAATAAAGAATCCACATGGAACCCTCGTAGCTATCGCCGTCCATAAAGGAAACGAGAGAAATGATTTCTCTATGACATTCACCCCATTCTTACCAGCGCTAATGGCAAAACCCGATGGTATCAATCCATCTCTGACAATACTGCTGAACTTTGAAAAAAAATAAGAAGAATTTAAAATTTTGGCCAGAAAACCCGTCCTTCAAATTATATTGATCGATTAATAACTCTCAAACCTGGGAAATGAATGAAGTCCCAGGTTTTTAGAGGTTTTTTTTCCAAGATGAGGCTCATTTTAATAGATTGATATTTATTGAAGGGAAGAATTGAATTTTATGGCCAAAATTTTAAATACGTGTTTTTTTTTCAGAGTTTTGCAGAATATCTATCAACCCTCCCCCCCCCCCACCCCACCCCATTCACCCCACTCCAATCACATTTCCCGTCATCCCTTCAAATTTATCATTAACATCATCCCAGCCATCAACTCCCTTCTTTCCGTCCCTGATCACAATAGATTTAGATAATACGATTGGGCACGGTTTTTTGGTTTTTAAAAAAAATCTTGTTACTTTTTCCTGTTGTTTATTCATGCTTTGTCAGTTGTGAGCTTTTAAAAACTATTTTGCTTAATATGATCGTAGTTACCTAGGAAGCTCTTCGGTTGATATTTAGATGGATTACAACAAGAGATGAAGTGAGTAGAAAAGTGCCAGAAGACAATAGAGAATAAAAATTTCCGCGGCGGTGGTGAGGTTTGAACCTGCGACCTTATTGGTACGACAACTCCGTCTGGCCGATGAGAACGTGACTCTACCGTGTGAGCTATCCACGAATACAAAAATATTCGTATCAAACTCATGTCATTTCTAGAGCTCTCGCTCTCACCCACTTCTGGAGACTGCGGGTTCGCATGGATTGTTTGTCGAATGAAGGGGTGAGCAATCCCGAAAACAGCGCTCAGATGGACACCGTAGGGTAGTCGTAATAGGGGAAGACCGCTATAGACAGAATGCGCTTGGCTAAGAAGCTCATAACATTGCCATCCGGAAGTATAACAGACCAACACACAAAACTCTGTGTAACCATGAACTTTTATAGTCTGGATAATACAGTTAAGTGATAATTATTCATAAACGTGGATGGCAAAAAACATAACAAAGACTCGAGTGATCGGTGGAAAGAGAGATGACATCCTTCGGTTGGACCTGGGGTGAGGTCCAGAAGCTGGCAGACGACAGAAGTCACTGGCGCTCCTTACTGTCGACCTTATGTGTTTATGAAACACCAAAGAGGAGTAAGTAAGTAAGTAAGTAAGTAAGTAAGTAAGTAAGTAAGTAAGTAAGTAAGTAAGTAAGTAAGTACGTAAGTAAGTAAGTAAGTAAGTAAGTAAATAAGTAAGTACGTAAGTAAGTACGTAAGTAAGTAAGTAAGTAAGTAAGTAAGTAAGTAAGTAAGTGACCTAGGAAGAGGGACACTGATATGTAGCTCCGTTGGTAGAGAACTCAACTCACATGCAAAGGAAACCAATTTCAGTCTTTGGTTTGGCTCTATTCAAGTAATATTTAGGTTTCTAACACCCTCCCCCCCCCCCCCACCCTAACATACACACGCCTTCTATCCGCAAAACGCTGATTGGAGATCTTCGTATGCTTGATCTGATGCAAAAATACTTTGGAAAGAATAGCGTCCCATCCAAATGGTATCGAGCAATAATTATTACTGTACGTGTTTAACACAAGTAAAACCTAGACAAATAACAGCTCCACATTATAGAGCCCTTTTATGATCCTGCAAGATTTAAATTGCGTAGTAATACATCAAGTGCAATAATAGATAACGGCTTTTCTAAAGACAAAACTATGCCTTTTATTAACGCTACTTTACGCCATAATTCGAAAATCTGAAAAAGTGTTTTGAATCTTTGTTTATATAAATAAATTATGAACATTTTATTCAATATTTCGCTTTAATACTAAAGGTCTACGCTTCCCGTCTATAAAAGGAACGAGGTTGACGTCACTCAGTTCTTTGTTATTATTTTTAGACAACCCGTTATTGATGAGTTATCACTAAATCATATCAATCAGACTATAAACGTTGACGGTTAGACACAGTTTATGTGTGTTGGTACGTTTAATCAGACTGGCGGATATTGTGAATATTCTACATCAATTGCATAGCATCAATAAGCTTTTACATACTCCCCCCCCCCCCCTACACCCACCCCTTCTCATCCATCCACCAACTCCTTTTCCAATTTATATCACAATAACCTTGCACTCCCACCGTCTTTCTCACCGACACGTTTAATCAGTCTGGCGAATATTGTGAATGTTTTACATAATCGCATAGCACCAGTAAGCTTTTACATATCCCCCCCCCACCCACCCCACCCACCCCTTCTCCTACACTCCAATTCCTTTTCCAATAACCTTGCACTACCGCCTTTCTCACCAATACGTTTAATCGGGCTGGCGAATATTGTGAATATTTTACATAAACGCATAGCACCAATAAGCTTTTACATACCCCCCATCCCACCCACCCCTT
>NC_088365.1:55749713-55752213 GCF_034508935.2 Berghia stephanieae | reverse complement strand
ATTCACATAAATATTTCAAAAGCATCAATGACGTTTTGTCATTTATTTTGAATGCAGCTTAGATCGCTTGTCAGTATGGGAAACAAAACGTGACAATCTTGCCGTACTCGCGGGGGGGGGGGGGGGGGGGGGGGGGGAGGGGGGTGACACATTAAAAAAGTTTTGGCAGAAAACTCGTCCTTCAAATATCGATCAATTAGAATGACCCTCATCATGTTAAAAACTTTCAAACCCGAGAGTTCAAGTGAGACTATTGTATCTGACGAAAAACATAATAATTGTAATAGCACCTTACAGGCATCATGTCTCATCCTTTAACATAGTTTTCCATTCAGATTGTGCGACTATGTGGACATGAGGCGGCCTGTCACTCGCCTTCGGAACTGTAGGTCTAGGGGTTCGAGTCCCGCTCTGAGTGGCGCATAATTGAGTTCTTGGAAAAGGCATTTGACTCACATCGTAGTCAGGTGCAAAATGAGTGTATGGCCGTTAACAGCATCCGAAACATAAGATGTAAGATCGCCTAACAGGCGTCATGTCTCGTCCTACATGTTAAGTGTTGCTGCTGACAAGGGCCCCCTTGTAAACCGTTTTGTGTACGTTATATTAATGTACAAGTTGGTTTTTTAAAATACTTAAAATCTCAATCATAAACAACTACCTAGCCTTGAATTAGATTGGGGGCTCGACGTATACATAATATATAATATATTGGAATTTCCAGTGTTTCATACAGACACACATACATGGATTATCTGGATAACGAAAGTAGATACGTATAGTGGATATTGCTCTATATCAATGCTCAAGTTATTTTTTTTTAATTCTCAAAATCTCTAAATCAAATTAGACTCAAGCGTAAACAAGTACCAAGCCTTAGACTTAAACTTAGGCGCTCAACGTTTACATAACATATAATATATTGGAATTTCCAGTGTTTCATACAGACATACAGACAGGGATTATCTCGATAACGAAAGTAGGTACGTACAGTGGATATTGCGCTATAATAATGCTCAAGTTATTTTTAATTTTCACAATACTCAAAATCTCTTAATTAAATTAGACTCAAGCGTAAATAAGTACTTAGCCTTAGACTTAGACTGTTCGCTCGACGTTTACATAATAATAATAATATATTGGAATTTCCAGTGTTTCATACAGACACACAGACAGGGATTATCTGGATAACGAAAGTAGGTACGTATAGTGGATATTGCGCTATATTAATGCTCAAGTTATTTTTTTTATATACTCAAAATCTCTAAATTAAATTGGACCCAAGCGTAAACAAGTACCAAGCTTTAGGACTTAGACCTGGGCACTCGACGTTTACATAATAATAATATATTGGAATTTCCAGTGTTTCATACAGACACACAGACAGGGATTATCTCGATAACGAAAGTAAGTACGTATAGATAGAATGCGCTTGGCCAAGGAGTTCACAACATTGCCATCCGGAAGTATAACGGACCAACACACAAACTCTGTGTAACCATGAACTTTTATAGTCTGGTTAATACAGTTTAGTGAGAACAACTCACAAACGCGGATGGCAAAAACAATAACAAAGGCCTGAGTGACGTCATCTGCATACTATCTATAGTGGATATTGCCCTATATTAATGTTCAAGTTGTTTTTTATAAAATTCAAAATCTCTATATTAAATATACTCAAGCGTAAACAAGTACCTAGCCTAAGACATAAGTATACATAATATATAATATATATAAAATATATAATATATTGGAATTGGAATATATTGGAATTTCCAGTGTTTCATACAGACACACAGACAGGGATTATCCCGATAACGAAAGTAGGTAAGTATGAGTCGTCTTATATTATTATTATTATTATCACTTAAGCCTAACAACAACAACAGCACTTACTCGTACTTGCACACATCTGCACTAAACCAACCTGTCTTGATAAATTTATGTAAAACCAAGATTAGTATACGAGCTGGGTGTAATCTATCGACTGGTGTAAACAAACAGCGTGGGTGTAATGGATTCCTTCAACACTAGGGATGTGTGGATCGTAATCTGGATTGGAGTCTGTATTACTGGTCAGGCTAACCAGACACTATTTGTAAAAGTTGCCAAACAAGCAATTAAAAACAGAAAAGGAGCCAAATATTGTATTTATGAAACGGCAATTTAACAAAAGCTTTGTTGCATGCTTAGATGTTCTATAAGTCAAATATATGTGCGGCTATGCGGTCTTGTGGTATGACACTCGCTTTCGGGTCGGAAGGTCCTGGGTTCGAGCCTCGCTCGGCGCATAGTTGAGTCCTTGGAAAAGGCTCTTTACTCACATTCTCTCACTGCACTCAGGTGTAAAAAATGAGTACCTGGCCGTTAACAGCGTTGTCTCTGTCCAAAAAAAATTTAACATCGCCTAACAGGCGTTTTGTCCCGTCCTAAATGTTAAATGTTGCTGTTGGCCAGGGACCCCTTGTAAAGCGTTTTGAGCACATTTAGTGGATATTGC
>NC_088365.1:55722213-55744713 GCF_034508935.2 Berghia stephanieae | reverse complement strand
CTTCGTTTTATCTATATAATAGTTAACACAAACAAAAGAGAAGATCGAAATGATGCATAGATGTTGTAAGTACACAAAATGGTAAATACAACCAAAGATCACGTTAGTTATGCTGGAAAAAATGCCATAATCAAAAAGCATTGTTTTCATTCAAAACGTATTATGTCGGGTTGGTTGAGATGTGAGTTATCAAACCTGTAAATAAGTAAACATCGCTTATTATTGAGCTCTTTTATATAACGCAATATCCACTAAACGTGCTCAAAGCGCTTTACAAGGGGTCCCTGGTCAACAGCAACATTAACATGTAGGACAGGACATAACGCCTATGAGGCGATATTACAATTTTTCGGACAAAGACAACGCTGTTAACGGCCAGGTACTCATTTTACACCTGAGTACGGTGAGAGAATGTGAGTAAAGAGCCTTTTCCAAGGACTCAACTATGCGCCGAGCGCGAAGCTCGAACCCAGGACTTTCCATAGAATGGAGAGTTCAAATTAGACCATTTAATGATATTTAATTTATTATGGTGTAACAAGTTCTTACTTGAAAAGTTGCCAACCCGCGTTATCTATCACATCCAAATATGCAGGCTATTAACTGTTGTGTTCTCTGCCGTACTCAGTCTGGAAAACCCAATATTTTAACATTTGGCCAGAAAACTCGTCCTTCAAATATCGATCGATTTAAGGGCCTCATCTTGGTAAAAACTCTCAAGCCTGGGACTTCGCGAAGTCCCAGTTTTGAGAGGTTTTGCCAAGATAAGAGTCATTTAAATCGATCGATATTTGAAAGACGAGTTTTCTGGCCAAATTTTTAGATATGGGTTTTTCCAGAGTACGGCAGTACTGGTGGTGACCTACCTGTAAAAATGAAAAAATTTAATTGAACTTTGAGAACTAAGCCAAGACCAACATCGAACCGCCCAATAACAATACATCCTCGACTGATACATTTGCACTGTACTCACACACAAGAAGAGAGGAGAGAGAGGGAGAGAGATAGAGAGAGAGAGAGAGAGAGGTATGTAAACGGAGAGAAAGAGAGAGAGAGAGAGAGAGAGAGAGAGAGAGAGATAGAGGGAACAGAGAGAAGGAGAAGCATTTACACATACTCTCTCTCACACACACATAGACACACACACACACACACACACACATATATATATATATATATATATATATATATATATATAGAGAGAGAGAGAGAGAGAGAGAGAGAGAGAGAGAGAGGGAGGGAGAAAGTCACAAACACAAACACACACACACATACACACACATACTCACACAAGTGGGGATATAAGAAAGAAGAGAGAGAGAGAGAGAGAGAGAGAGAGAGAGAGAGAGAGAGAGACATACAGACAGACAGAGAGCCAGAGAGAGAGAGAGAGAGGGACAGAGAGACAGAGACAGAGAGACAGAGACAGAGAGAGGCAAAGACAGAGACAGAGAGAGAGAGAGAGAGAGAAATAGAGAGAGAGGGGGGGGGGAGAGAGAGAGAGGAGAGAGAAGAGACGAGAAGAGAAGAGAGAGAGAGAGAGAGAGAAATAGAGAGAGATAATATGTCTTCAAAGATTTACCTGCAGACAGTAACGTGAGTGCCTTCCAAACCGAACGGAGCGCAACACACAGGTGAAGTGGAAAGCAAGAGAAAGCAATTTGATCCTAAGCACTTAATTACTCTGTCCACTTGAAGATGTCACTATCTCCATGTGTCTGGGAAGTGACGTCACGCATCACTGTGAAGATGAAACATGACGTAATTAATCCCCTCTTTGAATGAAAGCATTATTAATAATATTACTATCATTCTCTGCCAACTGGCCACTGACTCGTTTTCCCTCCAGATTTGTAAAATAACAGATCGCCACCTTTTATTTCTTTTTCAAGGACCATAGGCTATTAGGCTCATCCGGCTTTATCCTAGTTTCTATAGGGGGAAACGGACAATTGTAATTGCTTGCTTTCCTGTGGAGAGGACGCTAGTCTAAAGCAAACTTATTACTGCCAGATCTATCAGACCCAGCTAATCAATCACTGCTCGATGGCCAAGGGATGGGATCACACAAAAAAAATATCGAATTCACTCGGGATCGATCTCGGTCCCTTTGTGTGAGAAGCGAATGCTCTACCAACTGAGCTATTGGGACCACCAACCCCCCCCCCCCCCCCCTCCCAAAAGGACAACAAGAATTTACTGAAAATATCGACTATCAAGGAATAGAACAACCTCCCATCCAAAGTTTCAGACATTGCTATTTATAACAGTGACAATTTCACCAAAACGTTACATAGCTCTTGAAGTTATTCAGAAGTTAATTGTTATAGGCAGGAAGAATCATAAATCGTGTCTACATCTGCTCTGATGGGATTCGTACAATGCTATCTAGATTGCTATGGATTCGTACAAAAGAGTGGCGGTTTTCCTCAGATTTTACGAGGCAGCCAGACACTATTTATAAAAACAAAACAAAAAACAATACACGACAACCAACACAAGACAAATGACAAAGGTATCGTCTTATCAAGAAAAGTAAAGGCTATAAAATCGATTTTTCTACATATTTATTGAGTAAAAACTAAAAGTATAGATTCTGTGTTGTTAAACTTGATTTTGAAGAAAAAGAAGAAGAAGAAGAAGAAGAGGAAGAAGAAGAAGAAGAAGAAGGAGGAGGAGGAGGAGGAGGAGGAGGGAGGAGGAATAATAATAATAATAATAATAATAATAATAATAATAATAATAATGATAATAATAATAATATAATAATAATAATAATAATAATAATAACAATAATAATAATAATAATGATAATAATAATAATAATAACAATAATAATAATAATAATAATAATAATAATAATAATAATAATAATAATAATAATAATAATAATAATAATACATAATAATAATAATAATATAATATTAAAAAAATAATAATAATAATCATACATATATAATAATAAACAATAATAATAATTAAAATAAAATAATAAAATAATAATAATAAGAAGAGAAGAAGAAGAAGAAGAAGAAGAAGAAGAAGAAAGAAGAAGAAGAAGAAGAAGAAGAAGAAGAAGAAGAAGAAGAAGAAGAAGAAGAAGAAGAAGAAGAAGAAGAAGAAGAAGAAGAAGAAGAAAAGAAAGAAGAATCGTTTCAATTCCATAAAAACAAAATGAAAATATAGACCCAATGTTCTTTCTCACTTTCATTCCAAAATGAACATTGGCGGACGACAAACCTTCACACTTGGGACTGGTCCGTACCTAAATTAACATTCCCTCAAAACAGTGGCGGTTTTCTCCCAATTTTACGAGACGGCTAAACGAAATAAATATAAAACGAGAACTAAGGACGGCGAACACGAGACAAATCACAGAGGTATCGTCTCACCAACAAAACACCCGATAAAAGCTAAAAAATACAAATAGATTTTCCTCCATATTTATTGTGTGAGAAGAACTGGTATCGATTCTATTTTTTAAAACTTGACTTTGGTGAGAAACGGGAACTTGGAAATAAAATAAATTGAATTTGAAAATAGAAATGGATTATTTTCTCATGATTGTGATTTTATTTGGAGTACACGGGTTAACATGCTCTAGTTGAAATAACTATGCACTTTGATACGGAGTTTCTTAGCTCCAGAATTAAGTTTTGTTCCGAGTATCAAGTTCTTACAGTAACGAAATTTTGATGGCGTACGTCTTTGTTGATGAGTGTAATATGCACAATTTCTAAAAAATAAATAAACTAAGACTATAAGAATGTTATAGTATTGCCTTTATAATTTTGGTTACAAAATATCCTTTTATTGTTGGTAAATTCCATATCAGAATGTATGACGCCATCAGTGAAGTCCCAGGTTTGAGAGGGGGTTTTTTTTACCAAGATGAGGGCCATTTAAATCGATCGATATTTGAAGGACGAGTTTTCTGGCCAAATTTTCAAATATTGGATTTTCCAGAATACGGCAGAATCCTCTCAGAATCCTCTCAGTCCAGCTTTTTATGTCGTTATAGGGCTGACCCACACCGGAGACTGACTCCGACGACCCGGCACTGCCGTCCTCTGCCGTCTTCCGGATAAAGACGTCGGGCACGGACAAAATACTAAAAATAAAGAGAAGAGCCGTTAGACCTACCCATACCAAGCTCAAAAAAAAACAAAAAAAAAAAACAAAACAAAAAAAAACGGCAGAGGACGTCGGGTGCTTGGTATGGGTAGGTCTAGCGGCTCTTCCTTTTTATTCTTAGTAATTTGTCCGTATCCGACGTCTTTATCCGGAAGACGGCAGAGGACGGCAGTGCCGGGTCGTCGGAGTCAGTCTCCGGTGTGGGTCAGCCCTATGACGACATAAAAAGCTGGACTGAGAGGATTCTGAGAGGATTCTGCCGTATTCTGACGGCAGACGGAGCCGGGTAGTAGGAGTCGGTCTCCGTGTGGGTTAGCGTGATCTCGGAGGGACGGACGGCCTCTATCTTGGCCTCTTGTCCTTGACTTTTCCTTTTGACTTTGTTTTACAGATATAATGTTTTTATGCCGTTTTGTGTGGGCAAAATAATATTTCAATTTCCTGGTCCCTATTGATTTCAGTAATTCAATTCCTGGCACAGGTTGAGAATATCACAGACTGCCTCATTGATCTTCTTCTTCTATTTTTGTTTGTTTTTTTTTTTTTTGTTTGTTTGTTTGGAAGTTTGATGATTAAATGTTTTGTTTTATTTCCAATGGATGGCAATGTATGGTAATGCTTCATGTAATAAAAAACAAAACAAAGAAAAGAAAAAAAAAACCAGATAAACGGGAGAAGGACACTGACCTGACATTTAAGATAAAAGATGGTCATAATAATATATCGACTGCATCCTGGAAAATTGCAATCTATCCGTTCGCATGTGAACCGAGTGACATACCGCTGGGCTACCAGGACCACCTGACCTTGTGAATTTAGGGATCTACCTAAAATAAATAAATAAAATAAATTGAGCTTCTATATAGCGCAAATCGCTTTACAAAGGGTTCCCTGACCAACAACAACACATAACATAAAGAACGAGACATGACGCCTGTTGGGCAATAATACGATTTTTTTCCCGACAGAGACAACGCTGTTAACGGCCAGGTACTCATTTTACACCTGAATACGGTGAGAGAATGTGAGTAAATAGTCTTTTCCAATGATTCAACTATGCGACTCAGCCTATTGTGACCCCTACCGCAGACATGTCTATTACTGCGAAAAATTCGAAAAATTACGAAATGTTGGGTTAAATTTCATAAATTAATGAGTATCTTTAAGGTATCTAAACTTATTGAAAATGAAAGTTGATGCCAGATTACATAATTTATAAATTATAACGTGTTATCTAATCCTTGTGATGGTGAATTGTTGATCTATAAATTGGACTATAGTGACTACTATTTTTAACTCCTATAACTACGAATTTTTAAATTTTCAACTGGGTAGATCTGCTATCGTATCAAGCTGGTGTTTATGTCGGAATGAGTTGGACGAAGAAAGCTAAGATAAAAGTCAAAATGACAACAATTGGAAAGTTTTCGTATTTAGAATTCTATGAAACAAAACTCACTATTCTCAATGGAGGAACTTATTTTATAATTATTATTGATTATTTAATTGACATTAATTAAAAATATAATGTGTTATTTCGCATTAAATTGCAAATCTAAAAATAAGATGTATTATCGAAATTAGATGGTAGATGAATAGATAAATATATAGATAGATAGATAATAGATATATAGATAGATAGATAGATAGATAGATAGATAGATAAATAGATAGATAGATAGATAGATAGATAGATAGATAGATAGATAGATAGATAGATCTATAGATAGATAGAATGATAGACAGACAGATAGATAAATAGATAACGAGAGAGAGAGAGAGAGAGAGAGAGAGAGAGAGAGAGAGAGAGAGAGAATGACCAGTTAGTTACCAATGGAGGAAGCTCAGACATGTACACAAAACGAAAAAAAAATAGCATATTATTTATATATCGAGCAAACAAAATGACTTCCAACTTGTCAGAATATATTAACCTTGGGACAAATTTTCTCATTATTTGAAGTCTCTGGTTCGATCAATCTCGACAATTTCGATATCATTTTAATGGGTTGATATTTATTGAAGAAATATTTTCTGACCAAAAGGATATTTTTAAAAAGTGTTCTGAAAGAGTACAGCAGTAATATTATTAGTTATTGAGAAAAGGGATGGAGTTGAATGAAGGAGGTGGTAGATTGCCAATACAATGGTGTGTCCCAGATGGCTCTCTCCGCGTTCAGGGCTCTCTGGCTTAAGACTCAAGGCTCAATCAGTGCAACTTGCAGCAAAAGAATAATGAACATAACAACAAGCAGAACACAAGGGGGAAATAAAGCGGCTCGTCAGTCCTGTTTCTCTTCACTTCGTATAAAGCGGAAGTCTATTTTCCATCTTGTCTCGGGGCAAAAACTCTTCTCTCGCTGTCGCTGTCTGCTTGCTTGGTCATTACTTCCTGGTTGTCATGGTTACAAATAGTGTTAGCTTCAGCCGCTATTCTGGTCATTAGAATCTATGTAGCACCCATTGTAGTTGTCAAAATGAGGGGGTGTGGTGTTTGTGTCTGTTTGGGTGACAGGCAGAGCGTCGTGTCGCTGTGTAGGAGAGGGGGGGGGGGGGTTACATGTTTTCTTTTTGTATTCTATACAAAGTGTGGTCCACCATTCGTTCTCAAAGTAATCTCTTTGTGACCCATCGCCTCGAAACGGTATAATATCGGAGTAAAACCAAGTTTGTGTGAGGCTATGTGTGGTCTTGTGGTATGACACTCGCTTTCGGATCGGAGGGTCCTGGGTTAGAGCCTCGCTCGGCTCATAGTTGATGCCTTGGAAAAGGCTCTTTACTTACATTCTCTCACTGTACTCAGGTGTAAAATGAGTTCTTGGCCGTTAACAGCGTTGTCATTGTCCGAAAAAAGGCGTCATGTCACGTCCTACATGTCAAGTGTTGCTGTTGGCCAGGGACCCCTTGTAAAACGTTTTGAGCACGTTTAGTGGATAGTGCTCATATAAAAGCTCAAGTTAAAAGTTAATGTTTTGACCAGATCGGCCTGTAAATGTTCATAATCATATAGATAATCATAAATGAATATTTACTGGCCGAATAGAATTTAGAATAGAAGGAGGAAATGAAAGTCTGCAAGACCAAATCAACGTGGAATGGATGACGTGAAGAACATCAAAACGACAAGAGGGTGGAGATGTATAGGGGCATGTTATGAGACAGGACGAGGGAAACATCAGCAAAAAAAAATAAAAAAATACCAAAAATTTTTAAAAGGTGGCGGGGGGGGGGGGGGGGGGAAGGGGGTAGAGAGACATGGAGTTCCCTGAGGATGATGGCCACAGACAGAAGAAAATGGAGGTCCTTCGTTGCTGTCCTACATGCCAACAGGCATAATGGGCAGTAAGTAAAAAAAAAAAAAGCAAGTTATGTCCAGATTTTATGTTAGAAATTGTTGTTTTGTTTTTTGTTTTGTTAACTGTTTTTTGTTATTGCTTTTCTCTGTCTTTTTTATTTTAAAGATTTAGAAATCATATCCATTGCCCTCAATAAAACAAAACCTCAATCCAATTCTCTCTTCCTTTTGTTTTATTTTTAACTATAAATTCAGTATTTAACATCCAGAGCATGCCAATCTAATAACGCTTTGATGCCACGGGTCACCAATATCCCTCGTGCTTAAAGGGTTCCTGTCCACTCGATCTCACAATCTATCGACTCTACAATACACATAAATAAAAATAGTACGAATTTTTGTCTTTTTTTTCAATTAAAATACAAGGTAAAAGTTATGTTAGCCACTTTTTTCATCTGAGCATAATTCAGTGTAGTAGAATTGGTTAACTGACTTGGCATAGAGTCCGTGTTCTACAATGGGTTAGTATGCTAACTTTTTCTTTTTACTGTACGTTGTTGAAATTGATTTTTTCCTTTCTTTCTTCTTCTTCTTCTTCTTCTTCTTCTTCTTCTTTTCTTCTTCTTCTTTTATTTATTTATTTTATTTATTATTTTTTATTTTATTATTTTATTATTTTTTTTTCTTCTCTTCTTCTTCTTCTTCTTCTTCTTCTTCTTCTTCTTCTTCTTCTTCTCTTCTCTCTCTTTCTTCTTCTTCTTCTTCTTCTTCTTCTTCTTCTTTTCTTCTTCTTCTTCTTCTTCTTCTTCTTCTTTCTTCTTCTTCTTCTTCTTCTTCTTCTTCTTCTTCTTCTTCTTATTATTATTTTTTTTTTATTTTTTATTATTTTTATTATTTTTTTATTTTTTTATTTTCTTTTATTTTTCTCTTCTTCTTCTTCTTCTTCTTCTTCTTCTTCTCTTCTTCTTCTTCTCTTCTTCTTCTTCTTCTTTTCTTCTTCTTCTCTTCTTCTTCTTCTTCTTCTTCTTCTTTTCTTCTTCTTCTTCTTCTTCTTCTTCTTCTTCTTCTTCTTTCTTCTTCTTCTTCTTCTTCTTCTTCTTCTTCTTCTTCTTCTTTCTTCTTCTTCTTCTTCTTCTTTTTTCTTTTTTCTTCTTCTTCTTCTTCTTCTTCTTCTTCTTCTTCTTCTTTCTTTTCTTCCAATTTATGTTTATAACAGTTGTTGACTTCCGTTTGATCTTTATGTGTATATATATCAGGGTTCTTCGGCTTGTTAAAAGATCTGTACTCTAAAAAATTTTTTTTTTTATAATAAATAATCAATAAATGTTATAGACTCTCGTACGAGTTTGTTTGTTATTGGTGTTACCCCGTTCAGTGTACCCCGTAACCTTATTAACTTTTAGTTGCCATCGTTACCAAAGCTACTCTGACTTCCGGGTCATAGGTCATCTCCGTATTCTGACTTCCTGTTTTTTTTTACTTCTTTTTTATTCTCCATTTTTTGGTACTTCTTGTGATTCTGTACCGTCTCTTTGTGCTCTGTCTTTTTTATCCCCCCCCCCCTCCCTCAACTTTCATTTACTTTTCCATCTTCAAATCTAATCAGTCTATGTCATACGTGAAAGACTGTACAAATAGATGTTCGTGTGTGTTGTGTTTGTGTTGATGAGGTATCGAGACGAGTGATGATCTCGACTCTGACGATGTACGTTTCATCTGTAGAGTCATGAGACGTGGAGTGATTTTCTCTATTTCGACTTTATTCTTACACGTAATAGTTTTGGATTTATCTCTTGTGTTGAATCTGATTTGACACTTGTTATTCTTGATTTAAGCTTACTTCTCCTTTATCTCAATCGTCTCATGGTGTTTCTTCTTCTTTTCTTCTCTTTACTTCTTTGTCCTTGTTGGACTTACTCCCTAACAGCCGATGAACCTCCTTCTTTTTGCTTTTCGTCTGTGCACGCTTTTCTGCTCCTGTTTAGTCTCTCATCTCCGTTTTTTCTGATCCACTTTTCTTTGCTCCTTCTCTCCGCTTGCTTTTACAGCTCGCACTCTCTCTCTCCCCCCCTCCCTCTCATGCAAGATGTTCTATTGTAGCGTTATTATTTGACGTACAGCAGTTTCTAATGTTCTTCTCGTACTTTGTTATGACGATTTATCAGGACCATCGTTCTATCTATATAGAAGTCGCTGTCCAGATCGCAAACTCATCATCACAATTGTTATCGTTTCGGGACCGGCCCGGAACCTTCGTTCATAACGCCGTTCAACTAGGTACTCTGCGTTTTCTGGCTCTTGATCACAACGTCATTTGACAGGTGCATGCTCCACTGATTGAAATGAACTTGTCGTTCAGGTTTCTCGATTCTTCTCTTCTTCTTCTTCTTCTTCTTTTTCTTCTTCTTCTTCTTCTTCTTCTCTTCTTCTTCTTCTTCTTCTTCTTCTTCTTTCTTCTTCTTCTTCTTCTTCTTATCTTCTTTCTTCTTCTTCGTCTTCTTTCTTCTTCTTCTTCTTCTTCTTCTTTTCTTCTTTCTTCTTCTTTCTTTCTCTCTTCTTCTTCTTTCTTCTCTTCTTCTTCTTCTTCTTCTTCTTCTTCTTCTTCTTCTTTATTCTTCTTCTTCTTCTTCTTCTTCTTCTTCTTCTTTTCTTCTTCTCTTCTTCTTCTTCTTCTTCTTCTTCTTCTCTTCTTTCTTCTTCTCAAAAGTATGTTTATAAATAGTTTTGACTTCTGTTGATCATTTATGTTATATAAACCGGGTTGTCTTCGCTGGTTAAAAGATGAACCAAATAATAATAGATAAATAAATAAATAATAAAATGTATTAAAGAATTGTGATTTGTTTGTTATTGGTGTTACACCTTCAGTGTACTCGAACCTTATTAAACTTTTAGTTGCCATCGTTACCAAAGCTACTCTGACTTCCGGGTCATAGGTCATCTCCGTATTCTGACTTCCTGTGTTTATTACTATTATATTATACGCAGTTTTAGGTACTTCATTGTGATTGCTGTACCCGGCTCTTTGTGCTCTGTCTTTTTTATCCCCCCCCCCCTCCCTCAACTTTCATTTAACTTTGTCCAGCAATCAAATTAATCAGCTCTATGTAAAGAGGGAAAGGAAAGAGAAAAAGAATGTGTGTGTGTGTGTGTGTGTGTGTGAGAGAGAGAGAGAGAGAGAGAGAGAGAGAGAGAGAGAGAGAATTCAATTTCGACTATCTAACAACGAAAGTTGGAATTAATCTCAGTGTGTTGAAATCTGATTCTAGACACTTTGTATATTCTTGATCAAAGCTTAACTTACCTCCATTTATCTCAATCGTCTCAGAATGGTGTTTCTTCTTCTCTCTTCCTCTTTAAGGCAGATCCTTGTTGGACGTAGCCTCCCAAACAGCCCGACTGAACTCCTTTCTGTGTTTTGTCTGTGCCACGCTTTCTGCTCCTGATGTTAGTCTCCTCATGCAGTCCGTTTTGTCTTGAGACCACTTCTTCCTTTGCCTCCTTCTGCTCCGCTTGCTTTTACAGGCACCCCCCCCCCCCCCCCCCCCCCCCCCATGCAAAGATGTTCTATTGTAGCGTATTATTTGACGTAACAGCAGTTTCTAATGGTTCTCACGCTACTTTGTTATGACGATTTATCCAGGACCATCGTCTACTATATAAGAAGTCGCTGTCCAGGACGCAAACTCATCACCACAATTGTGTACGTTCGGGAACCGGCCCGGAACCTTCGTCATAACGCACCGTTCAACTAGGTACTCTGCGGTTTCTGGCTCTTGACC
The DNA here is from genome assembly GCF_034508935.2 of Berghia stephanieae. Taxonomy (NCBI): domain Eukaryota; kingdom Metazoa; phylum Mollusca; class Gastropoda; order Nudibranchia; family Aeolidiidae; genus Berghia; species Berghia stephanieae. The sequence goes on along the minus strand of NC_088365.1, from coordinate 55,733,502 downwards.
ACAACGGGTACATGTTGGACAGGTGGCAAGCTCCCACTGATGAAATGAACGTGTCGTTAAGCAGGTTCTCGACAGAAGCCGATTTGCTGCCACACAATGTCTCCTCTTGCTGGTGGAAAAGCCTGGCATATTCTTTTCCCGTTTCGAAGAATCGATGTCCCCACCCCCTCGCCTCGAAGGATTGAATTCGTCCAAACCGACTTCCATCTCGTATATGCATCGCTTTCTGAAGTCAGGGAAGCTATGTACAAGGGTGCCAGGACTTATTTCGGCTCGAAACAGGGGTACCGTCCATTATGCGCTGAGAGGGGTATCCCCATCCCCTCTCTATTTGATCTTATTAACCCAGTTGTTTGTAATCTTCTCCCGCCGGACATCGGAGGCTGGCTTGCTGCCATTATCGGGCCCCATTCTTTAGGTGTTGTTGCCAGCGTTCCCGACACTATGTGCATGGACTTGCGAAGATTTACATCTACCTTCTCAACGTTCTTGCTTTTACACCACACTGGAGCGCAACACTCCACGGTGGAATAGCATAGTGCCAGGTCGGACGTCTTCAGGAGCGCTTGACTCGCACCCCAAGTTGATCCGGCCAGTTTCTTCAGAAGACTGTTGCGCTTCTCTATCTTCCGGTCAACTCGAGATGCACCAGATAGGTAAGGCTGTGGTCCAGCGTAACCCCCAGGTATTTCGGATTTGGCTCGTATTGGAGAAGCTGGTCTCCGACGAGGAAGTTTAGTTTACTTGTGTGCTAGCCACTACATAGGTGAAATAAAGTGGCCGCGGTTTTTGAAACAGTGAATGAGTTTAGACATTCACATTAATAAGAAGCAAATTAATTGTGCTAACCACGTCGCATCATACGCTGCCGTAATGGTATAATAATATTCTCTAATTTATATAGTATTTATTAAACGAGTTATTTTTATCGTGCCACAAATAAAACTACAAGCTTGATTGAGTATATTCCATCCATTCAAGCACGATTCCTAGACATTTGGTGACCAATTGTTTGGTAGCAGTATTTCCTTCGCCATAATATCTATGTATTTCTCTCCATCTGTTTGAATGACAATTTGGCCTAAAAATGAAAAACGTTGGATTTGTATTCATCTGCACCAAAAGATTATTTTTAATTGCCAATGCTAGCCGTATTTGACGCCTTATTTCAAAACAATAAAATGATCGAAAATATTCTGCGATTATTGAATAAAAAATGTTATTCAACGCGTTCAAAGAATTATTTAAAAATTTCGTATTTACAAAGAAGTGATAGCGTTTTCCAATGGGAGGGGTGGAATAATAATAATATACGATTCTTACACTCTTGCTTCTTTGGAATTCGGGACGTGTTCCCAACCGCTGCACGAGCTTACGAGTGAGGGTTGGGAACAGTTCGAATTCCAAAACACAAAAACGTGCGAAATCTTTAATTCTACCCATCAATACGCTTCAACAGTCGCAACGTCACTTCCCTCGTAATGACGCATGGTAACTTAGTAACTGGCTCTAAACTATCGGAACAATGGCGGACGCCCTTACGAAATATTTCTCAGACGAGCATAAAAGCGTATCCAGAGGGAAAAAAAAACATTATAAATCTGATCATGTTTTGACTTTTACACATTCTGATCACAAGACATATGAAAAGTTCTAGCCAGCATGAAGAATAAAATGTACCGATTTTCTTTGTTTAGAACCACGATGGCCGCCGTTGCTGGGCGACGTGACATCAGACTATTGAATCAAATTCGAATCAGCGCAAAAGTGGAAGAGCATCGTTTATAGAAATCATAATGCTGAAGACTGCTGAAGAACTCATCCCTCAGAAATAATCTATTGTATTAATCGTATAAATAGTGTGGAGAGAAACATCAGAGGCAGACATATCGACAAGTCAATTAACCTCAATTTATATTTCTTCCTGTGAAGTTAAGCTATACTAATGTGGGAAAATAACAAGGTAAACTCCGGCGTTTACTGCAGATCAATTGATAAATTATACATGTTTGATAAATAATACGCTCGGGTTTTATATGTCTAGCGATTATAAAATTATCTCAAGGTTAAAAATAGCAAAGCTTTGGATGGCTGATTCACAGGTTGTCACGACTTATAATGAAATGAAGCGAAGAGTACAGGGGGATAAATCACAGATTAGATGTCCATTTTTGAAATTTTTGTGACTGCCCTGTTTGAGTGATATCAGGGCATTAACTATAAACTTTCCCTTTATAAATAGAAAATACAACCATAACTCTTTAATGGTTGTATGCTTTTTTTTTTTGTTCCATGTTATTTCTGTAGAGGGGAAATTTATACGCCTAGCATCACTCAAGGGGACAGTCACGAAAATTTAAAAAACTGGACATCTTTGGTTTTTCCCCTGTACTCTTCAAGCGATTTTAAGTATGGCATGCCTGTCGTAACGATGGTTTCAAACCTCAACCTCTGGAGTTGTAGCCTTGAGTAAGGCATTTTATTTTCATATTTTTTCCATTCCTACTCAGGCGTCGGACTCAAGCCATTACGGACACTGTATGGATAGTATGCGCTTGGCTAAGAGGCTCACAACATTGCCATCCGGAAGTATAACAGACCAACACACAAAAAACTATGTGTAACCTCGAACGTTTATAGTCTGGTTAAAAACAGTTTAGTGAGAGAGAATTACTCATAAACGTGGATGGCAAAAGAACAATAACAAAGATCTGAGTGACGTCAACTTCGTTCCATCTATAGTGTTAACGTAAAAATGGCGCCTACCTTGGGACTGTCTCAGTCTGCATACCAAATGTGACTCTTATGATGTTACATTTTTTTAAAATTTGGAAGCTGTTCTATTTTTAAAAATTTATTTCATTTCCATAGATTGCGATAGACTGTCCTGTCCGTTTCACGCTATAGAAGCCGGGATAAACACCGGATCCGTGGGCTCTGAAGGATGCATCTTTTCTATAGAATCTCATTTCATTAATTAGGAGTCAGTAAATATGCGGCTATGTAGTCTAGTGGTATGACACTCGCTTTCGGATCGGACGGGCCGGGGTTCGAGCCTCGCTCAGCGCATAGTTGAGTCCTTGGAGAAGGCTCTTTACTCACATACTCTCACCGTACTCAGGTGTAAAATGAGTACCTGGCCGTTAACAGCGTTGTTTCTGTCCGAAAAAAATTGTAACATCGCCTAATAGGCGTCATGTTCCGTCCTAAATGTTAAATATTGCTGTTGGCCAGGGACCCCATGTAAAGCGCTTTGAGCACATTTAGTGGATATTGCGCTATACAAAAGCTTAATTTTTATTTAAATAGTCTGCATTGAACTAACCACCATGTAAACTTAAGATATAAAAACCTGTGTTGTTTATCTTGTATTTTCCTTGTACAACTTCCAGGTTTATCGTTTATAAGTCATTGATTGTTGGAATATAAAAAAGTCATTTGTTATTGGAATAAATAAGAAAATCATTGGTTGTTGAAATAAGTTTTTAAAAAATCATTGGTTGTTAGAATATATTAAAAGTCATTGGTGTTAAAAAGTCATTATTTGTTGAAATTTTTTTTTAATGATTGTTTTTTTAGTTTTGTTTTTTTTTTTATAAATAAAAAAAATATTTGGTTGTTGGAATAAATTTAAAGTCATTGGTTTTTGGATGGAATAAAAGAATCATTGGTTGTTGGAATAAATAAAAGAGTCATTGGTTGTTGGAATAAATAAACGAGTCATTGGTTGATGAAATATAAAAAGTCACTGGCTTTGGAATGAAAAAATCGACAACTGTGGGGAAAAAAAACAAAAAAACTAGATGCCATTTGGTTTGTTTTCTCATTCGTTTCCCTGTGGCATTTCCTTGTGCTTATCTGTAATCCATTGCCCTAGTCTTCCATCAGAAGTTGTTACACATTGAGATTTGAGATGACAATAACTTTATATTATATAAAATAAACATGAACATATCTGTAGCTCAATTCCACGGTTTTACCATGCTCAATGTGCGGCTATGTGGTCTTGGGGTATGACATCCGCTTTCGGATCGGAAGGTGCTGGATTCGAGCCTAGCTCGGTGCATAGTTGAGTCCTTGGAAAAGGCTCTTTACTCACATTCTTTCACCGTACTCAGGTGTAAATGAGTACCTGGCCTTTAACAGCGTTGTCTTTGTCCGAAAAAAATTGTAATATCGCTTAACAGGCGTCATGTCCCGTCCTAGATGTTAAGTGTTGGTGTTGGTCAGGGACCGCTTATAAAGCGCTTTGAGCACGTTTAGTGGATCTTGCCCTTTATAAAAGCTCAACTTTAATGAGCATCACAATGTTTCATTTATTCAACCACAAGGCCATATGGAATCATATTTCCATATCATACAGTACCAGTTGCCTTTCATGACACTTTTTATACTAACACTTTGGTAATGCCCGTCATTGCATATAAGTCTTTTATCATTCATTTATTTACACCTGAGTCGAGTGGGGTGTTTGTCTGCAAAATGTCATACCTCCGAACATAGCGTCGGTAGCAGTTGTTTTTTTTTTTCATAATCACTATCACCAATCCGGTCACTTAGGAGGCTAAACATTGCTTGGCCCTTGAGACAAGACAAAACAATGGATTGCTCCCCTTTTGATTAGACCCTAGTACAAATCACTAACTGTTCTGTCGTCAGATTTAATAATCTTTTAGTAGAAGTCCATAAAATGGATATTATCTGATGGGTTGCACCTGTGAGTATTTTCCATAAAAACTACATTCGATAGAAATTCCTGCTTAGTTCACTCGGACAATCCAAAGGGGCGTGTTTATGTTTTTTCCACAACGAGTTAATTTTCAATCGGTCCAATAGACATTAACAGGTTGACCAAAAACAAACAAATGATTTTTGTTTAAGAACAAACAAAAAAAAATTAAATACATAACATTTTTAAAATCGAGTCTCTGATAGCTGTTCGGCCATTGGAGCCGGACTTTATTCCGGTTTCTAAAGCATGAAACCGACAATAGCAATTGGTTGTTATCCTTTGGATAGGGTACTGGTCTATTGGATATAAAGATAAAGGGAGTAAATCTGACTCATGAATGAACAACACAATGTTTTGTTTTTGTTCATTCATGAGTCAGATTTACTCCCTTTATCTTTATCTCCATTTTATTGACTCATTTAGGCACCTTTATTTATTAGTTGTACTAGTCTATTGCAAAGTATTTTCCGCCAAGTCTAACATACCCAGCTACCCAATCACTGCTGGGTGGACAGGGGGAAGGAGCTCTGAAAAGATCTGCTGCACGATGATTGAGTGCGTACATGGTATTGACCAACGTGCGTATAAGAAAGAAGGTGTGTGTGTGTGTGGGGGGGGGGGGGGGGGGGGGAGGGACAGCAGAAAAGATAATAGTTGCATGACGTCAAATTGTATACACTTTTATTTGGGAAAATATGTCCCCCCGTGTTGTTTTGTTTGATGCTTTGTGATCCGGTAAAATGCTCACAACATCTGCACGTCAGATGAAACATATCAACACACAAAACTATGCGTAACCTTAAACGTTTATGTTTCAGTTATGTTGATATTTTGAGAACTAATCAGCCGAAGGCCGCCTAAAACCCACAACAAAAAGAGTTGGCTGATGTCAATACCAATCTTTCTACAAAAGCAAGATAACCAAAATTAATGAAATTATAATGAAATAAATAAACAGGAAAAAGGAAAACCGCATCAAGCTGTGCGGCTATGTGATCTTGTGGTATGACTTACGCGTTTGGATCAGAAGGTCCTGGGTTTGAGTCCCTCTCTGAGCGGCGCAGTGTTGAATCATTCACATTCACATTCGCTCACCGTACTTAGGTGTAATAAAATTTGTACCTGGTCGTCCACAGCGTTGTACTGTCGAAAGAAATTGTAACATCGCCCGACAGGCGTCATGGCTCGTCCTTGCCAGAGCACGTTTAGTGGATAAAACTCAAGGTTTTAACACGTTATTTGCATTCTATCAAAAATGATAATTTATGGTGATGATAATAACAATATCCAAATCCATAATGTGTTTATAAATAAATGTCCTCCAACGATCTGTTTAAATTAACTCGATCCCCCCCCCCCCCCCTTTCCCTCTCCCCCTCCCAACAACCCTCTTTTACTCTGCTGAAGCATTGCCAACAATGTGACCTGGGTAGCGATGACCTTCCTCTATGAATACTCATCACACTGATTATGGCCCATTGTCAACCATAGCACTCACGAGAGAATTTATTTTGACAAGGATCTCTCTCTCTCTCTCTCTCTCTCTCTCTCTCTCTCAGAGAGAGAGAGAGAGAGAGAGAGAGAGAGAGAGACTAGAGCTTCTATATAGCGCAATATCCACGTAATGTCCTCAAAACGCTTTACAAAGAGTCCCTGACCAACAGCAACACGTAACATGTAGAACGAGATATGACGCCTGTTAGCGATATTACAAATTTTCCGACAGAGACAACGCTGTTGACGGTCATGTACTTATTTTACACCTGAGTACGGTGAGAGAATGTGAGTAAAGTGTCTTTTCCAATGACTCAACTATGCGCCGAGCGAGACTGGGACCTAGGACCTTTCGATCTGAAAGCGAATGCCATACCACTAGAAGAGAGAGAGAGAGAGAGAGAGAGAGAGAGAGAGAGAGAGAGAGAGAGAGAGAGAGAGAGAGAGAGAGAGAGAGAGAGAGAGAGAGGGGGGGGGGGGGGGGGGGGAAACAACAAAAACATGGGACCCACTTAGACAATCAGGGCATGGAAAAACCTTGATGACTGCAAAATGAGGACAATGCAATCAGCAACAATTCCAAAGAGAGAGTGAAAAAAATTAAAGAGGGACTGACTGAGCGCGCAAGCAAAGCGAGAGCGATGTGAAAAGCGCGGCGTGGAACGGACGATGACGGACGACGGGCGGCAGCCGTGAGGCGACGAGTCGAAATCGGGACTCGGGACAGCAGCGGCGGACGACTGACTGACTGAACACTGATCAAGGGTTCCGTGCAGTTCATTCCATTCAAGTTCGCGGCACTCACGCTCAGCGTAGCAATGTTGGTGTGAAAAGCAGTGAATGTTTGTATTGCTTCACTTGGCCGGCGGAACAACTTCCTAATAAATAATTATATATTCTGAAGGCTGCGGCTGTGGACTTATACTTTGCAGTGCTGTTTTGATATAATTTTGGTGCGTGTGTTGTTTGATTGTTGAGTGAATAACAATTGGAATAAATGTATAGTTGAAAAACTTTTAGGAGTTTTACGGATTATCAATTCGACATTCGAACGTGCATTGGATTAATTGATAATAATTTTATAATTCATACAGCTGTGTGGTTGATTAATTTTCACTGAATTAAATTCGCTGGACCCATATATTATTGTTTTTAATTAGTATTACTATTATAGTGGAAACGTGACGTACTACTTTTCCATTAAGTATTATTTTGGATTTATTTGATTGCCTTGTGAATTACGGTAGGTATTTTATAAGGCTATTTAATTTTCTACAATATTATGTAACGTTTATTCACCTTACTACGCCATTCACACATCTATCATTCTTTCTTAGTGCTTCGTTCATCATGTTTTGTTGATAAAGGGGAAATCCGAAACATCACTGTATCTGTCTTCACCTCATAAATTGAAGCTTACAATTCAATACTTATCGTTATTTTTGTAAAGATGCAATGATAAATTGATAGTGTCATTACAGCGGCCAGTCTTGATGGAAGAAATTCCCTGTGCTATAGACTATAGAGAGAACGGATTTGACGTCACTCAGCTCATTATTTTATTTTTTTAGACAGCCATTTTAATGTACAGTTCTCACTAAATTATTTCAATCAGACTATTGGTTACGATATATAGTTTTGTGTGTTGGTACGTTATATCTGGGTGGCGGATGTTATGAGTATTTTACCTTAACGGATAGCATCAATTAAGACCTCGCGAGCTAATATACCTGTTTATTTTTGTTGTTGTTTTTGATCTAATTAGATATTAGAGATCATTTACAAACAACCCCCCCCCCACCCCCCCTCCCCTCCATCCTCGCCCTCGCCCTCGCCCTCAATCCGCCCCCTAGAATGTGCTCAAAGTTAACAGATAAAAACAAAGCAAATCAAGACAATATTATAATAGGCAAACAAACAAAACAAAACAAAAACAAAAACTTAGAATCGTCAAGTTCCTCAACTAGTCTTCCGTACTCTGGAAAAAAAACAAAAAAAAACACGCATAATATTTTTTTTTAATTGGTCAGAAAACTTGTTCATTAAATATCGATCGATTAAAATGACCCTCCTCATCTTGTCTAAAATTCTCAAACTTTCGGAAGTCCCAGATTTTGAGAGTTTTTGAAATGATGAGTGTTTTGATGTTTTTTTGTTGTTGTTTTTTTTTTCTTCTCAATTGATCCTTATTTGAAGGACGAATAACCTGGCCAAAAAATTTTTAAGACGTGCTTTTTTCAAAGCACGGGAGTAGATATTGCTCATTAGACGTTACGAAATCGGCTGTAAAAGTCATTAGGTTTTATTTTTAGGCGTTTTGTGGTTGGTTGGGTCATTACACTAAGTAAGTCGTGGTCAACTTACGGAATTACGGATATAATCTCGGCGCTTCTGAAAATAGTCCACAGCATGAATAGTGGTACCATTGTTCAAATTGTATAGATAATTCCTTGTGTTGTCTTTTACCCTATTCAGTAACCCTCTCCTTACCACCCATATGAAAATCGTCACATTCGTCACGATGCAGCTAACATTTTTCTCATTCTGATTTCTATGCTACATCATAAAATTTCAACAAAAAAGTTTTCTGCAGTTAAAGTATATTAACACTGGATTTTGTTGGATTTTGTGCTTGTGTCCGGATGAGACATAGGTGATCTCAAACTAAGTACATTGGTGGTATGCTCTTGGAATCTTCATCTGATCCCTATTTGTTCCCATTGCCCTTTGTCTTACTTTCTCTTGGGTGCTTTAATTGTAATTCTAGAACTTTTTACTATCCCATTTTCTTCCTTTTTACTGGTGCTGATATAACCTAAATGTGTTGCAAGCGCCGTAAAACCCTTAAAAACAAAAACAGTATATTAACACTGTGTTGAGGCGGGGGGGGGGGGGGGGGGGGCGTTACAAATGACTAATAAAGGGCTTACCGCCGTTGTAATACTATTGAGTAAATGCATTTGCTGCGAAATTCAGTCCCTTGATTGGTGACATAATGATAAATACAAGGACGGAAACACACGGCTTCATCTCTACCTTAGTGTCCGCACGAGTTGACGTAATTTGTGAATTTCCTTCACTCGTAGAAACCATCAAGCCTTGGGAAATTTTACATCTAAGATGTCCTTCGTGTTCGCTGTGTTGGACACAACTAAGGGATATAATCGGTGCCAAACGCATTCCCGATCCCCTGATAATTCGATGCGTCCCTGAGTCTGAGTCAAAACATTATGATTAATGATCACAAACTGTAAGGAAGGCCTTCTAATTCGGCTCTCAGGCATGTATGAAAAGATAGCTATCGATTAAGTAGGTACATAGTTCTCGTGAATACTGAAGGGGATCGTTATGGTTCAGTAAAATACCCACAGTTCTGTCTGCCAAAGCATACGGGTACATAGTTCCATTATTTTTTTTTTTTTTTTTCTCAACAATGTTTGTCTCTTAACTCACTCAACACTAACACCGACTATATCCGTAGTTTACCGGGTTACTTTTACCCCTTGCCTATTTAATTACGTTTTTCTGAAACAAATTATAGGCGTAGTATCAAAGCTAATGTTTTTTTAGTTATCACATGTTAATGGTAGTTGAATAAAACTATGTACATGCTCATTTTTAATACATTTCTCCAATTTTGAAAAGTAGCAAAATTCTCTAGGATTGAGTGAGTTAATACAATAATGCTTGATAACTACCATATCTTAATTGCGTTAACACACACATTAATTGGACTAATTGTCTTTGTTTTTGTCTTAACAAAACGCTTTTTTGTCCTCACTTACTTTGGCTACGAGACCTTGAATTTTGATTTAATTATATTGATCGATTAACAACGACCCATACTTGTCAAAATTTATCAAACCTGAGACTACACAGACTTGTCAGGATTAGAAATGTCTGGATTGAGACTGTGTGACATCGGGGGTCTTTTTAATACACTGAAATGTTAAGTAAAATTAAATTTTAATTAAATTGAGCCTTTTACATAGGGCAATATCCACTAAACGTTCTCAAAGCGCTTTACATGGAGTCGCTAGCCAACAGCAACATTTAACATTTAGGACGGGACATGACGCCTGTTAGGCGATATTACATTTTTTTTTCGGTCAAAGACAACGCTGTTAACGGTCAGGTACTCATTGTACACCTGAGAACGGTGAGAGAATGTGAGTAAAGAGCCTTCTCCAAGGACTCATATATACGCCGAGCGAGGCTCGAACCCAAGATCTTCCGATCCGAAAGCGAGTGTCTTACCACAAGACAACAATAGCCGCTCCGCACGTAAAAATATGTTTTCTGCCCAAAATAAAAATAAATGATTTGTCGGTGTAAAGTTGAAGTACAGTAGTATTGTTGTAAGTATCAAACGATCTAGTTTACCCGTGAGTATAATTATTGGTAGAGTATGTACTTATATCTTAAGTGTATTTATGTCAAGGTATCACATGAGTTGGCAATGGCAGGACTTGATGATGACTCAATTGTGATAGACCGTCGTAAACGGGTTTATCACTTAGGCTTGTTTATTTCGATTTGTTTTTCCTTCTTGTGATTTATTTATTTATTTATTTACTTATTTATTTATTTATTTATTTATTTATTTATTTATTTATTTATTTATTTATTTATTTATTTATTTATTTATTTATTTATTTATTTATTTATTTATTTATTTATTTTATTTATTTATTTATTTATTATTTATTTATTTATTTATTTATTTATTTATTTATTTATTTATTTATTTATTTATTTATTTACTTATTTATTTATTTATTTATTTATTAATTCAAGCATTCATTCATTCATCCTTTCATTCAAGCATTCATTCATTCAATATTGATTCATTTATTTATTTATTTACGTATTTATTGTTCATAAGAAAATAATAGCCAGTCTTTACAGCTATGCCTATGCTGGCTATGCTATTATTACAATCTTACTGATTGTCTCGAATTTGGGCGTTGAAATTAAATTAACAACTATCTATTTTCTAAAACGTCAAGGTAGTTTGAAACGAGTGGGAAGAAAGGTCAGTGACCCGCCCTCCTTGATTACCC
>NC_088365.1:55699713-55717213 GCF_034508935.2 Berghia stephanieae | reverse complement strand
AGATGGGACTGACGTATGTTTGTTTTGTTTGATTTTTAAAAAATTGTTTTGTTTTGTTTGTTTTTGTTTTTTGTTTTGTGGGTTTTTGTTTGTTTTGTTGTTTTGTTTTGTTTTTGTTGTTTTTTTGTTGTTTTCTTTAGTTTGTTTTTTTTTTTTTTTTGGGGGGGGGGGGGGTGTTTTTGCTTTTTTTTTTTGCTTTTTTTTTTTTTTTTGCAGAAGTTTAATGAATTAGACCTTTTAACTGGCGCAAGACTTGATAGACTTGTTGAGTTCTCTTTGATCCACCGATACTTACTTAGTGCTTTGTTTCACATTCCCAATGTGTGGATTCTACCTTGGTCCAAACTCATTTGACTATCCTACTGTCAACCTCCATTATTATGATGCATGATACCCAAAAGTGTTACCCCCCCCCCCCTCCCCCGAATCAAAACAAACAAACAAACAAACAAACAGACAGACAAACAAACAAACAAGACCTGAAATAATAATAGAACATTCACTTCATCTTCAACAACAACGGGCGCTGATAATAGAAGAATTCATTATGACGAGTTCTTTGCCAAATGTTTCGTTTTTCATATGAGATTTGACATCAGGATTTTATTATTCCGAGTTCGATGTTTTCATTGTAAACACAGCTGCCGTCAGCCATTCATTTTCTGCGGAATTGGAACCATGCAAATTGCCTTTCTGCTTATCATACTTTCTGGTTAGAAAAATGCATTCCAGGTTTTTGTTTTCACGGATTTTCAGTGATTTCAAAATTTTAATTAGATTTTGTGTTTTGGAGTCGGTTTTTTTTTTCGTTAAAAGGACAAAACAAAAAAAAACCCAACCTTTTTTCATCTTAGCCCCACCCTATCTCCTGTACGGGTGTTTGAGTCAATTTCGATCTCAGTTTGCTGCCATTTGGAATAAAAAACATTCCCCGCCCGACCCTTTTGACAAAAGCCTTTTTTGCTCCCTCAAATTAAAATGATGTCAATCGGTTAGAGCATTCAATTATCAAATGAATGGGTCCAAGTTCAAGCCCACGCTCAGTCAAGATTTATATATATATATATGTGTGTGTGTGTGTGTGTGTGTGTGTGTGTTTATTTATTTATTTATTAAGCTATTATTTATTTATTTGTTTATTTTTGTTTATTTATTCATTTATTTCTCTCCCTATTTTTGTTTATTTATTCATTTATTCTCTTCCCCGCCCCCCCCCCCCCCCCCCTCCATCCGCCCAGTAGTTCCAAGAAGTCTCAGACTGATTAGTTGATATTAATGTATCGATATTTGACGTAACCGATTTCTGACGAAAATAATTTTTAAAAGGCGTTTTGTCATGTACCGTATTCGACATGATTTATTATCAGTGACACGATTTGATTGTATCGATATAATGTAGCCTCTGTAAAATACACTTGTGTTTACCATAGCGTGTGTAGTGGCCCCTGACTATGTCAACAATCATAATGAAATGAATGAAATGCATCAAGATATAATGTATTTCACAGTATCGATATCATTTGAAAGTTGGATTGTAACAAAAAATCCTTCAGAGTCAATAGGACCAGGTAGCCGTAGTTTATCCCGTTTTCTATTGCATTTAAAGGACAATGGCAACTACTTGCTACCCTTTTGTTAGGACGCTAGTCTATAGCAAAGTGCTTTCCGCCAGATCTCACAGGCCCAGCGACCCAATCATTGCCGGATGGACGGGAGATAGATAGACAGATAGATAGATAGTTAGAGAGAGAGAGAGAGAGAGAGAGAGAGAGAGAGAGAGAGAGAGAGAGAGAGAGAGAGAGGGGGGTAGGAAAAAAATCTCGATTACATTTACTGCGATCGATCTAGGACCCTTTTTTTTTGTGAAGCGAGTGCTCAACCAACTGAGATATCGGGACCTTTTTTGTTTGTTTGTTTGTTTTTATTTTGTCAGTGAAAGGCAGACGTAAATTTGACACGTCTTATTGATGGCATCGTTTCATTGTATCGGTAATCGCCTCTGTAAACTACACGATTTCTATTTACAACATGTGTGTAGTGGCCCCATTGTCAACACTGATAATGGAAAAGAAATGAAATGTGTCAAGATATGTATACATTGTCAAATTTATTTACGATATTTTAATACTCGTATTTATTCTAAAAATTAGGGCAACTAACCTCGGGTTTACTGAGGTATCAAATTAAAGAAATTAAGGAGCAGGTACCAGTATAAGAAAAAGATCTGAACAAGTGTGTATGAAAGGTCTGACACATTTCATACACACCTTTCATACACACTTGTTCAGATCTTTTTCTGAGGTAAATCGACGAAAATTATGCGTTTTGTTTTTATAAGGTCACACAATTTTCACTTCATATTCAGATGGCCTATAAGTATAAGGGTGGGCGAAGTGGCCGAGTGGTTAAAGCATTGCACTGTGATCCGTAAGTTTCCATGTTCGAGCCCCGCTTCAGGCAATTTCGTTTTCTTTTTTTTTCTGCTTTGGGCAAGATTATTAACCCCCAATTTGCTCACTTGGACAACATGGGTGATTCCTGTTGACATCTCATCAGACATCCTGTTTGATGAATTATCTATATTCCATCCTGGAATGCCTAGGCGACGGGATCTTATAAGTAAAAATGAGCTCAGTAGCTCAGTAGTGCCATGTTTCGTCTTGTCATAAAAGGCAAGCGATGTTAAGCTTGGTCAGTGGTCGGATGGGGGGAAGAGTGATCTTTTGGGAAATTTTGGTTGTGTCCTTGGATAAGACCGTTAAAATACATTACCCCAGACGACTCAGTTGTGAGTGAGTACCCGGCTACTGGCGATGACGGATATTATAAAAGTGATAGTTAAAATACAGGACACCTAACAGGCGATTAGTTCTGTATTAAACGGATATTTGGTTCTAAATTGGCTGCTTGGGAGAATGCATAAAACGTTTTGAAGCACATTGAGTTTGGTTAGTCCGTTGTAATGATCTAGATAAATGTTCGTATTTCTTTATTGTATCTATTTAGATGACCCCTAAGATGCCAAAAGAAGACTCAGGTTTAAATCGTCTTAGACAAGTCGGGGGATTATCTTTATATATAAATTGAGCTTTTTTTTATATAGCGCAATATCCACTAAACGGACTCAACGCGCTTTACAAGGGGCCCCTGGCCAACAGCAACACGTAACAACGAGAACGAGACATGACGCCTGTTAGGCAGTAGTAGTAAGTAAGTAAATAGTAGTAAATAATGAATTTATATAGCGCCCAAACATCCACGTCAATCGTGCTCTGCGGCGCTTTACATAATAAAAATAAATATAAAAATGTTTAAAAACAACAAAATTAAAAATCACGACACTACATGATACATAATAAGCATGCATACAAAAAAACAAAAATCAAAGCAACATCTATTTTATGAGAAATAAGCCTCGCGGAACAACTCAGTCTTCAGACATTTCCTGAAAGATGTTAAATTTTCGCAGGACTTTGTCCGAGGACTAAGTGCGTTCCATAGGCGTGGAGCTATGAATGAAAAGGCTTTCTCACCGAAAGTGGATTTTGAGGTGGTAACTTTTAGAAGTTGGGACTGAGATGATCTTAAATTTCGAGTGGGTTCATATTTTTTAATCAGTTCCTGCAAATATTCAGGTGCCAATCCATCCAGACATCTAAAAACATAGCACAATATTTTAAATTCTATCCTATACTTCACAGGAAGCCAGTGCAATTCCTGGAGAACTGGTGTTATATGATCTCTTTTTTTCGTTAATTTTATAAGTCTAGCCGCTTTATTTTGAATTTTTTGTAGTTGATGAATTAATCTACTTTGACAGCCAATGAGAAGGGAATTGCAATAATCTAATCTGCTAGTAATAAACGAATTAACAAGCATCTTTGTAATATCTTCATCAATATAATGTCTGATTCTTCCAATGTTTCTAATGTGATAGTTACAACATTGGCATATTTTTTTTAACAAGATCTTCCATGGATAACCCTTGATCTAAATACACCCCAAGATTTCTCACACAAGAACTAGGTTTAATAGAATTTTCACCCACTAGTATCTCATTTGTAGATATTTTTGAGAGTTGATACCTATTCCCAAAAATTATCATTTCCGTCTTGTCATCATTAAATTTAAGTTTGTTTAGTTTCATCCAATCCTTTATGTTAGCAATGCAATTTTCCATAACAGATACTGATGACAGCTCTGAATCATTATTAAGTTTTGTATACAGCTGAGTGTCATCAGCATAAAAATGAAAATCAATGGGAAAAGTGGATAACATATGAGAAAGGGGAGCAGTATACATTGTAAAAAGGAGGGGGCCGAGAATAGATCCCTGAGGCACTCCACACGTTAATATGGATGGAGTTGATACATGGTTTTCTATAATTACTGACTGAGTTCTTTCAAACAAATATTCCTTTAACCAGTCCAAAGCTGTGCCACTGATATAAAATTGATCACGTAATCTAGTCAAAAGTAAATTTTGATCGATAGTGTCGAATGCCGCACTTAAATCTAGTAAAACAAGCATCGCAGCACTTTTATTATCTATATCATTTACAATATCATTAAAAACTTTAAGTAATGCCGTTTCCGTGCTATGGGGGGCTTTGTAGGCAGATTGAAATTTAACATTTAAGGCATTCGTCTCTAGATGGTTAATAATACGAGCAGCAACGACTTTTTCGATTAATTTAGAAATGAAATTTAAATTTGACACAGGTCGAAAATTATTTAACTCATTGCAGTCAAGATTTTCTTTTTTCTTCAGGGGTCTAACCAAGGCATGTTTCAGCATATTTGGAAAATCGGGCAACGTTAGACTTTCATTTACAATAGATGCAATTGCTGGAGCAAGATACTTTGAACATGATTTTATGAGCCAAGATGGTGTTTTATCTAGCGGGCATGATTTATTAGGCATATCTGACAAAATATTTTTAACTTCCTCTATTGTTACGGGTTCAAACGACGTTAACGTTTTATAACGGGTGTTCATAGATTTAGTTGGTCGTGTCGTGCAGGTAAGTGTTGTGTCTTCCTGTAGTGTCTCTTCCGTTGATATTGATCTTCCGGGCGATGTCACGTGCCTTGTCATTGTTGTTGTGTTCATTGGTGAAGTCATGCTTGTTGTTTCAACTCGTGATGTCGTGCTGGGATGTAGATTTGTGGGGCTGTCGTTGTCTAGTTCCTGTCGGATGTTGGAAATTTTCTCAATGAAAAAGGTGTTGAATTTGTCACAGAGTTCTTTTGGAGATGTATTTGTAGGTAGATTATTTGTATTCGATGGTGTGATCATTTCTTTGACAGTATTGTAAAGCTTTTTCGAGTCGAGTTTGCTTTTTATCAGAGTGTCCTTCACATATTGCCGCTTGGTACTGACTATTAGTTGGTTGGTATAATTTTTGGCTTTTTTATATTTGCTTGTGAATTTCAAGTCCAGACTTGCGCCAAATACCTTCCTTATGACGTCTGTCATGTTTGGCCTTTCGGATTTCAGCAGTAAACCATTTGGAATTTGGTCTTAGGACGATCGTTCTGGACTTGAGGGGCGCATGATTTTCCAGACAATTATTAAGTGATGTGTAGAGGAGATCTAATTTCTCTGTAACGCCGTGTGTATGTATAACGTTATTATTTATGTCCAACTCCCGAATTTGGTCTAGTAATTTGGTGTGATTTATGTCTTTCGTTTTTCTATAGCGGACTGTACGCCGATTTGGAATTGGGACAGGGACATTGATCTTAAAAAATACTGGGTGGTGGTCTGAAATGTCTGGGCTTCCGATCCTGATCTCACGAGTGGCAGTATCGATGGACCGTGTGATAACGAGATCGAGGGTGTGTCCACCCTCGTGAGTTGGTCCTTTGACATTTTGTATAAAATTGAATAATTCTAGAAGTTTGGTGAAGTTGTCCGAAATCTCGGCATGAAAATTAAAATCACCTAGAATAATAATTTCTCCATTCTCGGTGTTTTTTGCGGAGAGAAAGTCTTCAAATTCTTTTATAAAAGTTGTATTAGTGCTCTTGTTTTTAGTTGATGGTGGTGGTCTGTAAATGGTTACGACGTTAAAATGTCTGTTATTATGACTAAAGTTAATTTCGATGCATTCGAATGAGTCGTAGTTTTGTTTTTCTCGTTTGATAATATTCAATTGGTCTCTAAAAACACACATCAAACCACCTCCACGTCTTTGGTCTCTATTTTCTTGATGATATAAATAGCCGCTGGGGATTAGCTCGTTTATGGTTATAGTGTCAGAAGATGTTAGCCAAGTCTCTGTAATAAAGAATAAATCCAATTTGTTTTCGACGATAAAATCATTTATTAACACAGCTTTATTTCGCACAGAGCGGGCATTCAGGAGAGCACATTTCAAATTGTTTTCGTCATCTGTACTCCTTTGCTGTTGTTGTTGTTGTTGTTGTTGTTGTCGCCGCCGCCGCTGCTGCCGTAAAGCAATAATATTGGATGGGGGTGATAATAGTTAGGCGATAATAATACAATTTGTTTTTCCAACAGACACAACGCTGTTAACGGCCAGGTACTCATTTTTACACCAGAGTACGGTGAGAGAATGTGAGTAAAAAGAGCCTTCTCCAAGGACTCAACTATGCGCCGAGCGAGCGACGCTCGAACCCAGGGCCTTCCGATCCGAAAGCGAGTGTCAGACCACAAGACCACGACATATCTCCGCACATAGAATAGTGACTCGTCCTGATTACCACAGACATTTATCGCATGATGTCATACACTACAATACCCATTACTGATATTAAGTCAATAAGAATAAATAGAAAATAGGTGTCAAGTGGAGGCGGGTGATATTCTGATCGTGATATATATAAATATATATATATATATATATATATATATATATATATATATATATATATATATAATATATATATAATATATAATGAGCTTTTGTATAACGCAATATCCACTAAATGTGCGCAAAGCGCTTTACAAAGGGTCCCTGACCAACAGCAACACGTAACATGTAGAACGAGACATAACGCCTGTTATGCGAAATTACAATTATTATTTTTTCCGACAGAGACAACGCTGGTGACGGCCATGTACTCATTTTACACATGAGAACGGTGAGAGAATGTGAGTACAGAGTCTTTTCCAAGGACTGAACTATGCGCCGAGCGAGGTTCGAACCCAGGACTTTATGATCCGGAAGCGAGTGTCAAACCACAAGACCATATAGCCGCATATTATATATATATTTTGTTAAAAGGAGTTCTCGAGAAATGAATTAAAGTAATCGAAATAGATAATCTTGTTTTGTAGACATAATATTTAAATGTCGCCATAACGGAATTGACTCGATATACATGCCAGGGAAACGAAATGTCATTTTAAATGGATTTTTATTGAATTATTGCTTACGTTATAATAAATGTAGTTTGGGGCTAAACCATAGCAAACTATAGAGGGCTTTTTTAAGATGGCTATAGCCTAAACCCGTGATGTTTCGAATTGGAGCCAAAAGTTCTTGGCTAAACGTTGTTTTTTGGAGTTTTTTTGTTTGGTGTTTTTTGTTTGTTTGTTTGAATTTTATTTATTTATTTATTTATTTATTTATTTTATTTTTGTCATAAAAAGTAGATGCCAAGATGGATCAAAGTGGTCTAGGCTGTTAGAAGCTGCTGTGGACGGTAAAAAGTAATAAACAAAAAATGAGTATGACAGCTTCAAAAAAGAACAAAATATCAAAAACGAAACGTTTCGGGCTCGAAACCCTTCTTCAGCCAGTTGTTGTTGTCGGCTGAAGAAGGGTTTTGAGCCCGAAACGTTCCGTGTTTGGTATTTTGTTCTTTTTTTTTTTCTTTTTTTTTTAAGCTGTTATATTCATTTTTATTTATGCCAATCTGGACAGTCTTTATGAATTTAATAACAAAATCAAAGGGGCAACTTTGACTCTTTGTTCGGCTTGTATCGCGTTTTACACATGTTTGCTTTTTAAAATGGGGCGGGGTTTCCTGTTTGTAGTTTATCAATTTGAATAATGACTCATAATGTGTGCCAAAGTTAAGGCATGTTGCCGTGTAGCCTACGTACTTGGAGACCCATCTTGACAGACAATAAGTCAATAAGATGTTTGCAGTGGCTGCGGGGTTTGTGTGTGTGTGTGTGTGTGTGTGTGTGTGTGTGTGTGTGTGTGTGGGAGGGTGTGGTGGGGGGGGGGGGGGGGGGTAGATACCTGATAAACAGTTAAAAGATCCACGCAGGAATAGAATAGAAAATGTAATGTACTTAAAGAAAGGCGAAGCGCATTGAGCATGGATAAACTGTGGAAACGCGCTATTTAGAGTTGTATATTTACTAATTAACTCACTCAATCCTAGAGATTTTTGCTTCTTTTCAAAATTGGAAATAGATGTACTAAAAATGAGCATGTACATTGATAGTTGTTTTATTTCAACTACCATTAACATGCAAAACTAAAAACATTAGCTTTAATACTACCCCTATAATTTGTCTCTTAATAATGTAATAAATAGGCATGGGGTAAAAGTAACCCGGGTAAACTACGGATATAGTCGGTGTTTGGGTTGAGTGAGTTCAAAATGAAACGTGAAGCGCATTGAGCATAGAGAAACAGCGGGAACGCGCAATTTAATTTAGAGACGTTGTATATTTACTATTATGTGGTAAATTGTGGTCACGCTTAGACAAATCCAAAGTATTACCTAAATTATGTGCATAGTCCTCATCAACGCCTATTACTATTGTTCTCTTTGTTCATCGTGATTGCCCATCGGGTGTCAAATTCATTCAATCTATATATTGAAAAACGCATGTTTCAATACGACAAAAAAAAAAAAAAAGCAGATAAAAGTCCCAAGAGGACATAACCACAGATGAATATGAATATGAATCATGAAGGACGTGTAGCGAGAGAGTGTAAACAAACTCATGTTAAGAATCATCATTGTGTCTATGAGCGTGTCAAAATGAACTCACCCGACACGTATTTTCAACCATTCTAGAAAGAAAGAAAAAAACACGAATTTAAATAATTTGGCCAGAAAACTGGTCCTTCGAATACCAAACGATTTAAATGACCCTCATCTTGGCAAAACACTATCAAACCTGGGACTTAAGGAAGACTTCGCGAAGTCATTGCTTTGAGAGTTTTTGCCACGATAAGGGTAATTTAAATCGACCGATATTTGAAGGACAAGTTTTCTGGCCAAATGTTTTAATACGTGTCTTTTTTCCTAAACCGGTTAAAAACAATGAGCTTCAACGAACGGGGTTTGTTTGTTTGGTTGCACCTTAGGACCTGTATTTCGATGTGGATGGATTAATGTCTATTGGGACAGACGAAATGGCACGCTTCTTTTGTCCTCACGATGTTTCTTCCTCTTTATTTGTTTCATTATTAAATGCAACACATAATTATCTCTCGCTATATCGATCGTGCCATGCCATGTTTCTGCCATTGTCAAGTGGCGCCCTTTCACTGTGGGACTTAATCTCTTTGATATTTTACAAATAAAACAAATAGAATTCCCTTTGTTCATCTTCTGGGGGGATTTTTTTTTCTTTAGGGTCATTATCGAGAAAAAAAGATCGAGATAACCCAGGCGTCAGCCGCAGTGCAGCGCCGCAAAGTGGGTAATAGGCGCTAAGTTACTACTCAAGGGAAAACAATGAGATGAGGAATATTCATTCATATTTTTAAAGAATCTTTTATTTATTCATTAATACATTTTATTTTTATTTTATTTATCTCTTCAGTATTTTTTGTTTATTCATTGTTTTATGCATTTATTTGTGTGTTTATTCGTTCGTTCATTCATTATTTATATATAGTTTATTTGATTATTATTACTTTTAATTTATTATTATTATTATTATATTATTATTATTATTATTATTATTATTATTATTATTATTATTATTATTATTATCATTATTATTATCATTATTATTATTATTATTATTATTATTATTATTATTATTATTATTATTATTATTATTATTATTATTATTATTATTATTATTATTAATATTATTATTAAATTTTTATTATTATTATTATTATTATTATTATTATTATTATTAATTATTATTATTATTATTATTATTATCATTATTATTATCATTATTATTATCATTATTATTATTATTATTATTATATTATTATTATTATTATTATTATTATTATTATTATTATTATTATTATTATTATTATTATTATTTTGTTCATCAATATTCGTCTATGTTGCTTTGTTGTTGAACTCTTTATTTCCCAACCGTCAGTTCCCTCTTTCCCAAACAACAGCTTTGGCTAAGTGAAAGAGTGTCTGTGTATTTTATTGTACGAGTCTGGACACCATAATAAACCATCCCTTCCATCAAGGCTAGAGAGCCGTTACGACCAGGGGGGATTAACTTAATCCAGTCTTAATATCAAATCACGGGTCAGTTTGCCACTTCGAGCTGGTGATACGGTGTAATAATATCCCATTGACTGGTCAGTGTGTGTTTAACTCTCTCTCTCTCTCTCTCTCTCTCTCCCTCTCTCTCTCTCTCTCTCTCTCTCTCTCTCTCTCTCTCCTCTGTCATCTCTATTTGTGTGAGTGAGTGTATGTATGGCTCTCTCTCTCTCTCTCTCTCTCTCTCTCTCTTTCTCTCTCTCTCTCTCTCTCTCTCTCTCCTCTGTCATCTCTATTTGTGTGAGTGAGTGTATGTATGGCTCTCTCTCTCTCTCTCTCTCTCTCTCTCTCTCTCTTTCTCTCTCTCTCTCTCTCTCTCTCTCTATCCTCTGTCATCTCTATTTGTGTGAGTGAGTGTATGTATGTATGTCTCTCTCTTTCTCTCATTCTCTCTCTCTCTCCCTCCCTACTATCTATCTATCTATCTATCTATCTATCTATCTATCTATCTATTTATCTATCTATCTATCTTCTCTCCTTCTCCGTTCTTTGCTTGTGTTCTATCCCTCTCTTTCCCGCCTCTCTTCTCTCTCTCTCTTTCTCTCTCTCTCTCTCTCTCTCTCTCTCTCTCTCTCTCTCTCTCTCTCTCTCTCTCTTTTTTTTTTTTTTCTCTCCCCCCCCCCCCCCTCCTCCATTGTATTCAAATCCAATACACAAAACAGCTGGTCCTACCAGCTACTGGATACTACTACATACGGCCGGCCACTGGTGGCTTATACTTTATGTCAACTTTTAAAAGTCTGTGGTAATGGCGATATATCATTATATAGGGATGTTTAACTACCGTATTATTGTATGTAATTGTAGTGTGTCGGTTTTATTGATGGACTAACCACCTGCTCTGCTGACCATGTGTGTATCAAAACACAATAATATTGTATTCCATTAGTGGTGTGTGTGTGTCGTAGATTTTAAATTATTGTAACATTACAGTACAAATTGTTATTGTATAAATTTATACTGGGTACAGCTGGGGCGACCATCCCCAACCCAGCGCGTCCACAGGTGGCGGATCGTGGAACGGCCTACAGATCCTGATCTATAGGTTAGCTGTAAAGCCGCGGACCAATAATAATAATAATAATAATAATGCTGAAAACTTATATAGCGCTATAACTCCGAGACACCAGACTCTAAGCGCTTAAATTACAAATTACTTTGGCTGAAACATACTCATTCACACACACAAGCACACACACACACACACATACACACACACAACACAACACACAACACAAACCAAACCTATCTTGCTTCTCATACCATCTACTAAAATCGAAACAAATATGTTTTAAGCGAACGTTTAAAAATAGACAAAGATTCTTTTTCACGAATGCTCTGCGGTAAGGCGTTCCAAATAGAGGGTCCGAAATGAGAAAAGGATCTCATTCCAGCATTTTTCCGAATTCGAGGGACAACTAGTTTTGTGGAATCACTGGCCGAACGTAAGGGGCGGGGTTTTGAATATCTTTCAATTAGTTCTGAAAGGTAGGAAGGGGCAGTACCTTCAAGACAACGATACACTAAAACACAAGCTTTGAATTTAATTCTTTTCTCAACAGGCAGCCAATGCAGGTCATGAAGTAGAGGTCCGGCAGAGTCGCACCTACGCTTCATAAATACTAGTCTGGCAGCGCTGTTTTGGACAATCTGAAGACGTTTCAGATTGTATTGCGAAACGCCAAACAACAGAGCATTACAATAATCCAATTTCGATAGTACGAGGGACACAACCAGGTGCTTGGTCACATCCTCAGATATGAACCGTCTAATGGAAGCAATCTTTTTTAGTTGGAAAAAGAGAGATCTAACCAAATTATTAACCTGATGCTCCATCGACAGTCCAGAGTCTAAGAATGTGCCAAGGTTTTTCACTTTGTCAACAATTTGAATAGAGGCATCCCCCAACTTCAAATCTGTTTCACTTTTCCACTTCCTGTTCCCCACATACAGCACCTCCGTCTTATCATCATTCAGTTTCAGTCTGTTCTCATTCATCCATTTCTTAACACTTTGGATACAATTTTTACTATTGGCTGATACTTCTTGTAAATTTCTCATATTGGAAACGCAGTACAATTGCGTATCATCAGCGTATTGATGGTAAGACAGACCAAAACTTCTGATGATTTTAGACAGAGGGCCAACGTACAAAACAAAAAGAACGGGTCCAAGTACTGAACCCTGGGGAACCCCACAATCAAGAAAGATTTCCTCCGATCTATATTCATCCACCGTAATAATCTGTTTACGATTAAACAAATATGACCTAAACCAATCAAGCGCTGCACCAGACACGCCATAAGTAATTTCAAGACGTTTGAGAAGAAGATTGTGATCAATAGTATCAAAAGCAGACGATAGGTCAAGCAAATTCAGCAAAGAACATGAACCATTGTCTATAACAGAGAGGAGATCATTAACAACCCTAACAAGTGCGGTTTCCGTCGAATGATGTTGCCTATAAGCAGACTGAAATTTTTCTTCAAGACAATTATTTTTAAGATGAGACAGTAATTGTTTCAAAACAAGCTTTTCTAAGATCTTAGAGAGAAAAGGAAGATTAGAGACAGGGCGATAGTTTTTTAAGTTCTCTTTATCGAGATCAGGTTTTTTCAAAAGGGGTTTGACATGAGCAACTTTGTAAATGTCTGGTACAGCACCTGACTGCAACGAATTATTAACAATACATGTAAATGGTGTTAAAATTACATCAATGCATTTTTTTAAAATGGCAGTATTTAAGGGGTCTAAATCACAACTTTTAGTTGGAGACGACATAATGCAATCACGTAAGTCAGCTTCAGTAATCTTTGAAAAATGTGTTAACGAATCACCATGAAACTTGTCAAATGTTGTAGGGATCGATTCAGACGAGAGTTCCTTCCTGATGGTATCCGTTTTTTCTTTAAAATATTGACCAAAGCGAGTTGGTAGATCTGCACGATCGATTAAAGATGGGAGAGCTGGTTGCGTCTGTTGTCCCAGCAGTTCCTTGGTCAAGGCAAAGAATTGTCTCGAACGTCCCACGTTTTTGAGGCTTTCTTCATAGAATTTCTTTTTGGCCCTGAAATTGACGGCTTTTGCATCATTTCTAGCCGCGATGTATCGCTTCTTATCGACAGCATCTCTGGACTTGAGCCATTTTCTTTCTGCCCGCCTCCTGGCTAATCCATTCAATTTTATTTCGGTATTATACCAGGGTGCTTGACGTCTCACTTTTACTGCTCTAGTTGTTAAGGGAGCATGCTTGTCCACCGTACCAACAATTGACTCGTGGAGACCATTCGCATCATGTTTATTTTTAACGTTATGGTCAAGGTCTTGTTTAAAGATGTTCATGTTTATATTCTTCAAATTACGAGATGTTATCATCTTTTTTACTTCGTGCTTCATTGGAAATAAAACGCAAAACACAATTAAATGATGGTCAGAGATTAATTTATCAATATTTGAGACAGATGAAGAGAGAGAACTGGCGATAGTCGTGGAGAGTGAGGTTGGGTAGTCTGGCAGCACAGCTACACATACAAAATGCCTCATATACTCTATGAAGGGACTATCAAGGTGAATGGGAGGCGCCTTAAAACCTGCCAAATGCTCCCACTGCCTTGTGGGTTATGACCGGGAGGTCAAAAGGCTATGGAGTAAACCAGATAAAAATCCGTCAGAAGGCAACGGGAAACCACTGACGTATCATCCCAAGATCGTCATGATGTCCGTCCAAGCGAATCTAGTCAACGACTAGATCAGGTGCTAAAAGTGGATGCATCAAAGACAAGCGTGGAAACACCATCATGGACAAAGACTGCATTCTAAACAGATGGTCAGAATATATTGAAGAACTTTTTTTTGATAATCGAGGAGAAATGCCTATGATAAAAGAACTGGAAGGGCCTTCTATAATGAAATATGAAGTTAGGAACGTCATGAAAAGCATGAAAAATGGAAAAGCTGCAGGACCTGATGCCATAACAATTGAAGCCTTGACTGGCCTGGGTGAATGGGGGATTGAATTCATCACAAACCTTCTAAATCAAGTGTATGACACAGGAAAAATGCCAACTGATATGAAACGATCCATTTTTATAGCACTACCAAAAAAGCCAGGGGCAGTTGATTGTGAACAACACAGAACTATTAGCCTAATGAGCCACCTCACAAAAATTCTTTTGAAGATAATTTTACTAAGAATAAGAAATAAAATACGACCTGAAATTGGGGAGATGCAATTTGGTTTTGTTGAGGACAAGGGTACCAGAAATGGAATATTCACATTATCAATGCTGATGGAAAGATGTATTGAAGTAAATAAAGATCTGTATATGTGTTTCATCGACTATTCAAAAGCCTTTGATAAAGTACAACACGAAAAACTATTCAAAATTCTATCATCCTTGGACATTGATGGTAAAGATTTAAGAATATTACGGAATTTGTACTGGAACAAGAAGCAGCAATGCGTGTTGACAACGAACTAAGCAGTTTTACACCTATTAGAAGAGGAGTTAGGCAGGGGTGTGTTTTGTCTCCAGATTTATTCAACCTCTATAGTGAAATGATATTAAGAGATATCGAACATAAGAAGGGGGTGTGTATTGGAGGAAAGAATGTAACAAATCTGAGGTATGCAGATGATACGGTTCTACTGGCAGAATCTGAACATGAACTACAAGAATTACTGGATGTTGTAGTCAGGAGTAGTGAAAATATGGGACTGGAACTGAATATATCTAAAACAGAATGTATGACGGTATCTAAAAATAATAACCCACCAGCCTGTGTAATAACAAGCAGAGGACAAACAATACAACAAGTTGAATGTTTCAAATATTTAGGCTTCAATGTAACATCCAATGGAAAATCAGATTGTGAAATAAAGAAAAGAATAGGTATGGCGAAGAATGCATTCAACCAGCTGCATACAATTATGAAAAACAGGAATATTAGCATGAAAACAAAAATCAAAGTCCTGGATTGCTATGTACTGTCTGTGCTGCTATATGGTTGTGAGAGCTGGACCATAAACAAGACCATGGTTAAAAGACTGGAGGCAGTGGAAATGTGGTTTTACAGAAGAATAATGAGGGTGTCATGGATGGAAAGGAAAAGAAATGAAGAAATTTTAGAAATGGCAAACAGAAAAAGATCACTGATAACAAAAATCATCAAACGCCAAATGGAATTTTTAGGACACATTATCCGCCACCCTGGTTTGGAAATACTCGCCTTGACTGGAAAGATGAATGGAAAAAGAATAAGAGGAAGACAAAGAATAACGTATTTGAAAGGGATAAGAACTTGGACAGATGAAGCTGAGAAAGGTGGCGCTGCTTTAATAGAATTGGCAAGAGATAGATCAGCTTGGCGGAAGATGACCTCCGACGTCTGCTTCAGATATGGAACTACATGAGATGAGATGAGATAAATTTATATTACTACTTGACTGGAGTACTATTTCTTTGCTTGTCTTACTTTTATCACAAACATAATATTTTCTTTCTATTGCTTTGTGCCTTTTCAATTGTCCCGTTTCCGATAATTAATTTACTACAGCAGAATATGGCCTTTAAATGTTATGTAAATCTATAGTGTACAGGAATGCCATTTTCCTTAATACAAACGCACACACACACAAAAAAAAATAAATAATAAAATAAAAAATAAAAAACAACGAAAAAAAAATTAATTTTTTTTAGATATTAAAAAAATAAAAACAATCGAATAAAATTAAAGTAAAATTATTAATTCTTTGTCTTCATTTTGTATAATAAACTCAGCTAGTTTACACCTGCTTTATTTTTAAATAATATTTTCTTGTACTGTACAAGACTCATCTTAAAAAAATGACCTAATCTTGCTGGCTAAACAAAAATGGAATGTCTGTTCTAACCAAACACAATATTACTTAAAGTTTGTATCACAAATGGCCTATTTTGTTAGTTTGTTGGATCGAATGTGATAAGAACTGATCCTCCTGTCCCCTCCCCCCCCCCCCCCCCCCCTCCCTCCCCTCGGGCTGGCTGTAACAACAGAAAATAGAGTAGTATGACGTCATTCGCAAACAACTCTCACGTTAGCTAAAAGCGGTGTTTTGTTTATTTTTTGTGTGTTTGTACCGTTTGTGTTTGAGTATGTGTGTGTGTGTGTGTGTGTGTGTGTGTGTGTGTGTGGCATCACTGATGTCTCTTTAGTTCGTTATCGTTATACGCAAGCTATTATAACATGCAATACCGTTAATTATTTTTAAGACCAAAAGGTTAAAAACGTCCCATTAAAATGTATATATATAAACCGTTGGCAAAATTAGATAATTATTTTTTTAATGTAAATGACTATATAATAATATATGCATGATGTGAGTTTGAATAAGTGTATTTGAAGCCGTTTGCACCAAAACATTACGTTAACCTCGAATCATATGACAACTCGTGTGTTTTCTATTTAGTAATAAACATACAGCTGCTCTCTTTTTAGATGCTTTCGCTCCATAGCAATCCATTTTTTACTCAATTCTATCATTTCACCTCTTGATTACCAATAATATACTTAAGTAGTTTTGCTGTGTAAACACCCACTTGACTCCACGTTTCAGCTGTCGTTAATTCACATTCAACTCGATTTCAACTTCATTTTTCATTTTTTCTTTTTTTTTTTTCTCTTCTCCAACAGAATCGCAACAACGATTGGGATGCTCTGTAGCATGTGCTTCTTATTTTGAATGAACCAAGCAAGAGCAGAGAAGACGAGGGGAAAGTTTTGACAACAATATAGATATATTTACATAAATATTTCTTTCTCCAAGTCATTCGGCGTCCAGTTGGATTATACTGGATATAATATTAATTTCATTATTATTCCCTGGTGTTTTGTGATTTGGAACTATTTTTTCTTCCATTGATTATCACCTTTGCTGAATTCCTTGGAGGTTTCTGACAGATTCTTGGATAAATTATATTGCACCAGGTAAGAGATTGCCATACTTGACATATTTATTAAATTATTAGTCTTCCTCTATTTCACTTACTCATATAAT
>NC_088365.1:55687213-55697213 GCF_034508935.2 Berghia stephanieae | reverse complement strand
TGATCGAGATTAAGTCTCGCCTAATTAAAAATGAAGTAGAATGGATTAAGTTAAGGATATTATTCTTTTCAATCCTTTTCAATTTAATTAATCGCCACTGCTCAAAATGTGTCAAATGCAAACTAAAAATCTGGAGTTAAAACATGTGGAAGGGCGAGACTTCAATTGAAATCGTTGCAAATTAATTTTTTAAAAACTGCCTTTGACAAATATTTAGGATCTGTTTTTGTTTTTTGTTTGTTTGTTTATTTTTGCATTTTATGGAGTTGAGTCCATGTTTAAGAATTTCAATTTTATTTGGCAATTATTTAATATATCAGGGCGGAGGAGAGAGAGAGAGAGAGAGAGAGAGAGAGAGAGAGAGGGGGAGAGAGAGAGAGAGAGAGAGAGAGAGGGGGGGGGGTAGTGTAGGATTAAGAGTGGCTGAGCTAAGAAAATTTATGGGAAGACTTAAGAGTAGCAAGCAAGAAAATGCAGAGGTTTGAGTAGTCCGCCCTATTTTGTCAATTTTGTGCATTTCCTTATACCAATTTGTAGGTGGGTAACTGTCAGATTTGACGAATACATGTGCTCTTCGTGGTTGAGAAAAAATGTGATGAATTCTCCTTAAATGTGGGGCACACACACACACACACAAACACACACACACACACACACAGAAACATATATATATATATATATATATATATATATAATATATATATACATATATATAATATATATATATTTATATATATATATATATATATATATATATATATATATATATATAAAGCATGAAATAGTGCGATCACAGTGTTCCTCCCCTTCCCCCTCCCCATCTTCTACTTCTTCTCCTCTCTCTCTCTCTCTCACTCTCTCTCTCTCTCTCTCTCTCTCTCTCTCTCTCCTTCTCTCTCTCTCTCCCTCTCTCTCTCTCGATCCCTCCCTCCTCCCCTGCCAGCTTCTATCTGACAGGATGACTCAAAATGCACGTCAAACATCGCCGCCGCCGCAACCCCCTCCATCCCCATCCTCTCTCCCACCATCACTATTTTCTTTCTCTCCTCCCCATCACAAAATCAAGATTTTTCCACCATGCAATCTAACATCATTTTCCATTTTACTATCCATCGCTGCATTTTCTTTCTTTTCCCCGTGTCACCACGGAAAATTAATGTAATTTGTTATCGATGTTTCCCCGATGATTGCTGAAATCGATAACCCCACGGCAGGAGTTTATTTATCATGTCTTTCTTACTTATAATATTATCAGATACGGCCCGTGAAAGTTGAAATGACGCCGCCGCGATATATCGGCGTTTTTAAACACTATCTTATCGATTTCTAATTATATTCTCTCTCTCTCTCTCTCTCTCTCTCTCTCTCTCTCTCTCTCTCTCTCTCTCTCTTCTCCTCTCTTTTTTTTTTTTTTTTTTTTTTTTTTCTTTCTTTCTTTCTTTCTGTCTCTGACTCTTATTCACACACACACATTCTCTCTTTCTCTCTCTCACACACATACACCCTCTCTCTCTCTTTCTCTCTCTCTCTCTCTTTCTCTCTCTCTCTCGCACACTTTATCATCCTCCTCCACTCTCTCCCCTCCCTCTCTCTCTCTCTTCCCCCCCCCTCTCTCTCCCTCTCTCTCTCTCCTCTCTCTCTCTGCTCTCTCTCTACTCTCTCTCCCTCTCCTCTCTCTCTACTCTCTCTCCCTCTCTCCCTCTCTCCCTCTCTCTCTCTCCCTCTCCCTCTCTCTCTCCCCCCTCTCTCTCTCTCCCTCTCTCTCTGCTCTCTCTACTCTCTCTCCCCTCTCTCTCCCCCTCTCTCCCTCTCTCTCCCCTCTCTCCCTCTCTCTCTCCCTCTCTCTCTCCCTCTCTCCCTCCTCTCTCTCTCTCTCTCTCTCTCTCTCTCTCTCACACACACACACACACACAACACGCCTTGCCACAGAACAGTTCGATATCTACATCGAATCCCGTGCATCTCTAATGCATATCATTACCAATAATAATCATCACCATCACCATCATCATCTTCCTCCCATCCCATCCCATCCCATCCCATCCCACTTACACAACAAAATCACTTGTGTTGCTAAAAATACGTTATTTTTATCCCCCCAACGCTATGACATTCGACAAATATAGCAAAAGGTTATGAACAATAGCCATTTTATCACTCAAAAGGGATGCTTTTACATGCTATTTATCGCCGTGGTTTTGGTGGAAACGTGTAATTTTGAAAATAGTGGCGAGAATCATCATATAGAATTGTTGTAGCTATTATATTAAAAGCATACCAATTTGATCTCTCAAAAAGATTTTAGACTGTTTTTTTTTTTTTTTTTTAATGAAAGAAAGCATAAATCAATTTCCATACATGGACCCTGGTGACGACGAAGATATAAAAATAAAGTAATTTCAGCTACTTTACTATTATTATCAATACTGATGAAGGGTTTTGATCCGAAATCTCGATCTTCCCTGGAGATTTGATTCCCTTAGCTAGGGGGATCATTGTCATCGCCATCATCATCATCATCATCATCATCATCATCATCATCATCATCATCATCATCATCATCATCATCATCATCATCATCACCCTCAGTAATAAAGAATTTAATTAAATCATATTCCTTTACAATATTATGTATGATTTTCTTTGTTTTGTCAATTTGTAATTATATTTTGATCTGTGTTCTGTAATGGCAAACTACCAAAGATAAACTTTGAACCTGTTTTTGTTTTTTTTTAAGGTGAGATATAGACAAAGCGGCAACATCTAACGTGTTGCAATACTTCTAATTGAAGTGACCCTTGATTTGTTATTTATTTATTTATTTTTTATTCCTTCATCGCCCAGTGTTTTTGTGTCAATGGTAGTCATTGGTAGTCTCATTACTTGGTACACAAAATACCAGAGGTCAGGGGTCAATTGGTGTATCGGTGTATGTCGCGTCAACATAATAGCTGACGACAGTGATACATACGATACACGCCGTTGTGGCGATATATTATGTGGCCAGGATTACAACTGTGGGTTTTGGCCACAAAAAAAAAATGCCAAAAAAGCTAAAGAAATATTAAAGTCGTGATAGGAAGCTGCTAGAGGCTGTGGATTGTAAAAAGAAATGAACAAAAAAAATGAATATAACAGGTTTTTTTTAATAAACAAAATACCAAGCACAGAACATTTCGGGCTCGAAGCCCTTCTTCGACCAATAACAAACAAACAAAAAAAAAAACCCCAAAGAAAATCAAAGATTTTAGAAGACAGCCAGCAAAACCCAAATCCAAGTTTCTTGGCTTATACGCCGAATTTTTTATTTTTATTTTAAAGTTCTTCTAATTTGATTTTAAATCAAAATTATTGGAATTTAGCGTTTAAAATGCGAAACTGGCAACCCTGTATTGTATATAAGTTGTGGCGGTAGTAGTTATCCTGGTGCTGTGAGATGACAAGGAATAACAATGTAATTTAGATAGTAATAGTATAGTAATTTAGTGAAGGTGGTGATGATGTTAGCTTTGGCCCAGGTCTTGAGAATGGAGTTGACAAAGATAGTGAGAGATGTAGTATTTGTGTTTATCCCAGTAGTAGTAGTAGTAGTAGTAGTAGTAGTAGTAGTAGTAGTAGTAGTAGTAGTAGTAGTAGTAGTAGTAGTCGTCGTCGTCGTCGTCGTCGTCGTCGTCGTCGTCGTCGTCGTCGTCGTCGTCGTCGTCGTCGTCGTCGTCGTCGTCGTCGTCGTAGTAGTAGTAGTAGTAGTAGTAGTAGTAGTAGTAGTAGAAGGGGGGGGGGGGGGGAGAAGGAGGAGGAAGGGGGAGAAGAGTATCGATATAATGCTGATAAGTAAAAGTAATAATAATATTATGGTTTTTATCATGCAGTTTGTTGTGTCAGTGCTTGAATAAATTGTGTATTCTGGTTGTGTGTTGGCAGATGTGTATGTATGGCCATGATACATAATTTACTGTAATGGAAATGGCAAGCTCTGACAGGCACGCAACCCAATAGTTACAGAGCTCTGCCTTACTCTGGAAAAACCCATATTTAAAAATTTGGCCAGAAAACTCGTCCTTCAAATATCGATCGATTTAAATGACCCTCATCTTTACAAAAACTCTCAAACCTGAGACTTGAAGGAAGACCTCGCGAGGTCCCAGGTTTGAGATTTTTTTGCCAAGATGAGGGTCATTTAAATTAATCGATATTTGAAGGACGAGCTTTCTGGCCAAATTTTTTAATACGTGTCTTTCCAGATTTGACAGTTAAAACTGGTTAAGGATGGAGAGCGCAAAGTCATCTTGGTCTGGTCGCCATTGAGTGTGACAGACTCTAATCAATAAATAAAACTAGAAACGCTTCCTTTTCTCCTTCTTCTTCTCAGTAACTTAAGTTGTGGTGTCAATGACCCACACAGGGCCACCAAACGCCACGGACATTACGTAGAATCACGAAATTTTTGGTCCAATTCAAGCGTTGATGAGTTAAATTATTTGTGGGCTGTCCGGTTCTTCTATTTACCATGTTTGATTCGATTCAAACTTTTAAAAGAATTAATAGTTTGGTATCAGGTCTCATTTAATCCAAAATGTATTATGTAGAAAGTTAGTTGTAGTGACACCAACCCCGCCCCTTCTCCTCTTAAGAACTATGATTTTAAAGATAAATTCAATTAGGTTGCCTTGCTTGTTTCGTTATAAGGTCAAGCGATATTGGATGTGATCAGTGACAGGTTGGATGACATCATAGCAATTTTTGGTCTTGTTTTGTAGTTTATTGGGGGAAGTCACATTTACTTCAAATTCTTTATTTGTTGTAAATGTTTGGTGAATTCCCGTCTTACCCCTCCCCTATCTTCTTCCTCCCTCTTGTCCACCCTTCCTACTCCATCATCATCACCATCATCATCATCACCATCATCATCATCATCACCATCATCATCATCATCATCATCATCATCATCATACCATCATCATCATCTCATCCATCATCATTATCACATCATCATCATCATCTCATCATCATCATCATCATCATCATCATCATCATCATCATCATCTTCATTATCATCATCATCACCATCACCATCACCACCATCATCATCATCCTCATCGGCCATAGCGACAAACCATTCACTATTCGAAGAGATAATGAGACTGTTCCCTCAAACCTGACCACATACAACATCTTGCGATTCTCCGGACAAGTTTATGTTGTATTATATTGTGTCTAGTATCGTGTCTTGGCTGTCGTCTCACATTGTTGTGGCTACCCTGGCGTTTTTGTGAAGGAAAACAATTTCACAGACATCTCCATCCCATCGCCTTTAGGCGCGATTCAGTGGCTTTAACAGCGAAAGTGTTTAGGAAAACACCGGGGACTGGATGGGGGATAAAATAATGACGTTTAAACTCTGTGCACTGCTGTAGGTCTTACGGCGGAGCTCCATGACTCATTTCATTGTTGTAAAAAAAAAAAACTGTGTCAGAATTGTTAAACGTAATTGGACTGTAGGAGGACAAGGAGGAGGAAGAAGAAGAAGAAAAAGAGGAGCAAGAGGAGGATAAAGAATAAGAAGAGGAGAGGAGGAGGAAGAAGAGGAGGAGGGGGGAGAGGAAGGAGACGATGAGAAGAAGAAGAAGAAGAAGAAGAAGAAGAAGAAGAAGAAGAAGAAGAAGAAGAAGAAGAAGAAGAAGAAGAAGAAGAAGAAGACGACGAACACGAGGACGACAGGAGGAGTAGGATGGATGGATGGATGGATGCATGTATGGATGGATAGTGGTGGAGAAAATAAACAGGGAAAAGATGAAGAGGAAGAGGTAACTGACAATGAGGATGATGTGGGAGAAAAAGAAGATTGATAAAACATAATTTAGAAGACTATTCACGTTTTGCAGAATGCACGAGACATGCTTTTGTTTTGAAGCAATTAATTTACAGCAATTTCTAGCACTAATAATAAGTCTACCAAATCGCGAACCCGATAAATTAATTTCGGAAACTTCTTTTCTTCTCGTAACTGCAAGCGTAAGAGGAAAAACCCATCTTTCCGACAACTGATTACTGATATAATTACCAGTAAAATTATAGCTTAAGTCCAGCAACAGCAGGATAGCATGTCAATGTCTTTACATGCTTCATGGGTATGCATGCTTGGTGTATTGTGTACGGCGCTGCATGTATTGTACATTGCACACAAACATCGCTAATAGGCATTGTTGTTCTCTAAACGAGAAAACCATTCACGGTGATTCAAACTACGGGATTATAAATATAATGATGTGACCTTCAGTTTCAAAACAGTATTATGTCGGAGTAGTTGAGGAATTTACGTTCAAATCCTGCTATGTACACTATGTTCACAATTCTTAGAAAACAGCATTTAAAAAAATTGCCATTTATTTAGTGACTTTAAGAGCACGATACTTGTCCTGTTTGCCTCATAGAAAACTACCCTGAGTGTTTTTGACAGTTCAGGCTTTCTCTGGTGATCTTAAGGTGTCCAGCAGATTGCATGAGAGGGTTAACCGTTAAGTCATTCATTCTTTAAAGAATCTAGATATGACTTAGCACGTTTTGAAGGTCAAGTCCTCAATTTATAGGCCGAAAATAGAAGTTGTAGTTAAAAAAAAATAAAAAAATATCAGACTTCAATCGAGTTAATATGTATAATCACGGAAGCATAAATACAGTTATTTAGATTTGGAAAGACTGAGCGGCACAAAACGTAGTTCAGTCTTTGGAAAAGGCTCTTTACTTACAATTTTTCACCATACTCTTTTATAAAATGAGTACCTGGATCGTAAACAGTGTTGCCTCTGTCGGAAATTTTTTGTTTGTTGTAAAATCGCCTTTCGGGCGCCATTTCTTGTCCTTCTGCTGGCTGTGGGCGCCTTATAAAGCGCTTATGACCACGTTTAGCGGATATTTTGCTATATAAATGCTTTAGATAGTTGGGTTTGGTTTATTTATTTTTTTTTTTCAGTTCTTAATATTTCTGATCATTTTTAACTTGAGACTTCCGGCTTGTGATTCATCCAGAGTTAAAACCGATTTGAGGTGGTAGGCCACAAATAATGAAAACTACTAAAACTTGATAAACAAAAAAAAAAAAAGAGAGAGAGAGAGAAAGAAAACAAAATCTCAGACAGAATAACGTTCACACTTCACAAAGCGTCGGTCGTTACGGGATGTCGTTTGTAACAGACGGGGCGTGTGGATGGGCTATAAAGCTGTAACGGGAACATCGGCTAGAAAGGGAATTGCCGTGATTTATGGCGGGGGTCTTCGCTGTGGATTCGTCCGGCGTTCTTTTCAAATTGATTGCCGCTATCTCATTATGGGTTACACACATTCTTGGATGTTGTATGGTTGACTTGACGTTCAATTCTTATGACTTTCTCCCTCCTTCTCTCTCTATCTCTCTCTCTCTCTCTTTCTCTCTCCCGCTCTCTCTTTTCTTCTCTCTCTCCTCCCTCTCCCACCCTCTATCTCTCTTTACCTCTCCCCTTCATCCTTCTTACATTCTCTCTATCGTCCTCTTTCCTCTCTCTCCTCTCTCTCTTTCTTCTCTCTCTCTCCCTCTCCTCTCTCTCTCTCCCTCCCTCCCATCCCCCCTCTCTCTCTCCCTCCTCCCCCTCTCTCTCTCCCTCCCCCCTCCCCCTCTCTCTCTCTCTCTCTCGCTCTCTCTCCCTCTTTCTCTCCCTCTTTCTTTCTCCCTCTTTCTTTCTCCTCCCTTCCCACCCCTCTATTTTTCTCTCTATTACCCTCTCCCTCTTCATCCATCTTACATTCTCTCTGTACGTGTCTCTTCTCTCTTTCTCTCTCTCTCTCTCTCCCTCTCTCTCTCTCTCCTCCCCTCCCCCTCTCTCTCTCCTCCTCCCTCCCCCTCTCTCTCTCATTTATACAATTCCCGATTGCTCAATTTGTTTCACAATTAATTCATTTCTTCAGACCAACCTTGAAGCAAATTGTCTTTCCATACAGTACAGATCATCCTTTTTGTTTCAAGTACTCATTGGCACCGTTGCGTAGTAAAGTCGATAAATTCATGACGAACCCAACGCTGAGACCCACTAAGTTTGCTCACCTTCACTACGTCACTCACCACGCTCAATGTCGCTTGAGTTTGATACAGACAGTTCGCGACACGTGAGACATGGTACAGACTCTTACTTTGACTTCACAAAACAAGCAAGCCATACATTTTCCCTAGATAGAATCAGAAAACGTCTTCCCTCTTCCGATATTCCCTTCTCCATTTCCACCCTTGTCACTCCTCTGACCTTACACCGACATAACCAAATTCTAAAATAAAATAATTTGGCCAGAAAATTAAAATAATATATCGATTAAAATAAAACCTCAACTTGTCCAAAATTTCTAAACCCGTACCTTCTTTGAAGACTCAGGTTTGAGCATGATTTTTTTTTTACAAGCTGAATGTCATCTTAACCTTTTGATATTTAAGGTAAGATTTTTCTGGCCAAAATTTTAATTACGTTTTTTTTCTCGGAATAATATGGTCAGTACGAGTATAGTTAGTAATCCTCTCAATGAAGCCAAAGAAAAATGTTGTAATCCGGTGGTCTCTTGTATGTAATGCCAAACAAAATAATTAGTTTTATTTCTTTCATCGGGTCCTGCTGTAACTAGAGAGCTCGCGATGTTTTATTATAATCTATACCAGGAAGACAAGACGTCTATGTATGTCCATATGTATGTATGTATGTATGTATGTATACAATACTCATCTCGCAGACTACATACAGGCAACCAACAACAATGAATGCAGAGCACTTTTGTTTGCTGTAGTCTGACAAAATGCATTTTTTAAAAAAAAGATAGGCAGGAAAAAAAATCCTCAAATATTGATAGGTTGAGAAGTCACTCAAAGTAAAAAAGTTTCAAACCTGAGACTACAACTAAAGGAAAAAAAAAGAAAAAAAAAAAAGAAGAAGAGACGCCTCATGTTGAGACTTGTGGAAGAGGGGGGCTTGGTAAAGCGCTTGCTTCTCACGCAAAGATATTAGGATTGATTTTTCTCTGACCCCTCTGTGCTGTCCACCCAGCAGTGATTGGGTAGCTGGGTTTGTTAAATCTGGAGGAAAGCACTTTGCGATAGACTAGTGTCACATTCAATGGGTAGCAAGCTGCTGACTTTTCAAAGCTGTGGAAACCGGGATAAGCTCTGGCGCTCTGGGCTTTATTGGTTCTGAAGGACTATTATTGTTGTGGGTTATTGTTTGTTTGTTTGTTTTGTTTGTTTGTTTTTAAGACTTTAATGTCAATTTTGACCTTGGTTTGAAGTAAAATTTGTGTCAGTCCAGGCCGATAAATGATTAAAAATGTGTTTTGCCACTGTCGAATGCTACAGAATGAAAACGGATAATACTTTATGTTGCATGCTTGCTCGCTTGCTTGCTTGCTTGTAAGCTTACTTGCCACCACCAGGGCCGCTAATCCAGACAGATGGGACACCCGTGAAAGGAGGCGCCCTCGTTTATCCATCGGGGAGGTTTCCAGTTACCCGATTGCATTGTATACCCCGGTACTAGATCGCCACAGGAGAGAGAAAGAAATGATCAAAACCTTAATGGGCCTGGTCGCTTTTTTCCCCATTATTATGAAATCTCCTAGGACCTCCCCCACGATGCCCCCCCCCCCCCCCCTCTCTCTCTCTCTCTCTCTCTCTCTCTCTCTCTCTCTCTCTCTCTCTCTCTCTCTCCACGACAACCCCCCCCCCCCCCCCACCTACCCAATCCTTCCCTATTCTTACCATTTATCTCTGATCTATCTTACTCTGAATTAACCCTTCATTTTCCTTTTTTGCCAGAAAGCTTTTACTTTTGAAAATTACATTGATCGATCAAAATTAACCCTCTACACGTCAAAAAGTCTTAAGCTTGAAGCTTTCTGAAAGTCCCAGTTTTAAAGCCTCTTGACAAGTTGACCCGTCATGTTATATTTAATTTGATCCGATATTTTAAGTCAAAAATTTTCTGGCCAAAATGGG
>NC_088365.1:55677213-55682213 GCF_034508935.2 Berghia stephanieae | reverse complement strand
TATTATATTATATATATATATATATATATATATATATATATATTATATAATTTATTTATTTATTTATTTGTTTATTAATTTGTTTATTAATTCATTCATTTATTCATTTAATATTTATTTGATTATTTATTTTATACTATTTAATTATTTACTTAATATTAATTGGTTTATTCATTTTAAAAATTCTTTTATATACGTATTCATTTATTTATTTATATATTTTAAATAAAAATTATTTATTTATTTATTTATTTAAATATTTATTCATCTATGTGCTTAATTATTGTTATTCATTTTGTTACTCAGACACAAAATCAACTGAGTAAACTAACTAGACCGTAATGAAACCAAAACCATGATAATAATAATACTGTATAATACTGGTGATGTAGGGAGGGTGGGGGGGGGGGGGGGGGGGGGGGGAGTTGTAATTGAGCAGGATAGGGTGGATTTCATTTTTAAGTAAAAATGAAACTGAAATGCAGCTCGTTAAATGAACATGTTGCAATCCCTTCCAGAGACGATTTTTTTTTTGTTTTGTCTTTTTTTTTTGTTCAGTTTTCTTTTTCTTTTCTTTTCTTTTTCGATTTCTTTTAAATGTTGAATCCCCTTTTCATCTTTATTTCTTTTTAGAAAAATGATCATAAAACTAGAACACAGCCCTAATATTATTATGGTCTCGCCCTTAAATTAAAATTATTGAATTGATAACGTCGACCAGAGCCATAAATAAACACGGCTGATACATCGTTGGAATTTGTATTCCCTAGACATGTCTGCGCGGTCATGTGATCAGCTCTGTCATGTGATCGGCAAGAGAATTATGTATTATTATTATTATTATTATTATTATTATTATTATTATTATTATTATTATTATTATTATTATTATTATTATTATTATTATTATTATTATTATTGGCCAGTTTCCCAAGGTTTTTAAAAGTTAAGCAGGCCTTTTAAAAAAGGCGGATTAAATAAAAGGAACGAAACTGACGTCACTCAGATCTTTGATCATGATAAATCCGCGGAAATATTCTATACAAATGTTATATTTGTTATATATATATATATATATATATATATATATATATATATATATATATATATATATATATATATATATATATTAAACTGCCAGGTGGACAAGAGGTCGGAAAGATAAGAGAGAAAAGACTGAACCTGGGGAATATACTTGTCATTTGTGAGGAAAGTACCCTACCAGCTGCTCTATCATTACACCTAAATAAATAAATTATGCCCACAGTTTGAGGCTCAGTTCTAGCCCCCCTTTCCTCTTTCCCTACCTTTTGACTTCATTTCATAACGCTCTTGACTGCGAACATGAGTCACTCTGTGAATCAGGGATTTAAGTCAACATATCAGCTTCTATTAGTGGAATTTCCTTCGTTTTGTCACACGCTTGAAGAACACTCGGAACCATTCTGGCTGAACGTTTTAGTTATAGATAGAATGCGCTTGGCCAAGGAGTTCACAACATTGCCATCCGGAAGTATAACGGACCAACACACAAACTCTGTGTAACCATGAACTTTTATAGTCTGGTTAATACAGTATAGTGAGAACAACTCACAAACGCGGATGGCAAAAACAATAACAAAGGCCTGAGTGACGTCATCTGCATACTATCTATTGTGCATTAAAATTAAAATTAAAATACTGAGATTTTATATAGCGCAATATCCACTAAACGTGCTCAAAGCGCTTCACAAAGGGTCCATGACCAACAGCAACATGTAAGTAGTAGAACAAGACATGACGCCTGTTAGGCGATTTTACAATTTTTTTTCGGACAGAGACAACGCTGTTAACGGCCGGGTACTAATTTTACACCTGAGTACGGTTAGAGAATGTAAGTAAAGAGCCTTTTCCAATAAGTCAACAATGCTCCGAGCGAAGCTCGAACCCAGGACATTACGATCCGAAAGCGAGTGTCATACCACTAGACCACATAGCCGCACAATAAATAATAAAAGAATAGTGGAGCTAGCGTCCTGTCGTTGTTATTTGTGCACTGAAAAAAAAGAATATTGACTGCGAATCAACATGTTGGGTGTCAATGACTTGCACGAGAGAACCTGGATAGCACCCTACCATGTTCCCAGTTCCCCTTTGTCTTCCTTTCTCTTGGGTGCTTTAATTGTAATTCTGGAACTTTCTACTATCCCATTTTCTTACTTTTTAGTGGCGCTGATATAACCTAAATGTGTTGCAAGGGCCGTAAAACGCTTAAAAACAACAAAACAGCACCCAACCACGTTCAAAGGATCAAAGCACCAAAGATATCATCACATTCTAAATAACTAATTCCTCAATCTCTGACAAACTCTTGTCTCCACCGATAAAATATCTGATTCTGACCCTCATTCCCGATATCTCTCACAAACTCTTGTCTCCACCGATAAAATATCTGATTCTGACCCTCATTCCCGATATCTCTCACAAACTCTTGGTCTCTACCGATACAATATCTGATTCTGACCCTCATTCCAGATTTCCCTATTAAATAAATAAAAATAAATAAATAACATTCCCTTTATACATCCCATAGGGGAAATTTGTCTCTAGGGTCTATTATTAGGAAGATTGGAATAACGAAGGCGTCAGCCATCGCAATGCAGCGCCGTAATGCAGCGCGCAAATTAAGCTAGATAGAGGTGATTTCCTCAAGGTCACGAAACGAAGACAGTACCGCGGAGACACAATCAGTCAAATACACAAAACGGCCACAAAATTCCTCTTTGACCAAAACTGTTACAGTATATTGTCAAATAATATTTGTCTGAAGAGCAGATATGCTGGCATCTCTAGGTCTGCAGTTACATTTCGTCTATTTTTCGATATATCTAGTTCTTTCTTATATTATTGTGTCCTAAAATTGCAGTTTAAACCAATTATTAAATATTATGCTTACCTTTGTTTTTAAAAAAATGTTTTTGGGCATTCTCCTCACGATAGGAGTTCGTCATTAAATAACATCGTAGTTGCTCTAATGGTGCCAAAAAATCCACACCCGGATTCATTCTCTCCCCCTCTCTCTCTCTCTCTCTCTCTCTCTCTCTCTCTCTCTCTCTCTCTCTCTTTCTCTCTC
Source organism: Berghia stephanieae (assembly GCF_034508935.2). Taxonomy (NCBI): domain Eukaryota; kingdom Metazoa; phylum Mollusca; class Gastropoda; order Nudibranchia; family Aeolidiidae; genus Berghia; species Berghia stephanieae. The sequence goes on along the minus strand of NC_088365.1, from coordinate 55,679,101 downwards.
TCTCCTTCTATCTCTCTATATATCTCTATATCTATCTATCTATCTATCTATCTATCTATCTATCTGTTATGTCTCAACTACTTTTTGTCTGTCTATCTGCTTGCCTGTTTATCAATCTCCCTCTCTCTCTCTCTCTCTCTCTCTCTCTCTCTCTCTCTCTCTCTCTCTCTCTCTCTCTCTTATGTCTCAAATACTGCTTGCCTGTCTATCTGCTTGCCTGTTTATCAATATTTCGTTCTTTCTCTCTCTCTCTTTCTCTCTCTCTCTCTCTCTCTTTCTCTCTCTCTCTCTCTCTCTCTCTCTCTCTTATTTCTCAAATACTGTTTGTCTGTCTATCTGCATGCCTGTTTATCAATATTTCGTTTTCTCTCTCTCTCTCTCTCTCTCTGTCTCTCTCTCTCTCTCTCTCTCTCTCTCTCTCTCTCTCTCTCTCTCTCTCTCTCTCTCTCTCTCTCTAGATATAATAAATCCATCAATGTGTCTATCTCTTCAACTATTTATCTATCTATTTAATTTATCAATCTATCCATCTTTGTCTATCTATCTATATCTCTGACACTGTGAAAGAGGAATGATATTAGCAAAATGAACTAACTGTATGGGGAAATCCCGACCGGCCATGGGACGACGACCGACCGTGAGCAAAAGGAGTAATAATAATATTGATAGAGTGAGTGATCTGCCAATTTCCCTTCTTGCCGTTCTCCAATGTGGTGTTACTAATGGCACCAATGCCCTTGGTATGGGGGAAAGAATGGTGATAAGACCTGGTGGTGGGATGTGGATGTGAATGTTTTTGTGCGAGTAGTATTTTTAATTCAGAAAAGTGAGTGGAGCAGGCACTTATGTTGGTAACAACAAGATATGAAGTGAATAGAAAAGTGCCAGAAGACAATAGAGAATAAAAATTTTTTCGCGGCGGTGGTGGGGTTTGAACCTGCGACCTTATTGGTACGACAACTCCGCCTGGCAGGTGAGAGCGTGGCTCTACCGTGTGAGCTATCCACGAACACAAAAATATTCGTTTCAAACTCAAAGTCATTACTAGATCCCTCTCTCACCCACTTCTTGAGACCGCCGATTCGTTCGTACACCACCATCGCGAATAATTTTGACCAGCAGTTAAGCTTAATAGCCAATATTCTCAACACAAACATATAACATAGAAACGATTGAGACATTGAGTATGCTCCGGTGTATGGGTGAATTTTTAATTCAGAAAAGTGAGTGGAGCAGGCACTTATGTTGGTAACAACAAGATATGAAGTGAATAGAAAAGTGCCAGAAGACAATAGAGAATAAAAATTTTTTCGCGGCGGTGGTGGGGTTTGAACCTGCGACCTTATTGGTACGACAACTCCGCCTGGCAGGTGAGAGCGTGGCTCTACCGTGTGAGCTATCCACGAACACAAAAATATTCGTTTCAAACTCAAAGTCATTACTAGATCCCTCTCTCACCCACTTCTTGAGACCGCCGATTCGTTCGTACACCACCATCGCGAATAATTTTGACCAGCAGTTAAGCTTAATAGCCAATATTCTCAACACAAACATATAACATAGAAACGATTGAGACATTGAGTATGCTCCGGTGTATGGGGTGAATTTTTAATTCAGAAAAGTGAGTGGAGCAGGCACTTATGTTGGTAACAACAAGATATGAAGTGAATAGAAAAGTGCCAGAAGACAATAGAGAATAAAAATTTTTTCGCGGCGGTGGTGGGGTTTGAACCTGCGACCTTATTGGTACGACAACTCCGCCTGGCAGGTGAGAGCGTGGCTCTACCGTGTGAGCTATCCACGAACACAAAAATATTCGTTTCAAACTCAAAGTCATTACTAGATCCCTCTCTCACCCACTTCTTGAGACCGCCGATTCGTTCGTACA
>NC_088365.1:55662213-55669713 GCF_034508935.2 Berghia stephanieae | reverse complement strand
ACCCATTCCTTCATAGATCCGTCTTCCTTCTGGTAGATCATCTATTTCATCCTTCTGTCGGTCTGAAGTCTATCAGCCCCCCTTTATTCTGTCTTGATTCTTCTCGATCCTCTGAAACTTTTTTTTTCTATGTTCGTAAGAGTACCAGTTTATTTATTTATTTAAAAAAAAAAAAAAGGGGGGGGGGGGGGGTTAAAGGCGACTCATACTGTGTGGGACCTAATTTTTCACGGTACATAATAACATATAGAGTGGAATAAATGAAGAGTTTTATACTCAGCTTGATGATGGATGGTATACATTAGTATGTATTGTGATTGTAGTACACTATACTTATACACCAACGTAGTATCCCGATCGGTTCGGCCATTTTGGTGAAATATACATCAAAGACACCCAGGTAAAGACAGTTTCCTATTGTCATCTGGCGTATGGACGTAGACAAACACCACGTCATGCTTCGCAGACCGACTGTCCCTATCAAACGATCCCATGAATATTTGATGACGTTTGTGTTGGCGGCCAAGCTTCGAAGACAACAGACAACGCGTTCATTTGAAAAGTAATAGTGCGCGCCGGTCGTTTAGAGAGAGACAAAGAAGAGAATCGAGACGGATCTTTTCATCGATTCGGTATCGGTTCTGCGATATTAATATGATTGGTGTTATATAATACCCATGGAGGATTCCAGTCGCTTGAATTTTTAGAGTTGTTGGATTGTTGTTTTTATAACTTTGCATTCTTGGTTACAAAATGGCTACTTATGCAAGGCACAAGTTGGCAGCAGCTTCTTATGGTTCACACTATTATGTTATGACGATCGACCCAATCAGCAAAGTCCGGTCCGCATTCGTGCACCGTCGCGAACCCGCCCGGTAGCATCGTCACAACACACCTTTCGACTAGATGCTCTGCCGTTTCGGGTTCTTGCCCACAGCGTGGACATAAAGGACAGGAAGTTAGACCCCACTGATGTAACGCACCGGCCGTTAGGCAGCTCCTCGACCGAAGCCGATTCGCAGCTACCCAGTGTCTCCTCTTACTGGTATCAAAGCCTGGCAACTTCTCACCAAGCTTAGAGGAGTGTAGGTCCCCGCCCCCACGAGGGATTGAATTCGTCCAAACCGACTTCCATCTCGTATGTGCAGCTCTGTCCGTAGTCAGGGATTCTGCGTACAAGGGTTGCCGGGACTTATTTCGGCTCGAAACGGGGGCACCGTTCATTATGCGCATGAGAGGGGTATCCCCATTCCCTCTCTCTTTGATCTTACTCAGCCAGTTTCCCGTAATGGTCTCTCTCCGGACATCGGGGGGCTGGATCGCTGCCATCACCGGGCCCCATTCTCTAGGGGTTGTTGCTAGCGTTCCCGACACTATGTGCATCGACTTGCGAAGTTTTACATCCACCTTCTCAACGTTTCTGCTTCTACCCCACACTGGAGCGCAATACTCCGCGGTGGAATAGCATAGTGCCAGGGCGGATGTTCTCAGGAGCGCTTGGCTAGCGCCCCAAGTCGATCCCGCCAGCTTCCTCAGAAGACTATTCCGCTTCTCTATCTTCCGGGCAACCCCTTCGAGATGAACCCGATAGGTAAGGCTGCGATCCAGCGTCACCCCTAGGTATTTTGGACGCGGCTCATATGGGAGTGGCTGGTCCCCGACTAGGACATTCAGTTTACGGGTGTGCCAACCACTGCATAAGTGAAATGCAGTGGCCACGGTTTTTGAAGTGTTCATCTTCAGGTACCACTTCTCAAAGTAGGATTTGAGTCTGGTGACGTCCTCGCTGAGTACGCTCTCGAGACGGGTCCACACTTTACTCTGAGTAACGAGTGCCCAGTCGTCTGCGTATCCCAGCCTCAGGGAGGAAGTGTTCGGCATATCGCTAATGTAAACGTTAAACAACATTGGCGCAAGTACCGACCCCTGAGGGACCCCATTCTTCAATTTCCTAACTTTGCTCGTGGCGTCTCCCAGCGCGACGTGGAATTGCCTTTCCCCTAAGATCGAAGAGAACAACTTCAAGGTCTTTTTGCACCTTATGATTTTTGCAAGTTTGAGCATTAACCCATCGCACCAGATCGTATCGTATGCCGCTGATAGGTCTATAAACACAGCACCTGTTTGCTGTTTTCTCTCGAACCCGTGCTCAATATGCTCTGTAAGGGCAATGACCTGCTCCGTGGTGCACCTCCCTTCCCTGAAGCCTGCCTGCTCAGGTGGCAGGGCAGCGTCTAGGACCGGCCCCCATCGGTTTAATAGAACACGCTCCAACAGTTTGTAAAGACAGCTCAGCAGCGATATGGGTCTGTAACTGTCTGCCTCCTTCGCCGGCTTCCCTGGCTTCAGGATGGCAACTATCTTCGCATGCTTCCACACTTGTGGAAGCTTTCCGTTTGCAAGGATGTCAGACATTGCCTCTGCTAGCCAGGCCCGTGCCCTGGGGCCCAGATGCGTCACCATATCGGGATATACACCATCTATCCCAGCTGCTTTGCCGTTCTTCACTTCGCTAATGGCTGCACCCACTTCTCGGGGACTGAACGGGGCCGTCCAGTCCGACTCCTCCGCAGGTAGCGAGTCCAAAATCGTACGGTACGCCTTGCGGACACCGCGCTCAAAAGCCTGATTAGGGACCCGCTTGCTACGGTTCTTAATATTCTTGGCAATTGTGTCTGCCTCGCATTCCGGTGCAGCCTTCGCGAAATTCCGATCTGGGTCCAATTTCTTTATCAAACGCCAAGCGTGGCGGCTGGAGTGTGTAAAGTCGAGACTTTCCACGGTCTCCTGCCACCGTTGCTTCCTTCCCTCTGCCAGAGACTGGAGTAGTCTATCGGCTGTGTCCTGGGACTGGGTCTGCTGGTACTCTCGGTACAGCTCTTCCGACTCTGCTGTCCAGCAAGGGGTGTAGAATTTCCGTTTGCCCCGTGGAATAGAGCGTTGAGCGCTCTTAACCAGTAGCCTACTAAATCTGGTTATATTCTTGGACTTGGGAGGAATGGCAGGGCAGACCTGCTCGATATAGGAACTGAATTCCTCCCAGTCAGCCTTCCTGAAATTCCATCTGCAAAGTGGGAGAGACTGCACCCTCGGTATTGTCACCCCAGCTGTGACAAGAACCGGCCTGTGCTGGCTATGCGGAAAGTCCCCGAGGACTGTCCGCTTCACCTGCAACGGTTCACCGTTCGCGCCTTTCGTTACGAGGGTGAGGTCTGGAGTATACTCCTTCTTATGGCGGGTACCCCGGAAGGTACCCTTGGCTGTAGGATCGTACACTAGGTGTAGATCATTACAGTCCATCCATGAGCGGAGTTGTCTTCCTGCCTCGTTGCAGTCTCGGTAGCCCCATTCGTGATGGTGGCTATTAAAGTCTCCCAGACAGATGGAAGGATGGCTGACCACCGGTACCGGTGGTGTAGTCCAAGTCGCTCTAGGTGGTTTGTAAATATTATGCAAACACAGTCCACCTACTTCCACGGAAATTCGGTTCACCCCATTGCTGTTCGTTACGCTCTCAATGACCCTTACCTTCGATGGCTCTTTAGCGTAAACGCTAACCCCTCCTTTGAGCCTCGAAGTGTCCTCGCGTTGGACCACCGTATAGCCTGGGATCTGGAATCGGGAAGATTGCGCGCCTGAATAAAGGTGGGTCTCCTGTAAAAGGAGGATATCAACGCAATGAACGGCCAGTAGCTTTGATAAAAGCTCATTTTTTGCCATACTCTGGCTCTCGACGTTCAGGGACAATATACGCGTCAGTTCGCCATCCCCGCCGTCGCATTTTCCAATCGGCAGGCCGCGGATCGATTGATGCATGGGACGTTTGCTTTTTTCTCGGACGTGCCGACGACCCGGGCGACACGAACGCGGTATTATTTGGCTAGGCGGCAGACCGCTTCGCCATTGACGGGACTGTTTGGGACTCGACATAAGGACAATAGTGTGGCGCCCGGGATAGGGCTGCTATTCGGGCACCGGGTTTGGATCAAATTTAGTCACACACCGGGGCGAGCAGCTCATGTGGCTCGTTGGCTCGATACCCGGGATGGTCTCGTGACGGTCGACCGGGATTTACACCTTTGCCCTCCCGTGTGCCTCAAGCCCCCTCACCAACTGCAAGGTAAAGATCCACGAGGGGGCACAAGTTGGCGTATTTTTTGTGTCAGAATATAAATGTTGATATATAATTATTTTGATAAGTTAGTTCATAGCACCACCACGAAGCAAATTGTTGAGTATAATTATGTACCTATAGGTTAAAGTAATCATTGTTTAGCGGTTGTAATCCGAAGAATCAATGAAAAAAAAAACCTGGCACATTTTAAGGAGCAATCGCTTCCGATTAGTATAATTACAGTTTATACCTTTTACAGACAACAAGACCTGTAAACAAGTACACGTCGGCCCAGCATCGTGAAATCTTGGATTTGATCATCACGACTTTATGAAATTATAGTCAAATCTCTACAATAAAACAAATAAATTTAATCCAAGTTGAACGGCGTTTGCTTTAAATTCATTTTAATTATCTGCATCATTACCACGCACTCCGACATGAGATCACAACCGTTTTTGAATGATGTGTCACAATTTAGTTGGTGCTTGAATTGGATGTATAATATACGATTCTTACACTTTTGCTTTTTAGAATCCCGTGCGTGTTCCAAACCGTTGCACGAGCTTGTGAGTGCGGGTTGGGAGCAAATTTCGAAATCCAAAACTCAAGAGTGTAAGAACATCTTTGATTCTAACTCTCAATCGATTCTGATTTCGTTATCCCTGAACATTTTCAAAAATACTTAAACGATACTTCTTTTTTTTTTTTAATATAATTTTAGCGAAATTTAAAGCTTTATACACTATGACGTCACTACTTGTCATCAATATAAACTGGATATCAATACGCTTTATTATGAATTAGTGATAGAGATAGAATAATTTGTGAGTTGAGTCAACGACGTAATATTAGCGGTGACGTACGTTATAATCTAATCATAAACATAAAATTAATGACATTTTTGAAGGCAATAATAATTAGGGATGATGTTACAAGTTATGGCAGATATATTGGAAGTCATCAATTTCTGTAAATCTCATCATCATCATCATCATCATCATCATCAGCAGCAGCAGCAGCGATGACAAACATATAAACAATAATAAACGGTACAGTAGTTAACTGTGATTTATTGCCATTAAGAGTCATAGTGATTTCTGAATCACGCATGATTGAGTTGCCTCTGACTTGTGACACCTCCAATCACCCGTAAAGTACTCTGTGCACTCTGACGAAACACTTTATATTTTAAAAAAACATATTTTATTTTTTTTGATTGAATTTTTTTTTTAACTTGAAAGATTGATTTATAATAATGATAATAATGATGATAATAATAATAATAATAATAATAATAATAATAATAATAATAATAATAATAATAATAATAATAATAATAATAATAATAATAATAATAATAATGATAATAATGATAACAATAAAATGATGATGATGATGATGATGATGATGATGATGATGATGATGATGATGATGATGATGATGATAGATTTGGCACAGGTTTGATTAATGGTTGGTCATTTTAATCGATCGAAATTAGAAGCATCTAACAAAATTGGACAATTTAATTGAAAGAATTGTTTTATCGGAGAATGAATGAATGGCAGAATTTCACTCGATGCTCCAGTGGTCTTGAAGGAGATGATAAGTCAGCAATACCTACCTAGTGTGTATGGCATTGGTTGGTGCATCGTCCAATCCCCCAAGGATGGGGCGTCACATGTCTGGATGGAGACTGGCTCAGTTGGGTAACGATCTTACTGAAAGGTGTGATAGATTGGCTTGCCTTGTTCCTCGTGAGCAAAGTAGCCGGAATTTCGGTCATGATACTCCTGTAGATTTGTAGATTTTTGCAAAATACACCCCCCCCCCCCCCCCTTTTTTTTTTTTTTTTTTTTTGTTTTGTTTTGTTTTGTTTTGCCTTTACCTGTGGAATTTGAATTTATTAAAACCATTATCCGACATCAGAGATTATAATAGCATTTTCACCAAGAGAGTTGTGAAGGACATCGATGTTACAGTTGTCTTCGTGAACACTATTGTTGTACCTGTAGAAAAAAAAAACCCCAGAAGAATAAGAAACAAAGAATTGGGATTGAAAAGAAATCCTATATCGTCGGCTTAAGGTTTAACACCATTGAAGTCTTTGTACCTCGCAGCCCGATTAGAAATGCCTCGATTACGATCTGGATTAGAAATTAATCGAATACGCAATAATCGAAGAATGACAAATACTACGACTCCGCATCCTAACGTTAATTCGCGTTTTAATTGTATTTCGATATATAAATAGCTTTGTCAAGATAAAAAAAATTGGAACACACTTGATCTAGATAGATTGTCTACGTGCCTTTTTGTGTTACAATAATCTCTGTCAACGAAAATACTCTAAATTCATAAAATATTATTTCACCAGTGAAAAATATTCCCACGAATAACTTTTAAAGCAAATATTATAACTATTTCAAAATGTATAATTTTTCAATGTTCTTGTTTTAGGATCACTTGGTCTTAGGTACACTCTTATACTAATATTATGTGTGATACAGTAAGAGGTGAAAGCAGAACGGAAAGTACAATAAAAAATATTATCTTAAAGAAATATTTTTAAAAATTCAGTCTTTGGATTGAACGGCACAACCTATATATATATACTGCCTATTTGTGTAAAGCGGGTATGAAAATACTATTAAACCAAATTGATAACCTAGAAACATTGCAATAATAAATTCTTGACAACAATATTACATTATTATGACTTCAGCCTCAGAATTTCGTTATCCGTTGGTTTGGCACAGAGTGCTTTTCCATTCCTTTCGTTATCAGTTTCTGATCTCCATCACTCCATCTAACCAATATTGACGTGCTCTGGCAAAATATAGTTGTTGTTGTTTTTTTTTAATTTGGCCAGAAAAAAGTTTTCTTCAATTTAAATTGAGCCTGAGCTTGTCAAATAAGCTCAAGCCGGAGACCTATTTGAAATATTAGGTTTTAGACTTTTTCACAGGTTGAGTATCATTTTAATCTATCGATATTCAAAGATAAAGATTTCTGACCAAAAAAAATTTTCTTAAATGGGATTTGTCAGTACGACGGAGTTCAGTCGTTGAGGGAAATGTGTATGTATTCTAATGTAAAGTAAATACACAGTGCCAGAACTATGGCAATATGTATTTATTGCCAACAACAATGATGCTCTGTTACACTTATCTGGGTGGTAGGCAGTCAGTATTGTCATATTATTCAAACAAAACACTTTTATTTCATTTATGTTTAGAAAACGTTTACTTCAAAAATAGATCGAATGAAAAGATCCCAAAGCAGTCAAAACAAATTCTTAAACTCCAGAATCCTTTTCAAATCTCGTGTTTAATTTTTTTAAAATTATTTTTTAATTTGCTGAGTTGGTCATTTTTATGCATCGA
>NC_088365.1:55644713-55652213 GCF_034508935.2 Berghia stephanieae | reverse complement strand
GAAGAGCCACATGAAAAAAACGACCATAGTCCAATTTTTCTATTTTTTTAGTTACTTTCCCTGTCAAAAGTCCACTACTCGAGGCTTCCTTTCCATAGACTAACGAAATTAAAAACGGCCATAGTCCAAAGCTAGTCCAAAAATATTATTGAATAGAATAGTATAACCGGCCGATGAATAAGAAAAGTTGTTAATCTAAAAGATATACAATATATTTATTTATCATTTTATAGAATTTCTATTACAATCCCTGGAATACAATTTTGTTGCTGGTTGCTCAATGCATGGAGTTGATAGAGTATCAAATAACCCCGAAATGCCATCATTAACCCCCCCCCCCCCCAAACCGCCTTTATATTATGTTAATTATTGTTGAAATTACGATGGTCTTACTTCTTATTCAGGCGCTATAACCTTTTAGCTTGTGCTGGATAAAGGGGGAATAATCGAATGGCAAATAAATATGGATATAATTCTATAACGGTAGTTATGTAGATAAGCAGTTTATTTATTTATTTATTTATTTATTTATTTATTTATTTATTTATTTATTTATGAAGTCATTTATTTAGTTTTATTTGTCTATATTTATGTTTTGTCGTTTTTGCCGAATTTGTAGAAAGGAAGGTCGAACAACACTAAAAACTCTCAATTACCTTTCATATAAATGTCACGGTAAGGCAGACCTTGGAATGAAAAAAAGTAGCTATACATTAGAATACTGGGCCAGATTTTTATCACTTAACCCTGAGGTCAAATCCGCTTATACTACGATGTTGATTTTTACCGGAGAGAGAGAGAGTGTGAGAGAGAGAGAGATAGAGAGAGAGAGTGAGAGAGAGAGTGAGTGAGAGAGAGAGAGTGAGTGAGAGAGAGAGAGAGAGTGAGTGAGTGAGAGAGAGAGAGAGAGAGAGAGAGAGAGAGGTAAAGAAAATCACATTACAGTTTTTTTCCCATTACGAATGCGTTTCTGTTAGAAGGGAAACATGCCATAGATACACAAAAACGCAAAAGAAATATTCTGAAGCAGCGATGATTGAGTGGGTATTCGAAATCTTACTGGCTCTCGGACCAGTAGATCAGACCTTTACGAGGCGATCACAGAGACCCTCGGACTGTTATTAAATATGACAGTTGTCTGAAGTACAATGTAGATGTCAGTCGAAACCAGAGAGAAGAAAAGAAAAAAACAAAAACACATTACAGTTTTGACCAGTACGAATTGTTTTCTGGAAGAGAGGGAAATGTCATACACAAACACACACAAAAATGAAAGAAATACACAAATAACATATTATTCTTCCGAAGCATTGATGAATGAATGAGTATTCGAAATCTTATTGGAACGCAGACCAACAGTTCAGACTGTTACTAAACATGATAGTAGACTGAAGTACAAAAAAATATTTAAAAAATTGAACATGTATATAGTGCAATATCCACTAAATGTGCTCAAAGCGCTTTACAAGGGGTCCCTGGTCAACAGCAACATTTAACATGTAGGACGGGACATGCCGCCTGTTAGGCGATATTACAATTTTTCGGACAAAGACAACGCTGTTAACGTCCAGGTACTCAATTTACGCCCGAGTACGGTGAGAGAATGTAAGTAAAGAGTCTTTTCCAAGGACTCAACTATGCGCCGAGCGCGAGGCTCGAACCCAGGACCTTCCTATACGAAATCGAGTGTCATAGAACTAGATTACATAGGCGCATTGATGAATGAGTATTCGAAATCTTATTGGTACCCAGACCAACAGTTCACTGTTACTAAACATGACAGTAGACTGAAGTACACTGTAGATGTCAGTCAGGACGCTTGTTCTGTCTGACACATACCTTCTTTTTTGTTTTGGACGTCATGTCATGCATGTCATGTCAGCCATGTCAATTTTGGCTGTAGATAGGATAGTTGTAGTCGAAGTAAAGTTAGTAGTGAATGACGCTGTGATCACCCAGGTAAAGGAGAAGAGAGAGAGAGAGAGAGAGAGAGAGAGAGAGAGAGAGAGAGAGAGAGAGAGAGAGGGAGTGAATTGACGAAATGCCAATAAAATGTACCGCTGGATAGACTGGAGGGACCGTCGTTCTATAAATTAAATTAATTAACGTGCGTTAGTTAGATTCATTAGTAAAACCAAAAACTAGCAGTGCCTAAATAAGCCAACAAAATGGAGAGAAACAGCACAAAACAAACAACGTTTCGGCCCTTGGCCTTCATCAGGAGACAAAAAAACAAACACAAATTAAATGTGTAAGATTACAAAATATCATATTTTGTAAAATGTTCCACATGTTCCGCATCGACCGAGACAACGCTGTGAGCGGCTGTGTGTACTCATTTATATATTTCATTTCAACCTAAGATTTGTTTAATTACGAGAATCACTGCCATTCTAGATGGATATAGATTTACGTAAGGAAGAAATTAATTATCTTTATATCTATTTATCTATCTATCGATCTTGTTTTTTTCTGTGTCTCTCTCTCTCTCTCTCTCTCTCTCTCTCTCTCTCTCTCTCTCTCTCTCTCCCACACAGACACAGACACACACACAAGCACTCTCTCTCTCTCTCTCTCTCTCTCTCTCTCTCTCTCTCTCTCTCTCCCACTCTCTCTTTACATTACCGTATATTTGCGTGTATGTGCATGTGCGCGCGCGCGCGCGCGTGTATGTGTGTGTGTGTGTGTGTTTGTGTCACCATCACAATCCATATTCTAATTTCGCTTCCTGTGATTTTCTCTTTCCCTTTTTCCCTTTTTTGATGATTTTTTTCCCTTTTGACGAGGGCGGTGGCGGTGAGGACAAAACGAAAATCGATACCGAACACTGCAGTCTTTTTCCCGATTCTGCCTGCCTTTGACCCATTGTGTCTTCATTGCATGACTATAATTAATTACGTGCCGCGGGATCGATACCGCCGGCTCCATCAATTCCCAACAAAGACTGGGTAAAGCTGACACAGTTGACTTGTTTTCTACGGAATATTGGCTTGACAGGCAGATTGAACCTTTTAAATTCATGTAATCTGTCAATTTCTCTCTCTGTCTCTCTCTCTCTCTCTTTCTCTCTCTCTGTCTCTCTCTCTCTCTCTATATATATATATAATATATATTATATATATATATATATATACATATATATATATATATCTACCTACCTACATATCTATCTATCTATTTATCTGTCTATCTATCTATCTATCTATCTATCTATCTATCTATCTATCTATCTATCTTAACAATGCATCCATCCACCAGTCTGTATAATTAAAATAATAATAAAATAAATTCCATTTATTCATCCCAAGGGGGGAATTTTTCTTTATGACCTATTCCAAGATTGAAAGATTGGAATAACCCAGGCGTCAGCCGCAGTACAGCCCCGCAAAGTGAGCTAAGGCTAGTTCGGTACCTTTCGGTTACGAGGCAAAGACCATACCGCTGCCCCACGCTGCTGCCCCATATTGCAATCATTATAGTTATGCGTTAGTCTATAGATAGTTCGAAGATGACGTCACTCACTTCTTTGTTGTTGTTTTTTGCCATCCGCGTTTATGAGTAAAGCTCACTGAACTGTATTAACCAAACTATAAACGTTCATAGATACACACAGTTTTATGTGTTGGTCCGTTATACTTCCGGATGGCAATGTTATGAGCTTCTTAGCCAAGCGCATACTATCTATTGACAAGTTCATTTCAATAGACCTTACACTCAGTCGACACTATTTGTCAATTAGTCCGTCCGTCAATCTGTCTTCTTCCAATGAGTTTTCTGTCATGTCAGTTAACCAAGCAACCAACCAACCAAGCAAAATAAGCAAGTAGTCAATTTAATATTTAATCAACTGGCAAATCAATCCACGTATTGATCAATATAACAAATGCTTGAAAGCCAGTTATAATATATACTTTATTTGTAATACGGGGGTCAAAGTGGCCGAGAGGCATTGCACTGTGATCCGGATGACCCGGGTTCGAGCCCCGCTTCAGGCACTTTCGTTTTTTTCCTTGAGCAAGATTATTAACCCCCAATTTGCTCACTTGGACAACATGGGTGATTCCTGTTGACATCAGACATCTTGTTTGATGAGTTATCTATATTCCTTCATGGAATGCCTAGGCGAGGATATCTTAGATGTCTTGGCGCAAAAAGCATAATTTTTAATTTTTTATTTTAATTGTAATATACACATCTTTGTTAGCATGTCGATAGTGCTTTCATTTTACACCTCCTCCCCCTGTTCTTCCTTTCATTTCTTCTCCTCCCCTCCCCATCTTTCTTTCTTTCCTCCCCCCCCCCTCTTCCACCTCCTTCTCTCTCTCTTTCCCCCGCCTCCTTCTCCCTTTCCTCCCTCCCCCCCCCCTTTTTTTTTTCTCCTCCAGTTCTCCCTCATTCTCCTCCCCGCTCCTCCTCCTCTTTTTTACCCTCCATCTCTACCTCCTCCTCTTTCCATCCCATCTTCTTTTCATCTTCTTCCTCCTCCTCTTCTTCGTCTTCTTACTCTTACCTCCTCCATTCCTCAATTTACAAGCTTACCTCACGTAAACACCCAAACCATAGTAAGTGTAAATTGCATCCCAACATGTAGGGAATCTCATTCCGACGTAATTCTCTCCCCTGTCTGAGTCGAAACCCTGTGAAGTGCAATAGGGACAAGAGTTGGAAAGGGAATGAACCCATATCGATTTTCATCTAAGTCGGATGGACCGATATTCGATGGATGATAACCAAGTTGGTAAGTCTTAGTTGCGTTGTTTGTCTTTATGTCGCAGATGGCTTTGGGTTCAAATCCATATATGGGAGGCAATCAATTTGTCTCGAGAGTTTTTCAAGATTCCCTTTTTCTTTCTTTTTTTTCTTTTTCGATTCTTCCCCCCCCCCCCATTGCCCTCCCCTCTGATGAAGATGATGATGATAATGATGATGATGTTGAAGTTTTTCTTGTTGTTGATGTTTTTTCTTGTTGACGATGATGATGATGATGATGATGATGATGATGATGATGATGATGATGATGATCATGATGATCATGATGATCATGATGATCATGATGATGATGATGGATGAGGGAGAGGATGCTGGTGATGATGATGATGATGATGATGATGATGATGATGATGATGATGATGATGATGATGATGATGATAATGATGATGATGATGGAGATGACGACAACAACAACGACGATGAAGACGCGTCACTGCAACATGATATTAAGGCCATGACAGGATTGACAAGCATAGGATTGAAAACAATATTATGATGAGACACAAAACGAAAGTAAAACAAAAGGGGGATGATGATGCTGGCTTGATGTAAACAATCCTGGAAGACTGCTAAGGTCAACGATACTCTATGGACGGGCCCCGATTCACCACAGGCCCTCCCAAGAGGCCCATCGTTGGCGTTCTGGCAACTATGAATGGCATTTGTTGTCCGTTGTTTACGGGTGTCCCCATGGAGATTTGGTGCGGGGGCTGCTTGCATCTATCTGTCTATGTTACGTCCACCATTGAAAATTTCTATCATGTTGCATTTGTACATAAATTTTGTAATGAATGCGCCAGCAATTGAATCCCGTTTTGCGATGTGATTTTTCAGCCTCGGGCACTCTGCTTCTCATTTTCATATCCTTTTACAATGGAAAAAATTGGCTTCAAAGGTTGTTGTTTTTTTGTTTTTTTTTTGTCTCTTAGCGTAATAGGCCTTTCTTGATGATAATGGATAACATTGTTTTTATTGTCAGATTTATTGCATTTCCTTTTTTTTTTACATTATATTCAATCATCTAAAATAACACTCCCCCCCCCACACACACACACACACACATACACACACACCTCCGTTCTTTTCTCCTTTGTTCTTGGCTGTTTGTTTTTTTTTTTTTGTTTTTTTTTGTGTGTTTTGTTTTGTTTGTTTTTTGTTTGTTTTTTTGTTGTTGTTTTTTTTTTTTTGATTGTTTTTTTTTTAATTTGTTTGCTAGGGTGGTTTTTTCGGAGGGGAGGTGTTGTTTTTTGTAAGTTTTGTTTTTGTTTTCTTTTTGTTTTGTGTTAATTGGGGTTTTTTATTTTTAAATATATTTTTCGATAGCTAAGTTGAAGAGCACTGCGCTATACAATCTTGGATGCATTCTACATTTATTTTTTTTCTATCCCGGCCCATTATCCACCCAGAAGTGATTTGGTGGCCAAATCTTCCTGTTCTGGCATCCAGCTCTTGCGATTAACCTGCGTCCTCTCCTATCAATAACAAGCTGTAGCTGTCCGTTTGAAAGCTTCATTTTAAAAAAAAAAAAAAAAAAAAAAAGAGAGAGAGAGAGAGAGAGAGAGAGAAACCTGAAAAATGTTGGCTCCATTAGACTACATTTTCATATTTTAAACAATGATAAAGAAAAACGTTATTCATACATTCTCCCGCCCTCACACGGAATGTAATCATAACATAGATTTGGAGCTATGGAAACCAGTTAACGTTATATATGAAACATATTCGACAATGAAATAAACAGGTGATTTTCTATTATCGTGGAATGAACACATAACAAGATTACATGGAAAAGTGCCAAACTTTTTTTTTCAAAAAAATAATTTAAAAAGATATATCAATAGTATAGACGAGTAACAAATAATTTCTAAGCTATTTTCAGGTGGGTGTAAACTGTCTTACTTTGAAAATTAAAAAAAACACGTATTTGGAATTTTAGCCATTAAAATTCGTCCTTCAAGTATCGATCGATTAAAATGACCCTCACCTTGGCAAAAACTCTCAACTCTGGGACTTCGCAAGACCAGGTTTGAGCGTTATTGCCAAGAAGAGGGTCATTTTAATCGATCGATATAATTTGAAGGACGAATTTTCTGGCCAAAGTTTGACATGTCTTTTTCAGAGTACGTCAGTACAAATTCCACCTGACACGGAATTTAATTTAATATTTTAAAATCTCTTAGCAACGTATGGATTGATAACCGAACAACTGAAGGTAATTGATATCCAGTACTCCTCAGAACAGTACAAGCCGTATCTATTTATTATCATCACCATCATCATTATCATCATCATCATCATCATCATCATCATCATCTGTCTAACACCCGTCATGCCAGCATCGCTATCATTTCATTTCAATCTATATATCGTTTTTCACGCTGCCAGCCAGGCAGATTTTAAATTTTTTTCTGTAATCTGACAAAACATAATTTTTAAAAATAACATCGATAATTTTAGTCAGAGAAAAAACTTCCTTCAAATATCGATTGATTTAAATATAGTAACTCTCACATTCCCAAAACAAACAAAAAAAACCTCTCAAACCTGAGTCCTCAAAGATTTTATTAAATCTTAGTTTTAATTGAGACTTATTGATGAGTAGAACGCAACGTGTACTAATATACAACAAGATATGAAGTGAATAGAAAAGTGCCAGAAGACAATAGAGAATAAAAATTTTTTCGCGGCGGTGGTGGGGTTTGAACCTGCGACCTTATTGGTACGACAACT
>NC_088365.1:55632213-55637213 GCF_034508935.2 Berghia stephanieae | reverse complement strand
AAATTTTTAAATACGAGTTTTTCCAGAGTACGGCATGAAGTTATTTGGTTAAAGCTCACACTCACACACGGCGAGTCGATGGATATGATAATTTCCATAAAGGCTTAGGGTGAGTGGTAATGGGTGACACGTGCAATGGGAATCTCGGCCATTCTTTGTAACATGAGAAATTGCCACAAACCCTTTGTCTCCAACCCCTGATCATCATGCTTTTTATTCAGGTCGACAATGTCTTTTTTTAATACCATAGAATAAAATAATGTGTCATTTTGTGCGGCTTTGAGTGAGTGGTCTAACTAGTGGCATGCATGACACTTGGTTTGATACTTTGTATGTCCCGGGTTCGAGTCCAGGTGTGAACGGCTGGTTAAAAGGCACTTTTGCTCATTTTCTCACCACACTCAGGTGTTAAATGAGTACCTAGCCGGTAAAAGCGGTGACTGTCAAAAAAAAAAAAAAAAGAAATATTTATTTTAAGTGCCTTGGAAATGTTTTGCCTCGTCCACCATGTAAAATGAAATGTTGTTCTTTGTTTGAACATCTTGTAAAGTGCTTTGAGACATTTCTAGTGTTTTGTTGTTTTATTTGTTTTTCCTTGTTTTTTTTTTTTGTTGTTGTTATGTTTGTTTGAGTTTTTTTTTCTATTACTTAAATCGAGGGCAAGGGGACCTTTTATTCTTTCACCCCCCCCCCCACCCCTACCCCCTTCCCCGATCATCCAAAAATATAAAAAAATGAAAATAAAATTAAAAGCCGTTGTTGATTACTTTGGGATCCAAACCCTTGGACTTCGTGTTTAATATCCAACACGTAAACTACCAAACTGAACTCGTGCGGCCATGTGGTCTAATGGTAGTATGACAATCACTTTAGGATCGGAAGCTCCTGGGTTCGAGCCTCACTCGGCGCATAGTTGATTCCTTGGAGAAGGCTCTTTACTCATATTCTCTCACTGTACTCGGTGTAAAATGAGTACCTGGCCGTTAACAGTGTTGTCTCTGTCCAAAAAAAAATATTGTAATATCGTTTAGTGAATATTGCGCTATATAATAGCTCAGTTTTTGTTTTGTTTTTGTTGTTGTTTTTGTTTTACCACTGCTAAAGCACACGTGCCTTGTCTTCTTTCTTCACTAAATTCAAAATCAAGCTAAAATGATTCGTTCAACTTTTTGTTTTGTTCATATTTATTTGTTCTTGTTTTGTTTTTAGTTTGTCGTCTACAATGTTTTGTTTGCTATTTGACACAAACAACGTTGTTGATTATGATAATTACGTCAATAACTGCAACCTGAGGGACACACACACACACACACACACACACACACACTACATCAATGATGACGTGGCTCGATGACATGCAGGATGATGATATTAGTTTATGCAGATGATGGAAGGCAAGGAAGCCTCGCATCAAATCGTTTTATTGAACGATTTAGCGCGCGCGCGCGAGAGGGTGCTCGTTGCGTAAATAAATCACCGGTTTCTTTCTTTTCTTTTCGTTATGTTATCTTTTGTTTATGTTTTTGTTTTTTGTTTGTATTTGTTTTTGTTGTGGTTTTTTTTTTTTGTTGGTTTTTTTTTAATTGTTTTTTTTTTTATTTGGGTTTTTTTTTTTTTTTTTTTTTTTTTTTTTTTTTTTTTTAATCCTTTTTCCGTTGCGATGAGAGTGTTGTGTCGTATGATATCGATGACGTCATGGTTTATTGGAAAACTCTCTCTTGTCAGCTGAACCGAGCACGGAAGAAAAATGAAAACAAAAACAAACTAAAACGAAGAACCAAAAAATAAAATGGTAGATGGGAAATTAGAATTATCGTCTAAAAGATAGTAAATAATAATTGCTTTCATCATCATTCGAATACGTGATTCTGACCACATTGGAGTGTGGCAGTTAACTTTGGTCATAAAGCACTTTACAAGCACTAACAAACAGCAACAATTCACATGATGGACGAGGCAAAACATTTCCAGCTAAGGCACTGAGAAATATTTCCTTTTTTTTTTTTTTTCTTCTTTCTTTTCGACAGTCACCGCTTTTACCGGCTGGGTACTGGGTACTCATTTAACACCTGGGCGTGGTGAGAAAATGACCGATTTAAATGCAGCTGCTGCGATCCCGTTTATATCCGTCTCGTCTGTTTACTCGCCCTAACCTGCTCCATTTTCCATAAACATGATCTTTTTCCAGTATCCCATTATTGTTTCCGTGACCTGTTTCTGTAATTATTAGAATTCTTGTTTACCTCTGTATAGAAATTATGTGGAGATCGCAAATATTTTCAGTTTGTCTCAATTTTGAAATCCTTGCTCAACTTTATAATAATATAATTAATGTTGAGATTGTAAATATACCCGAGAAAAGACTCAATTAATTGCCCCTGAAATTCCTTCCTTCAGCTTTAAATAAAGGGGACAACAGACAAAACCAAGGCATTAATTTGAAAATATAAAATAAGAACACTGGACGTTAACTATGTCGGTGTGTTTGGTAAGAATAAACAAAGAACA
Source organism: Berghia stephanieae (assembly GCF_034508935.2). Taxonomy (NCBI): domain Eukaryota; kingdom Metazoa; phylum Mollusca; class Gastropoda; order Nudibranchia; family Aeolidiidae; genus Berghia; species Berghia stephanieae. The sequence continues at coordinate 55,634,705 of NC_088365.1, read as the reverse complement.
AATAAATTCTTTCTACACAAAAGTCTGTTCAAAAAGTATGGGTGGTGATAGTAATAAATTGTAATAAATAGTAATAAATAGAATAGTTGTAATACATCGTGCAGGGTCTCCTGAATTATGTGGGCACTTGGTAATTTGTAATTTAAAAACTGATATAATACACACCTCAAACATTCATAAGGTAGTATAATAATAGATTAAACGAGTCGATATACATTGTAATTATTTACTGAATATTCAAATTTTTGGTTATAATAAGTAAAACTCGATTCGTATAATCGCGCGATCTCTCAAAAGATTTGGACAGCCGGCGCTTCGTAGCAGGTGAATAATTAATCTCTTACAATAGAAATCCCTAATATTAATTCTCATTGTGTTTGATTAAATTAAATAAGATTTTATTATTAATCATACTATCCAGCTGGTGGGTATTTTTATTTATTTTAGTGTAGGTGTGTATTTGCAATTAATCTAATATTCTACTAACTATAATATTATTAGGAGGATATTTTCGATTAGTTTATAATATCCATCAATATTTTAATATGATGTGAATCCTATCTCATTTCTATCTTGTCTCAATTTCAATGGCCTACAGAATTTTGTTTCAATCAGCTTTTACCAAAAGTTTTTTTCTCCTAGAGTTTCTTCCTTTCCGTCGAAATCAAGATGTGTCATGAAGAAAATCATATTTTTTTAAAATTTACTCTGTACTATAATGTATTTTGCTGAAGCAAAAGTTTTCAGATTTGTTATTAATGCTTTTGTATTTTTTTTTTTTTTTTTTTTTGGGGGGGGGGGTGTTACCCCCTTCTTCTAAAAGAAATTGTAAAATTCCATTTCAGAATGCAAGCCTGACAATATTAATGACCTTCAATCCTAATTTCATGATTTTCATAAAACACATTGATGCTAATTTTTTAATATATTTCAAACAAAAAAAAAATCAAAACAAAAACAAACCGAAAAACAAAAGACCGTGTCTGTCGTTATTTAAAACTAGAGAAACAATCAACCAAAAATTCCATTATTGTATTTATTGCTTGCACTTCCGCCTATAAATAGTAGTATCATCATTATCCTCATAGTGCGTTTGAAAATGGAATAGGTGTGATTATTTTAATGTTTAATTCACTTTTCGTCATTTGGTATCTACATCTCGTCATAGATAATAACATCGTTTCGAGGCGATTGATCACATTTAAGGAGAAATGAGAACATAGATCTAGATGTTGTGTCATGCTACAAGCACAAACTTACCGTACTATGATTTGAAGAATATTATAAAACACGTTTTTAAAAATTTTGGCCAGAAAATTGGTCCTTCAAATATCCATCGATTAAAATGGCCCTAATCTTGTCAAATATCATCAAATGTCCCGTGTTTGAAAGTGTTTGACAGTGGCCTTCGTAAAGTTATGGCCTGATACTGACCAAAAAATGACGTCAAATGCCAGTCTTTTGCCACAAAGAAAACAAATGTGAGTTGTATTCAATAGTTCAACAATGAAATAACTTGTTTCCATGAGCTATACTAACGACAACTCACTAAGCGGTGCAAAAACAAATAATGACGTCAAACTGCCAGTCCTTTGGATTTCAGTATCAGGCTATAACATAACGATGGCTACGGTTTGACACGGTGAGGTTCATTTTAATCCATTGATATAATTTGAAGGATGAGTTTTATGACCAAAATGTTTAAAAGGTTTGTTTTTCTTTCCTCTTTTATTTATTTATTTTTGTTTTTGTTTTGTTTTTTCTTGGGGTTTTTGTTTGGTGTTTCATTGGGGTTTTTTGTTGGTTTTTGTTTTTTTGTTTTGTTTTTGTTTTTGTTTTTAGTGTTGTTTTTTATTTTTATTTTTTTTTGTTAAGAGTACTGAAGAAGCTATGTTTTGCCTTAGCTTAATTAAAGCACAAAAAATAAGATTTAGATACGGTGAGTCAACGATGTGGAACTTTATCCCTGATTGAATGCTAAACCAGTTCTAGTTAACTGCCGTACTCTGGGAAAAAACACGTATTTAAAAATTGGTCAGATCACTCGTCCTTCAAATTATGTCGATCGATTTAAATGACACTTCTCTTGGCACAAAATCTCAAACCTGGGACCTCGCGAGGTGTAATGAAGTCCCAGGTTTGAGTGGGTTTTTTTTGCCAGAATGAGCGTAATTTAAATCGATCAGTATTAATTTGGAGGTAGAGTTTTCTGGTCAAAATTTTTAATACGTGTTTTTCCAGAGTACGACAGTTAACTGGTAAGAATCGATAGGCACGTACTTCTCAAACTACCCAGTGTTGTGATGAGGGTGAAAAGAGTGGGATGGGGTTGGGGGGGGGGGGGGTTAGAGATGGAGAGGGAGGGAGGGGGTGGGTGGGTCCTGCTGGAAGTCTGTCTGTCATCACAGTTGTTGCAAATGTCATCGTTTTCACTGTAAATGTTAATCTTGGAATGATTCCATGTCATTATTTATGGGAGTCATAAAGTCTGT
>NC_088365.1:55622213-55629713 GCF_034508935.2 Berghia stephanieae | reverse complement strand
TTGTTTGTAATGAGGCATTGGGTGTGTGCTGGCAGATTGGAATGATTGGGAAGTTAATTATGTGTGCTGACATAACACATTTTTGAAAAAAAACCAACACTAATATGGCCAGAAATATTTAAGGCTTAGACCATCTATCTACATCAAACTTCGATTTGTGTCCAAATTATTACAGTCTCTAAACGGAATGTTCTTTGACATGATAGATTTGTTTAAAAAATAGCAGTCTTGGCAATAAATGGGATACTACTTTTATTAATCGAATTTAAAGCAAAAGTTTTCTGGCCAAATTGTACAGCGTGGCTCAGCGGCGTGGTCTTTGCTTCGTAACTGAAAGGTACCGAGTTCGACTACCCGTCGCCCTGTGTGGTCTTGAGCAAGTCACCTAGTCTTAGTCTTAGCTCACTTTGCGGCGCTGCATTGCGGGTGACGCCTGGGTTACTCCAGTCTTCCCTTGGAATTGATCCTAGAGAAAAATTCCCCCTTAGGGCTGAATAAAAGGAATAGATTATTATTATTATTATTATTATTATTATTATTATTTATTATTTATTATTATTATTATTATTATTATATTATCATTATTATTATTATTATTATTATTATTATTATTATTATTATTATTATTATTTTTATTTTATTATTTATTATTTTATTATTATTATTATTATTATTATTATTATTATTATTATTATTATTATTATTATTATTATTATTATTTATTATTATTATTATTATTATTATTATTATTATTATTATTTATTATTATTATTATTATATTATTATTATTATTTATTTATTATTATTAGTAGTATTTTTATTAATATTTTGTAAAACAAAAATAAAAAATAAAGTTTTTTTTTGTAGAATAGTAGAAGACTGAGAGTTGCTGGTAGAAAATTAGCCAGGACTTATACATAATAATTTAGTTTCTAGCTGAATTTGGATTTTTTAGATTAATGATGGTGATGATGATTGTTCCTGACCTGGGATGATGCCCCGACTAAACAATGAACCGGTGTGATGACTGTGCCCTCAAAGTTATTTTGATGTGTTGTTATTTCGAGTCAGGAATTATTTCACCAATGGCATCTAAATTAGAACTTCAATAATATTATATAATAATGAAACGATGAAGAATTACATTGCACAATGCAATGGTGCTTTAGGTACATGAATAATGTCTCTTCTTACATGTTAAGTGTTGCTATTACTTTGGTGCGCACGTTACGTGGATATTATGATATTTAAAAATTCAACCCTTTTTTTCTTTTCTTTTTTATTTTGTTTGTTTTGTTTTGTTTTGTTTTGTTTTTATTGATTTTTTTTTGTTATTGTTGTTTTTGTTTGTTTGTTTTTGGGGTGTTTTGTTTTTTGTTTGTTTTTAGATTTATTTTATTTGTTTTGTTTTCGTTTTTTTTTTTTTTTGCTTTTTTTTTGTTTTTGTTTTTTTTTTGGAAGTGGTTGGAGGTTCTATTATTTAGGGGTGTTTTTGTTGTTTTTGTTTTTTTTTCTTGGGTACATTTCTGGGGGTTTGAAAAAATTATTTTTGTTTGTTTTTTTTTCTTTCTTTTCTTTTCCTTTATTTTTACATTAATTTCTCAACCCGATGCCCCGTGTCCTGTTAGAGAGTATCCGTATATTATTATGTGTGTATGCGTGTGCGGCGCGCACCCGTGCGTGCTTGCTGGGTGTAAACTATGGAATATTGTTTGTAGGTATATTATCATATAATGAGCACGTACGTGCGTTGCGTCGTTCAAGCTTCTATCCGTGCCTTATAGATAGTATGCAGATGACGTCACTCAGGCCTTTGTTATTGTTTTTGCCATCCGCGTTTGTGAGTTGTTCTCACTAAACTGTATTAACCAGACTTTAAAAGTTCATGGTTACACAGAGTTTGTGTGTTGGTCCGTTATACTTCCGGATGGCAATGTTGTGAACTCCTTGGCCAAGCGCATTCTATCTATAGGATTATCCATTATCGTATGATCTCTCTTCGTTTGCTCGTCTCGTGCGTTTACAATAAATGCAAGTTTTACTTCGCTATGCTATTATATTTGATTTGTTTTAAAATGAATCACAATAATATTATAGTAATGTAATTTTTTCACCCGTTTGTCCAATTTAATACGGGCTTTACACAATAATAATATGGCTCGTTAATCCTATTAAAAGTGAATGTAACGATACTGATTAATAACAATAATAATAATGACAATAATAATAATAATAATAATAATAATAATAATAATAATAATAATAATAATAATAATAATAATAATAATATAATAATAATAATATAATAATAACAATAACAAAATAATAATAATAATAATAATAATAATAATAATAATAATAATAATATAATAATAATAATATATAATAATAATAATAATAATAATAATAATAATAATAATAATAAAATAATAATAATAATAATAATAATAATAATAATAATTATATTAATAATAATAATAATTATTATTATTATTATTAATAAATTATAATAACTATATTAACAACAATCACAACACCATCTCAAGTCATTGTTTTTCTTCATACACATATTTTAAAACAATACCGTTTTATTTATTTATTTTTTAATTTATTATTTATTGATTTATTTATGTTTCTTTCTATTTTTTTGGGGTTTGTTTTTTTTTTTTTTTTTTTTTTTTTAATTTTTTATTTTTATTTTATTTTTATTTTTTTTTTGTTTGTTTTTTTGGGAAGGGGGGGGGGGGGGGTTGTTAAGATTACAAACCCAATACGAGCAAATTAACAAGGAGGTAAAACGACAATTGGTTGAATTAGAGTTAATTATCTTTAATCTCTGTGGCGGAACGCATCCGTCAATCTTTCAATCATTATTTTTGTTTCAAGGCACATTCTATTTGCAGACAGAAGTTCTACCGTATTCTGTCAAAACGCATTGTTTTGTTTATTTATAATTTTGGCCAGTAAACTTTCACTTCAAAAATCGATCGAAAAAAAATGTTTTTAAGGATTAATATGATAAAAAATATTGATTAAAATATCTGAAAACAAAACAGTCAATCGTCGTTTTAAAAAATCCACATTACTAGTGTAACCTGCAAGCTGCGAAGAAGCTTTTATTGAAATCAAACGTGTATATTATGAAATTGCTGTTAAACTTAGCGCCTTTTAAAATGTTTTAAACGTGAAACTTCATATAAAAGTTTAAAGTTTAAGCCTTAATCCCCTTATTTTAGAGGCTGATGTTTGATGTTTTTGTTTTTAATCAAGACGTGTCATTTTATTTGAATGATTTTTGAAGTGAAACTTTTATGACTAAACATTAAGGAAAGTGTTTTAACAAAGTAAGTAACGATAGTGTCAACTTTTCGATGTCGATAAAATAATATGGCTACAGGCGCTAAGTTTAACAGCAATTTCATAATATACACGTTTGATTTCAATAAAAGCTTCTTCGCAGCTTGCAGGTTACACAAGTAATATGGATTTTTTAAAACGACGATTAACTGTTTTGTTTTCAGATATTTTAATCGATATTTTTTATCTCACGATACTGATACTGACGATGACTAATTAAATGTCTTTTCTTCTTTTAATTTTTTTTTTTTTTTTTTCATTTATATTTGAAGACAGAAATCGTCTGGCGTAAATGAAGAAAAGGCCTTTTTTAAGTGCACGTCAGTTTTATGATGATCGTGTATGCCGTGGTATTGAAATCTGTTCTTTGTTTGTATGGTACTTAACACTATCAATACGATAGTTTGTTTATTTTTGTCGTATCGATTATTGTTTTACATACGGCTCAGAAATAAATGACGTTACATGCCGTATCTCGTTTTGTAAATGAGTCAAGACACCCTGAGCGTGGTGAATGATAGGATAGGTGATAACGATAGGGAAAACTGGCTTTTCTTGTTTGTCTCGTGGTGAAGGCATTTAACGCTTATTACTTCGTCTCGGATGTAAAGTAAATATTTTTACACGTTTTTTTTTCTGGGTATTGTCGGATGTTGGTGAAGTGATAGCACAAATTAAGGCGTTTTACTGACGCCATGTCGTAAGAGTACTTTTATGAAATTAAAACTGATTGATTTTAAAAAGCCTAATGTGAGATTAATAAAATTAAGCGATGTTAACCCTATATATATATATATATATATATATATATATATATATATATATATATATATATATATACATATATATATATATATATATATATACATATATATATATATATATATATATATTTTAATATATATATATATATATATAAAGAATAGAATGGCTATAGAATGTACTGCTAGTACACTTTGTTATGGTTTTCTTAACTTTTATCGTTAATAATCACCACCGCCAGTTATCATCACCCTCACCATCATCATCATCATCATCACCATCATCATCATTCATCATCATCCTCACGCCTATAAATAAAACACAAAACACTACTTTTTAGGAGAACCATTTTTCTGGCTGCACCAGGATTCTTCCACCCCACAATCGTTTTGATTTAAGGGATTTTAAATGGCGCCTGTGACACGCAAGTGCTTTATTATCACCGATATCTGTCAGTTAAAAGAAAACTGGGGAAACAATTACTCATTATAAAATAAATGCACACGCGTTATGCAAGTAAGTCGTGCTTACATTTTTATACATTACATCAACATTGTGGTTTGCACAGATTCGGTGCAAATCATCCATTCCAAACCTACAAGATAACAACACGACAACAACACAGCAGCAGAGCACGGATCCATACTTTAGGATTCTTATTGATTTATTACTCACGTTCAATGATATACCACTTCTGTAGTTATGACGAGGATTGGGGGAGGGGGGGGGGGAGGGGAGGGTATGATCGAAAGAGTTGGGGAAGGGGGAGCGGGGAGGGGGGAGACGCAGCATAGCAATCATCCTGAATCAGTATTTATTTCTAGTTTTCCAGATCTCGCAATCGCTTGTATAAATCTCACGCTTTGCATGGAAAAAAAAGAACAAAAACAAAAAAGGATGAGGACAACAAAAAAAAAGAAGAAAGAAGGAAGAATAAATCCCGTGTAACAACAGAGGGGGAGATGTCATGTGCATAATTTTCACATGAAACCAAAGGAGAGCGTACATTGATGCCAATCCATGTTAAAAATAAATTTATTATTATTTTCTTTTTCTTCCTTTTCTGTTTTGTTGTTTTATGTTTTATTTTGGGTGTGGTTTGCGGGGGGGGGGGGGGGGGGGGAGGTCTCATGCATTATCATAATTATCAATAATATTTTGTAGCGAATGATTGGTGCATACCCCAACTGATGGTTTCTTTTGTTTGCAAGTTTGAAATCAAAATTCTTTGTTACTACCTTGTTCTATCTATCCCACAAACCTTATCAATCAGTCTTTTATGTAATGAAATTGAAACATTTCAAGAGCATATTTAATGCGTTAAGGACCATCAATAAAAGATGAGTGAGAAACTTAATTGAGGTACCGAGTGACGCGAGAACTTGCTTGGTCGTGAGAATGTGTGAATGAATGGTAATAATATACGAGTTTTTTTAAAAGAGAATTTAAAAGAATGTTTAGATTGAAGGTTCCCAGCAATGAGCGAGACGAGGCAAGCGTGTGAGCGAGTGTTCCTTTTTGTCTATTAAAAACCTTTCCTTTCTCATGCGCCATGGTGCGGAACGACCCGTACCGTAAGCGGCGCGTGCCTCTATTCTGCCGTACTCTGGAAAAACCCATATTTAAAAATTTGGCCTGAAAACTCGTCCTTCAAATATCGATCGATTTAAATGACCTTCATCTTGGCAAAAACTCTCAAACCTGGGACTTCGCGCGAAGTCCCAGGTATGAGAGTTTTTGCCAAGATGAAGGTCATTTGAATCGATCGATACTTGATGGACGAGTTTTCAGGCCAAAATTTTAAATATGAGTTGTTTTTTTTCCAGAGTAAGGCAGTATTGTCTTGTACGGGGGGAAATCCGCGTGTATCGATATATAGACCGTGCACCGTATGTCATTTAACCACGTCCTTGGCTGTAATATTATGAGAAAACACTTTTTTTCTCCTCATAATTTTGGCCAGGCAACTTTTACTTCAAATGTCGATTGATTTTTTTTAATGGCTCTCAACTTGTGATAAAGTATCAATCCTGAAACTTATCAGAAGTCTCCGGTTTGAGACATTTTGACAATTTGATAGTTATTTTCGTCAAACGATATTTTTAGTGGGCGGGAATGAAAATTTTAAAAAGTTGGCTTTTTAAAATATGTAATATTTATATAAAAAGAGTACAGGACTCTTTTTCGTATTCTCTATCACAGCCAATTTCACTCACTTAATATTTATAATTCATATTCATTGCTCACTCTCGAACTCACTTCAATGGTTTTCTTTTGTTTTTTTGTTGTTTTTTTTTCTTTTCTTTTCTTTCCTTTTCCTCTTTGGATTACGCTTTTCTCAGTGACTGTCACACGTCTGCAATTTCCGACTAACGAGGTCGTTTGCCGTTTGCCGAATCGATGCTTTGAGAAAATAGAAAATAATTATTGAATAATTGATGCTATAAAAAAGTTTTATTGTCTTTTTCTTTTACATGGTCTAATCTTTTTCTTTAAAAAATAAAATAAATTCACCGTGAGATTACAAGATAACAAAACGAAAATCTCACTGTCATTATTCGTTTATATTTTTTCATCGTTTTTTTTTTTTTAATTGTTAAATATATAGAATCTGTGGCAAATTTACTGTTGTCATTATTATTTAATTCAATTCGTTTTATTATGTTTTAGAAGAGTTCACTTTAAGACACAAAATCATTGTAGCGTAGTTGTGGAATAATTTAAACAAGAAAAATCTAACAAACAACAAGCAAACAAGCAAATAAAAGTCTTTGAAACAAACAGCGTTCTGCATTAACGAAATTAATGAGAGAATAAAAAAAAAATCCCAATCATTATTTCAAACGCTCGTCGAATTGGACCAATTATGCCGCTTTGCTCCCATTTTCCCGCATGTATTATTCAAGTTACCTCCCTTGCCACTGAGTGGGGTTATTTATACAGTATTTTCCATGCTTGGCGTAAGCCAATTCTTTCGTCTAATTTACATGCCTTTGTGTGATTCTCATACATTCCTAAATACTTTGTTGTTATGCTAGAATGTAAACAATGACTATGGATTTGTTAGTATGGCAGAGAGTTTGGGATGTGTCCCCAGAGGATATCCTGCAATTAATTGTCATCCTCGCCATCTTTTTCGTCCAACCCTATCCCCCTCCTCCTCCTCCCCCCCCCCCTCCCCATCACCTCTCTCTGTCTCTATTCGAAAGTTATAACATTTTGGAAAATGTATCTATAAAAGTATTCCATAATAATGAATCAAGAGATTAACCTGACAACCAAATTGTCAAAAAGTCCCAAGCTTGTATTCACTCCAACGTATCCTAATCTACAAGTCTGATTACTCAAATTATTATGGCCTCATTGCTGTTAATGGAAATA
>NC_088365.1:55589713-55617213 GCF_034508935.2 Berghia stephanieae | reverse complement strand
GGGGGCTTATTCTCATATGACGTATCGTTTTGTGTAACTGACACCTCTGTCAAAACAGGTTAATCAAATAGGAAGTTCAAAGCCTAATTCGTTAACCGATGCTGTAATGTTCTCACAATTTATAATTCTATCCTGACCCAACGATCACTCAGCTACAAATACCTCTCTGTCGTACTTTGGAAAAACGCATATTTTAAAATTTGGCCAGAAAACTCGTTCTTCAAATATTGATCGATTTAAATTACCCTCATCTGGGCAAAAACTGTCAAACCTGGGACTTCTTGGAAGTCAAGGGTCAAGTCAAGGGTCATACATTGAAGCTCTTGCGTTACTCTTGCAAAATCGATCAATATTTGAAGGACGAGTTTTCTGGCCAAATTTTAAAATATGGGTTTTTCCAGAGTACTCCACAGTTCAAAGCCCAATCACTCATACTAGATTAGTGTTGTAAAATATTTCTTGTCATAATATTTATCGCAGGAATGATGGCTCTTGTCTTCTAGATTCGCGCACCTGCAGCATAAATAGATACATTATTGGATGTCAGGACCCTCCTCACCAATATGGAGGGTGTTGATTTTCGAAGGCTGCATGATTTCGCGTGCCTTGTTTGTAAATTATTATATCAGGGAGGAATTTAAAATGCTCCATAGGTTAGCCATTTATTATGAAACACCACACGACGCAATGGTGGATGATAACCAATATTGAAGAAAGAAAAATGACTTATCGTTAAGAGCCTTTCCTGCCTTTAGATTATCCTCATATTTAACTGCAATTGAAATTTTAGAAGTGATCAAATTCCTTTTATCTCGAATATATTTAGATTTAATCATTGCATCTTTTTTTTTCCTCCTTTTTTTTCACAGGTTATATTCCAAGACCCATGTCATCATGGATGTAAATTCCCTCGTATCACTTGATAACAGAACAATGACGTAATACGCAGCCCGTTGATGTGCTTCAGCTAGCACACACAATTCTTCAGAAGGGCTCGACGTACGAGACAAACAAGCCATGCGGTCACCCGACCTTTCCGCTACCCCATTGGAGCTAGAGAGAGGCTCAGGCCGACTGCTGGTACACAAAGCATGGTCGGCACTGACAGTGTCCTCGATGATGCTTCTACTGATTATGACCTCAGTGGCGGATGGGAAGTACCTGGGACCCAATCTATCGCACTTGGTGGTCGATAACAACACGGGAGTTGTCTACGTTGGAGGTCAGTGCCTTATTTTTTTTTTCATCATCATCATCATCATTGCCTTTTTCACCCTGGGTCAGGGTATAGGCCACAGACAAACAGTTTCCATCCTTCTCTATCCCGAGCTAACTTTTTTTTATCTCATTCCAGGTCTTACCACTTCTCTGTATATCAGCTTCTTTAATTCTTCTCCATGTTCCTCGTAGCCTTCCCCTTGATCTTCTGCCCTGAGGGTTCCAGTCCAATACTTTATTTGTTATAGTTGAGTTGTTGTTTTTTTATCTTTTCATTTTAGAGAAATGTAAGCATGGAATCAAGAATTTGTTAATTGATTAGAAACCGATATAAATTCACGAGTCCTTTATCTCCAAACGTTTACTGTAAAAAAAAATCTTAGGAACCTTTTATAACAGTAATTCAGATATTGATTTATAGCTTTAATGTTTTCTGTGGTATTATCGCGTTCTTCCAAGCTAGTGCGCAAGGTAAAGGGATATAAAATGTTAATTATATAACTATACTGGTCCTTACAATTGTCTTATGACATGTATCTTTGACAGAGATAGGCTAAAAAACGTGAATGGTATCTTAGCATCGCTTAATCCTTCCACATAGATTGCCAATAAATTTATTTGGTTTCTTATCGCCCCTGAATACAGCTCGATGCGTGGAACGAAAAGCGTCCATTATTTTTTCTGTCGTCACATTGTATGACCTAAGTGTCTGTCTGAACACCGATTTAATAGAAAAATGAATAAATGCGTGAAAAACAAAATAAATAAAAGAGTGAATAATAAATAGACAGATAAATAAATAAATAAATGGATAAATATATAAATAAATAAATAAATAAATAAATAAATAAATAAATAAGTGTCTGTTCTAAGGTCAATCCCCCTGAAACCATAATGATTCCACAACGATGAGCCCTTTTAACCCTTTGTTTAAAACACGTATGTCACATTATGTGACATTAAGGCAAGAAGGGTCTTGTCTTTGTCCTTGTGAATGCATTGCACAATGCCTTTTTTAGCATGGTGAATATTAGCTCCTGTCATGCCTTAGCTTTGCTTCATTCACAAGGTCAGAGCAGCACAAAGAGGAGACTGATTGCCATGGGATAATATCGATTTTGTAGATGCCATTCTGTTACCCTTGATTATTTTCACGTAATTAATCCTCTCTCTCTCTCTCTCTCTCTCTCTCTCTCTCTCTCTCTCTCTCCCTCCCTCCTCTCTCTCTCTCTCTCCCTTTCTCTAACTCTCTAACTCTCTCTGTCTTTCTTTCTTTCTCACTCAGCTCTCTTTCTCACTCTTTTTCTTTCTCACTCACTCTCTCTCTCTCACTCTCTCCTCTCTTTCGCTCTCTTCTCTCTCTCTCTATCTCTCTCTCTCTATCTCTCTCTCTCTTCCGCTCTCTCTTCCCCCTCTCTCCCTCTCTCTCTCTCTCTCTCTCTCTCTCTCTCTCTCTCCATGTGTGTGTGTGTGTGTGTCACTCGTTCACTTTCTCTCTCATCCATCTCAATTACTATCATCTTTTCTCAATGTTCTTGTGCCTCTTTCATACACAGCCGGTATATTATATATTCTTCTAGGTGAAAACCGTCTTTACCAGCTGACGTCGGACCTCGCGGAGCTGCTCCATGTGGACACGGGGCCAAAGAATGACAGTGTCAAGTGCTTTCCTCCTCCCGGTGACTGTTTTGTTAATAGGACTCTGACCAACAACTACAATAAGGTATTTTTAAAAATTGAGCTTTTATATAGCACAATATCCACTTAATGTGCTCAAAGCACTTTGCAAGGGGTCCCTGACCAACAGCAACATGTAACATGTAGAACGAGACATGACGCTTGTTAAGCGATATTATATTTTTTCCGGACAGAGACAACGCTGTTAACGGCCAGGTACTCATTTTACACCTGAGTACGGTGAGAGAATGTGAGTAAAGAACCTTTTCCAAGGACTCGACTATGCGCCGAGCGAGGCTCGAACTCAGGACCTTCCGATCCGAAAGCGAGTGTCATACCATGCAGTATTTGGTTACAAACTTCGTGATGTTAAACGACATCTATCGCCTTTTACTTTCTTTCACAAGTCTGGCCGACAGGGCGAACTTAAAAAAAATAAAAATGGCGTTTTTATGGTCTATTTCAATTCTCTTAAGTTACAGCACATGGCCACCTTGACAAAAAGGCTAAGACCTGCAATTGTCAGATAACCTTAGCTCAGAACAAACGCTGTGCCTTGGAGATATAAAGACCCGGATTCCACCAGTACTCGGGTTTCTGTACCCCTTTACTGACGATAACAATTACTTGCTACCGGTTGGATAGAACGTTAATCTATCACGAAATACTTTCCATCAAATTTAACAGACCCAGCTACTCAATACTGCTGGGTGTACAGACGAATGTTTGCAATATGTCTTTGCAGAGGGCATATCCAGCTTTTGAGGTGCCTACCGGCCCGAGCCCTCGAATTTAATTTAGGTCGTGTCCATGATTGTATCGCTGAGAAAATAATAGTAAACATGTTTTTTATTGTTTGTTTGTTTTTTTTATTATTATTTTATTTGTATTTTTGTTGTTTTTTTTTGGTTGTGTTTTTTTATACACACGAATTTCTAAAAAGTATTTTGGTTTTTGTTTTTTTTTCAAAATCACGCATTTTTGTGCTTGCAAGTTAGCGTAACCTGCAGAAGAAGAAAAATATCAAGCATCATATTCCATGTGAAAGATTAAAGACATCTCTATCACGTTTTCTCACACAAACGTTTTGTTTTGTCCTCTATTTAGGTTTTGCTAGTGGACAAGGAACGCCGAAAGCTGATTACCTGTGGAAGTTTGTTTCAGGGTCAATGTCAAATCCGCTCCCTGGCCAATATCTCCAGATCCACGGGCTCTGCGGATGGCAGGGACCTCCAAAATTCGGCTGTGGCGGCGAACACGGAGCGTGGATCCACTGTTGCCTTCGTGGCTCCTGGCCCCCCGTCTGTGAGAGGACGTGTTGTCTACGTGGCCACGTCTTACACTGGTGAGTCAAAGTTGTAGTGTCGTGTCGGATTTTTTTTTCATGATAGATTAAGCAGATCAAGATGTGTAACTGATTTTGATACAAATCCGGAATTCCTAAAAAAAATCTGGACTTCGAAGAATATCAGGGAGGGGAAAAAAGCAGAAGTTGACGGTGACAGTGATGGAATTTGACCCAATTCTTTATTTTTCCCTCATATTGTGCAGGCATCGAAATCCGACCTTGTAAGGGAAGTTAACGTCTGTCCACGTCAATTTTCTCTTACAGGCATTTATAAAATTTTCCTTCGTTTTGTTTTGTTTTATTTATTGTTTTCGTTATTTGTTGTTGTTGTTTTGTTTGTATTTCTTGTTTGGGTAGGGGGGTTGTTTTGTTTGTTTTGTTCTTTTTTTTTTTTGTTTGTTTGTTTTGTTTTTTTTTTTTGTTTGCTTGTCTTTTGCTTTTGTTTCTTCCTTTTTTTTTCTTTTTTTTTCTTTTATTTTCTTCTTTTTGTTTTTGCTTTGTGTTTCTTTTAACTGAGTTACAAACAGAAAAAAGACAAGGTATAATTAATATAGAAATAGAGTTTGCGCCTAATACCAGTAGAATACTGTTTCGATTTGTTGTAATAAAATAATATCCCTCATTATTATCTGATTTTTCCTCTTTGAATAATTGTTATAAAGAATACTTAGTGGGATATAGGGGGTCAGGCAAATGTTTCATGTGTACTATTGTTTTAATATTGTATTAAAACATATCATATTAGTTTCATTTTCTTTTCATGTTTTTTTTTTTCCTTTACATTCACAGGTATAGACCGAGAGAGTAGAGTCTATAGAGATTTAGTTCCTGCCATTTCCGTAAGAAGTCTGCATCGGAACAACCCCTTTGCCTTATTAAAAGCCGGAGACAGCTTCTTTCAAGGGAGATCGTCCGCTTTATTCCTCAAGAGTGCTATCGCTCCTACATTCCCCATTCGTTACGTTTCTGGATTTAGCTCCGGTGGATTCAGCTACTTTCTCACCGTCCAAAGCGACGCCGTCGATCCTCTGAGACGGACGGGGCAGATCACAAAAATCATTCAAGTTTGTCAGGAAGAGAGTTTTTATTATTCATACGCCGACATTCCGTTGAGGTGTGTGCAAGGCGACGCGGAGTACAAAGTAGTTCAGGCTACCAGACGCCTACGGCCCGGGGAGGAGTTAGCCCGAAAGCTATCATCCAACGGGTACCCCGGTGATGTTCTGATGGCCGTGTTCTCCAACGATGGCTCCAGCAACTCGGACTCGGCTATCTGTATGTTTACCATGAGATCCATTCGTGAGAAATTCCTGGAGAATATTAAATTGTGTCACCAGGGTAATTCTTCTGTGAGTGGAGGAGGATATTTACAAGTAGGACCTCGAGGCAACTGTAATCAAAGGGTGAGTCATTGACATGATAGCCAGATAGCCAGCAGGAGGGCTGTACACTTTTCCAGGTTTAGTTTTAGGGTTTGACGGTTTAATGAAGAAATGGGCTATCTCACATGTTCACTGTTTTTCACTCTTTTTTTTCAGCGTGGGGGGGGGGGGTTGTTTTGTTGGCTGTTCGTTTGGTTGTATGTTTTTTGTTTTTGTTTTTTTGTTTGTTTTTGTTTTTGTTTTTTTTTTTTGTTTGTTTTTCTTGTCATTTTTAATTTTGTTTTTAGTTTATTTTTGTTGTTGTTTTGTTGTTGTTGTTGGTGGTGGTGGTGATGATGATGGTATCGTTGTCAGGTTTGTTTGGGTGGGGGGGGGGGTTGGGTTGTTTTATTATTTATTTTTTTGTTTTAAAAAATCAGACCTGTATTTGTTTCATTTTAGGATCATTTTTTAAAGACTAGAAGGTTAAACTGACGTTTGCTTACGAAACCTGTGCAAAAGTATGGAAGGGACTTTTAGATGATCTCAAACATCAACATGATAGTTTGCTCCTGGAATCCAGTTCTGTTCCCTATTTAAATCAGCCCCATTTATCTTATTTTTCCTCGTTCTCTCTTAATTGTAAATCTTGAATTTTTGAATTATTCCATCTTTTTCATTTTGACTGGCGCTGATAGTTGCAAGTGCAGTAAAAGCCTTAAAACAAACTAATTAAAAGAAAAACAATCTATTCGATTGTCTGTGGTTATTTTACGACTGTGGCATTGATCCCATTTTTCCATTTCGAAATGTTGCTTAAATTGACATGTGATGTCTAAAAATAGAAATTATCGATGAGAGTGATTATATTATTTTTGTTCTACACCTCTGCATAAATAGTAACGCGTAATGATATGGAGTCTACAATAATACTTTGTGACGTCAGATTAGCAGGCGTTACATTTCACCAAACAAAAAAAATAAAATAGATTCTTATAAAAGAAGTATCAATTGAGTTTGTTTTTTGAATATGTCATTTGAGAAATCGTAGTCGATTGAGGAGTAGAATAATAGTTTGCTTATTCCGTATTGGAATTCGAACATTATTCTCAACGCGCACTCGCAAGTGTGTGCAGCGATTAGAAACATGTCCGAAATGCCTAAAGCAAGAGGGTCAAGTGCAGGTCTGATAACCCAATGTATTGTGGGCTCACTGTTGTAATGGAAATCTCAAAAAATGACGCAAAATGTTGTCTGTCCATTACAACAATTTTAAACTAGACACACGCCTTCGGATAGGAAGGTCCAGGGTTCGAGTCCCGCTCTGAGCGGTGCACAGTTGAGTCCTTGGACCAGGCTCTTTACTCAACATTCTCTCACCGTACTCAGGTGTAAAATAAGTAGCTGTCCGTTAACAGCGTTGTATTTGAAGGAAAAAAATATATTATATGCGTAACAGGCGTCATATCTTGTTGTACATGTTTACTGTTTCTATAGCTAGGGACCTTTGTAAAGCGCTTTGGCATGTTTAGTGGATATTGCGCTGTAAATTCTCAAATGCTCAAATTGATATGATGCTATCCATATCATCATCATCATTGATGTGGACTTAATATAATATTATGTACGCGTTTGTCTTCGTATTCCCACACCAATTATAAGGATGTCTATTACTGTCAGTTAGACACTAATTTGTTTCTTTCATTTCCAAATCCTTCACCGTATTATAAAGTTCTCTTTTCCCACCACCCCCATCCCCCAGCCCGCTCCTATATATATATATATATATATATATATATATATATATATATATATATATATATATATATATATATATTAAAGAATCGATCCTAATAATAGCCGTTTAGGTGGGGTCCTTCCATGGTGGGCAGGAGGTCACGCTGTGTGTTCTATCCCCTCATATCTGTTTTCCGAGTTGCTTCTGTCTTTGTCTTGGAATGGGATTACTTGGTTTTGTCTTAGCCCTGGCCGGAGTCCTTGACTTTGAGGGAAACAGTCGAATTCTAGTTATAGTTTTGGAAAATGATATTTTTCTCCTTGTAAATCATCTCTGTGTTATGTATTGTTTATATATATATATATATATATATATATTATATATATATATTATATATATAATATATATATATTGTTTTACAAGTATAATGTAGGTAAGGCATTTGAGTGTGTTCCTCTTAGTGGGATTCTGTGTTTGCGCCTGGAAGAGACTTTTAGGTGATCTCAAACTAAGAACAATCACAGTATGCTCTTGGAATCTACTATTTGTACCATTCCCTTTTGTCATACTTTTTCTTGGCTGCTTTAATTGTAAATCTACAGTCTTTTGACTATTCCATTTTCTGGCGCTGAAATGACCAAAATCTGTCGCAAACGCCGTAAAACCCTTTAAAACAAAACAAACATAATGATAATATCCATTACGTCATCTTCCAGAGCGGACTAGTAAAGAACAACGTGGAAGATGATCACCAGTATCTGTGCAATACCCACAAATTGGAGTCCTTCTCAAACATCGTAGGCACCAGCGCTGTTGTCGCACGGCCCATCATTGAATATCCAGGACTGAAATTGACCGCCATAACTTCCAGCGTGGTTCACGAGTTCACGGTGGTTTTTGTGGGAACTGCTGATGGTAGAATGAAAAAGGTAGGTAAATGGATAATGGAGGCAAATAAATTGTTATTGATGTTATGCCTTTAGGTAAAACACTCAAAACATTCGTCAGCCTGTGTGTCAACCTTGAATGTTTATAGTTTGGTTGATTTCATTTGGTGAGAACTAATCACCAAAATGGCTGTATAAGTTGAAAGACGCCAATTTCGTTCCTTCTATTGATGATATGCCTTTAGTTAAAAATGCTCACAACATCCAACAGCCAGATAACGTACCAAACAAAAACGACGTTTATAGTCTGATACAATTTATTGAGAACTATTCATTAAAAAAATTGCTGGCTAAAAACCATAACAAAGACCTGGGTTACCTCATTTTCGTTCCTTCGTTAAATTTAGGAATTCAAGAAGAAAAAAATAAAAGAAACGAAAAAATACAAATTAAATTCACGACGACTAAGAAGCAACGAATTAATATTATAATAGATAGGGGCTGGATTTGGATGCCTTCCAATTATCTCATAATTATAACGGAATGCTTTTACTATGGAGTGTGTATGAACTGAACTGCAGTTAGTGATTAAGTTAAAGTATAAAAAAAGATACAACATGTCCGTATTTTTCATTTGATAAGGGCATAGCTAAATTATGCTACCGTCATAAAACTGCCACATTCCACCACTTACACCCTCTTTTCGTGATGATTTTCATAATCATCGTCATCATTATCATCATAAACATCATCACGTTGTCGTCATCATCATTATCATCATCACTATCATCATCAACACCATCATCGTTGTCGTCATCGTTATCACCACCACCATCATCATCATCATCATCATCATCATCATCATCATCATCATCATCATCATCATCATTCATCATCATCCATCTCCTCTCTCTCCTCCTCCTCCTCCTCTCCTCTCTCTCCTTCTTCTTCTTCTTCTTCTTCTTCTTCTTCTTCTTCTTTCCCTTTTTCTTCTTCGTCGTCGTCGTCGTCGTCGTCATCATCTCATCATCATCACCATCAACATCATCATTATCTTGACCTATACCACGATTATCAGCATTATCTAATCTTATCTTTCCCAGCTTGTGGTCAAGAGTCCCGATTCAGCTGAGGAGTACGGAGAGCACCTCGTATCTCCAGAAGGTCATGCAATCAAAAAGGACATGGCTTTTGATAAGAACGAGCAGCATCTTTATGTCATGTCAGGCACTAACGTAAGGCTCTATAAAATAATATGCTCACTACGTTGGAAAACACCACAACGTACAAAATAATTAAGAGGCTGGGTGGGGTCTGTGACCTCCTATGGTGGACAGGAGGTCACACTGTGTCTTTTATCCTCTTATATCTGTTTTCCCAGTTGCTTTCTGTCTTTAAGATTTACTTAGCTTTGCCCTAGCCCTGGACGGAGTCCTTGTCTGAGAAGGAAACAGTCTAATTCTATAGCGTGAAATGGACAATAACACTTGCTTGTTATCCTTAAGATGTGACGCTAGTCTATCGCAAAGTTCTTTCCGCAAAACCTAACAGTTCCAGCAACCCAAGGGTGGACAAGGGGGTCAGAAAAAAAATCCACTTAGCTTCGTTTGTATATAGATAAATCGTTTTCACCACTGCATTGATTGTATTCTCAGGTGACGAAGATTCCCGTCCAGTCTTGCAGGGAGTTGGAGTCTTGTAACGAATGTCTTGGAGGAAGAGATCCTTACTGCGGCTGGTGCTCTCTGGAAAAGAAGTAGGTGGTTACGGTATAAATATTAGAAGAAAGATAAGATCCTGGCAAGTTAAATCGTAACCTTGTTGTGTCAAGCTCAATTATTTTATGAGGATAAACGCACGTGTAAATGAAAGAATCCAAGGACTTAGAGATTTAGAGTAGTGAGTAATACGGATAATATTCACAAATCGCACAGATCTTAAAAAAGACAAAAGGCCTCAACATTGAGAGATATCAATGTTGCAATTTTTCAAAATGTATTCATTGATTATTTTATTCATTTCCTTTTTTAAAAAAAATATTTATTTATTTATTTATTTATTTATCTATTTATTTATTTATATTTTATTTATATATTTACTTATTTATTTATTTATTTATTTATTTATTTAGTTAGTTAGTTAGTTAGTTAGTTAGTTAGTTAGTTAGTTAGTTAGTTATTTGTTTATTTCTTTAAATAAATTAATAAAAATAAAGATAACATAAAATTCCATTTATTAATCCCATGGGGAAATTTGTCTTTAGGGTCTATTCTAAGGGATGGCTGGAATAACCCACGCGTCAGCCGTAATATTATAGCGCCGCAAATTGAACTAAGGCGAGGTGATTGCTCAAGGCTACACAGCGCAGCGGGTATTCGAAACCCGGTACCTTTGAGTACGAAGCAGAGATCCATGTTATTTATTGTTGATTTGGTAATTTCATTTTTGTATAGGTCTAGATCAAAAGAAAACTGAAACTGTTAGCAACTGCATTCCATTTAAATTTGTTTAACGTGAGAAGTAGTGATGAGGGTGGCAATGGTGATGATGATGATGATGATGATGATGATGATGATGATGATGATGATGATGATGATGATGATGGATATAAAAAAAGAAAGATAAAGAAAAATGAAATAGAGAGACATATTTTTTTTCACGTTTTTAATGTTCGGGATTGGCGATGATAGTGATAAAACCAGCAAAGAACAGCCGTTTCTCAAAACCAAACTTGGACAATTTTTTTTTGTTCTAGATGTGGACTCAGGAGTAGCTGTCCCAAGTCAGACGACTCGGCGCAATCCCGTTGGGTGCACGGCGATGAAAACAAGTGTATTTACATTTCAACAATCGCACCGTGGACGGCATCTGTCAATAATGCTGTGGAGGTGAGAAACGTCAAGTGAGCAAAGGGAAATAACAAGTACAATTCCGACAGTATAGCAAGTTTTGTACGAGTTATTTCCCTTTACTCTTCTTCTTTTCCCCCCCCCCCCCCCCCCCCCCTCTCTCTCTCTCTCTCTCTCTCTCTCTCTCTCTCTCTCTCTCTCTCTCTCTCTCTCTCTCTCTCTCTCTCTGAAACTTTGGTTTGGGTGGAAATAGATTTTTATTACAAATAAGCCCAATATAAGCCTGCATTTTTGTTCACAACTTAGTGTGTTTCTAGTGACATCTTTAAGTCTGCGTATGTTAGTAGTGTGTGTGTATGTGTGTGCGTGTGTGTGTGTGTGTGTGTGAGAGAGAGAGAGAGAGAGAGAGAGAGAGGGAGAGAGAGAGAGAGCGTGTGTTGGGGATGTAAAAAATCGAGCTTTTCTATAGGGCAATATCCCTAAACGAATGAAGGTATATGCTTTACAGATTTGTTTATTTTTAAGAATTAAGTTTTGAGCGTTTTTCCTCAAGTTTGAGTCACTCACCTTCCCCCCGCCCCCCACCCCACGCCCCCCACCCCACGCCATCCTGTTTACAGCTGCTCCTGACTATCACCCATCTGCCACGGGAGTCTTCATACACATGCGTCTTCCTGGAACTAGAATGGAGCTCACCTGTCACGTTTTGGTACTTCGGTGCCCGATGCGAGACCCCGGATTTCAACAAGCAAGGCCTCTCATTGGCCAATGAAGGATCCAAGACTGTGACACTTGCTTTGAATTCAACGGAGACAGGAAAACTCTTTGTCACCAAGAGCTTTACGTTTTATAATTGTTCCAACTTCCACAGGTAAGTGTTTATCTGTTTGGATTGTATTTTTTTTTTCTCCTTTTGTTTGCTTTTCCTTTTTAAATCACCAGGCCTTCTTTTACTTCCTAGGCATATTTCATATCATGGTGATGATGATGATTATGATGCTGCAGCTGCTGCTGCTGATGATGATGATGATGATGATGATGATGATGATGATGATGATGATGATTTTATTTATTGTTGTTGTCGTTTTGTTTTTGTTTTTTCTTGTTTTTTGTTGGGTTTTTTTCCTGTTTTTGTTTTTGTTTGTTGTTTTTCTTTTTGCAATGGCTATATTGATGGTTGAACATTTTAAAGTCCCTGATAATTTGTTCATCTTGTTTTGTTTTGTTTTTTTATACTCTTCTCAACAACAGTTGCAGCAGATGTGTGTCCTCCAACTTTGAATGTGATTGGTGTATCTATGAAAACGGTTGCTATGACAACACAGATTCATGCCAAGGCAACATTGTTAGGGCTAATAGTGTAAGTTTTTGGAAGATATTAGAGAGAGAGAGAGAGAGAGAGAGAGAGAGAGAGAGAGAGAGAGAAGAAGAAGAAGAAGAAGAAGAAATAAAAATAGATGGACAGAGAGGCTGATGGAGAATGAATAGATAGATAGATAGACAGAGGAGAGAGAGAGAGAGGGAGAGAGAGAGAGAGAGAGAGAGAGAGAGAGAGAGAGAGAGACTGATAGATAATAAATAGATATATAGATAGATAGATAGTGAGGAGAGAGAGAGAGAGAGAGAGAGAGAGAGAGAGAGAGAGAGAGAGAGAGAGAGAGAGAGAGAGACCAGATGTCATTGAAGCTCAAGAGTCTCGATTCTCAGTCAAATCTCCAAATTTAATTAGATAAATAAATAGGATAAATGGTAGGTGTTAATGGAATTCAATCTCAGTATATATTAATGATTGATTTATTGATATTCTACCATCTGCAAACCCAGAGCGGAAAGCCAGGACTTCGTGGCCCCCAACACTGTCCCATGATTGACACCAAAGCCACAGGGCCTCTTTACATGCCAGTTGGACTGAAGAAAACCATTCTTCTCAAAGGATACAATATACCAGAACCAAAGGTAAAGTGACACAATCACAGTGTTATTTTTAAACAGTATGGAAACCCATGCAGACACTTTTCTTAACACACAAGAGGTTTGGGGGGGGGGGGGGCAGAGAGAAGAGATAAGGAGGTATTATCAGTATCAATGTATTATTTTGCAACTCTTCGTAGAGAGTTTTACCTATATTGTTATTAGCCATTGTGTTTTACTTCAACTTTGCTTTTGTGGAGTATCACTTCTGATTTTTTAAAGATATGTCCACTTCCTTTCTGGTCTCTTTACAATTGAGTTTATGGGTTTGAGCAAAATGTATATCAAGTGTTGTGAAAAATTGGAACTCGCGAAAACCATCCTTGTTAGTCGAAACAAAATATTCGTCACTGTAACTTACTGTGTAAGGTATTCATGACAATACTTTTATTTTTCATTTTAAATGATAGGAAAATTAGCAGCCATGAAAATTGTCTTATTTATTTTTTCCTCACCAGCTGAAGCACAAATCTTTTCAGTGTGTTCTTGACATAGGCACGCAGCGCATCATCAGTGATGCGAAGAGACACAATGATAAAAGTCTTACTTGTGACATTCACTCTGTAAGTAAAGCATGCTTCAAATCATTGACAGTCGATTCATATTTTGCCAGTTTAAATTAAATTTCAACTCATAACAGTCTTTGAACAGTATAACTAGAACCAGAACGCCGTTTTCTTTTGTGTTTGAATGGCATGTTTACCGACTATAACTGCAAAGTGAGAAAACAATCTTATTATGTTTTATTAGGAGATTTATCTAATTCGCTTCATTTTGTTGCTATCTAAAGTTTAGTAAGTCTGTTACTCTGGTAAAGATTAAACCGTGCCCTGTTTATGTCTATACCCTATACCGTGTACAGTTTTCTTCGCTTAAAATTAACATTGATATGTCCAGCTTATTATTATTATTATTATTATTATTATTATTATTATTATTATTATTATTATTATTATTATTATTATTATTATTATTATTATTATTATATATTATTATTATTATTATTATTATTATTATTAGTATTATTATTGTATTATATTATTATTATTATTATTATTATTATTATTTTTATATTATTAGTATTATTATTATTATTATTATTATTATTATTATTATTATTATTATTATTATTATTATTATTATTATTATTATTATTATTATTATTATTCTCATGATCACGTTACTGACATATGATTTATGAAGATACAATTCAAGGTTTTTATGATTTATTGAAATGTATTATGAAAGTATTCTGAAGTTCAATATTAATTTTTTTTTAATAATATCTGGCCAGGATTTTGTGGCCATATCCATATAGTATTATTAGTTCCCTGTCTGTATTATTTAACAGATTTAACTTTAAATTTTGCATTGGTTATTTCTTTTTACATTTGCTTAGTTATTCCATCTTTTGTATTTTCGATATTTTCAGTTGGAATATAAAGAAAACAATGGCACCCTTGAGGCTAATCTATCAGTTTTTTGGGGTGATGGATTCTTGCTGGAAAGTACACACAAGCTGATTGGTAAGGGCATTTGAGATGCACACAAATACAAAATATTATTGTAGATAATGACATTCCCGATAATGTATATGGCGATCACGCAACACATAGGCTACACATCTTTTTATGTTGTGTTTTGTTTGTTTGTTTTTTTTTAAACGTTATATCAATCATTATTATTTATACAATTTAACCCCGAACCCAGGACTTTCCGATCTGAAAGCGATTGTCATACCACTAGACCACATAGCCGCACTGAAGCTAGAAATAACATGCTGTCAATGATTCTAATCCAATTCTTCTTCCCCAGCCACTCTATACAAATGTGATATCCTTGCCAGCCAAGACTGCAGTCTGTGTCGTAATCTAAATTACAGCAGACCAAATTTGGAATGTGTCTGGTGCAATCAGGAGTGCGTTCACACTAATAGCTGTCTTCAACACTCACGTGAAGCATGTCCAGCTCCAAAAATTGATGCGGTAAGCATGATTCGCTTCACTAATTCATAAAAGAATCATTAGTCCTTCGGGCCCATTAAGCCCATGGAGCTAATGTTTAGTTATCTTGATTTATATAGCATGAAATAGACAAAAGCAAATGCTTACTATCCTTTGGATAGGACCTTAGTCTACCACAACGTACTTTCCAGCCGGTTTAACAGACCCAGCAACCCAATTCCTTTTTATGTGGACAGGGCAGTCAGAAATAAATCTTGACTTCACCAGGAAACGATTTCGGTCCCTTTGCAAGTGAAGCGAGTGCTCTACTAGCTGAGCTATTTGGGACCCTCATTACTAATTCATATTTGACAGTTTAGCTATAATTTTAAGGATTCTTTTCTAAGTTTTGAAGTTAGTGTATGCCAATTTCTGAAAGCTATGAATGAGATCATTCGGAAGGATTTGTCCAAGATATTCACCATTATGTCAAAATCTTTTCTGTAATTTGTTACATATTCTATCAAATTGACCAAATTACTAATTAGACGGTTTTGCAGTTTTCTTATAGTGTTAGTTTTGTGTATAGGCCGGAAACTAGCATATCATTGTAATATTATATCTTGTCTTCCTGTGTGACATACTGTATGCAAATTTAATTTCGGATCTTTTTTGTGATTGGAATATTTCAACTTTATGTCATAGAATAAATGAAAATGGTGTGTGTTTATATATGTGTGTGTTGGTGTGTGTGTGTGTGTGTGTGTGTGTGTGTGTGTTTGTGTGTGTGTGTTTGATGCGTATGTTGAGGGGGGGGGGAGGGCTTGTTTATTAGTTTGAGGGTTTTATTGGGGGGACTTTTGTTTGTTTTGTTTTTTTTGTTTTTTGTTGTTTTGTTGTTTTTGTTTGTTTTTTGTTTGCTTTTTTTTTTTTTTTTTTTTTGGGGGGGGGGGGGGTGTTGTTTGGAGGAGGGCATGGTTTGTTTAGCTCTGTTTTTTTTTTGTTTTGTTGTACTTTTTGTTTTGGTTTGTGGTGGGTTTTTTTCCTTGGCTTCTAGAAATTTCTGTTATTAAAGAAACAGTATTATAAATTGATAATGCAAGTCATAAACTGTGAAACCATTTCATCATCTCCGATCAGGTGTGGCCGTTGACAGGACCAATCCAGGGTGGAACCAACATCACCATTGTGGGCAGCAATCTAGGGGTGAAATTTGAAGACATTCAAAAGGCTGTCACAGTGGCCTATGTGGGTTGTGACCCTTACAGGGAATTGTACTTGCCTTCCAAGAGGTAGGATTTGATTGGGGGGGGGGGGGGGAAAGCCCGATATAAGCAAACCAAAATTCTTAACTGATAATATTATGACCTTCGTTTAAATTGCTACTCCTGCTATGTTTAATATAGTGTTTCTTTCTATTTATAATTATTTTATGTAATATATGATACATTTTCCTCTTCTAGCTGAAAAAGAGCCGCCTCTGTTCTAAAATCAATAGCCATGATTGGGAACTAATTTTAAAAGCATACAGTTATTCTCTCAAATCATGCTTTTTGTCTGAATATTTGACCTGTAACCTATGACATAGATATCTTTTGTGATAATAAAACTTTTGATAATTTTTTTTTGTTTTGTTTGTTTTGTTTGTTTTTTTTCTTTTTAGTTTTTTTTTCCCTTAATGATCAATTAGAAATAACTAACATTGTTCACTAAAGCAACTATATTTGTTATTGTTACGAAATGAATAAATAATTTCATATGAAGATTTTGTTGTCAATATATATTATTTCAAAAAAATAATAATAAATAACATGCACACTTTCAGGATTGTATGTGAAACTAGATGGCAAGGTAGAGTGGGACAAGGTCCGATTGTTTTGAAGTTGAAATCTGGAGCCACACAGTTCCATAAACATTTTCACTACAAGGTAAGAATAAAGATTTGATTTTGATTTGATTTTACGCCTCACAGAAAGATGTGCTACCATTGCAGTTTTCTTTAGCACAGTTTAAGAGATGTAGTATTAATGATATGTTATTATTTAAATGGCTTTCACATGCGGTTATTTGAAATACTCCCCCAATTCAAGCTGGCAAAATGATAATAAACAGCTGTCAAGGACATACAAGAATAGGTAGTGTTAAACGAACCACTTCATAATCAAATAGAATGCTTGGAGAACGTATTACTTCTCCCTGGGTGGGGTTCCTGACCTCCCATAGTGGGCAGGGAGGTACATACTGTGTCTTCTATCCCCTTATAACTGTTTTCCAACATGCTTTCTGTCTTTGTCTTGGAATGGGATTACTTGGTTTTGTCCTAGCCCTGGCCGGAGTCCTGGCTGGGAGGGAAACAGTCAAATGCATAGTTATTGTTTTGAGAGATGATATTTTTTTCCCTTGTAAATCGTCTCTCTGTTATGTATTATATTAGTTATTTTAAATGTACAATGTAAGCATTTGAGTGTGTTCCTCTTTGTTGGATTTTGTGCTTGTGTCCGGATGAGACTTATAGGTGATCTCAAACTAAGTACATTGGTGGTGTGCTCTTGGAATCTACATCTAATCCCTATTTGTTCCCAGTTCCCCTTCCTCTTAATTTCTCTTGGCTGTTTTAATTGTAATTCTAGAACTTTTTACTATCACATTTTCTTCCTTTTTACTGGCGCTGATATAACCTAAATGTGTTGCAAGCGCCGTAAAACCCTTAAAAACAAAAACAAACATATTACTTCTCCCATTGATGAAGAAAAACTACAAGGAAAAAGAGAAGCACAACGGCAAATAACTTTATAGTAAAACTATTTATAAATGATGTCTGTTCAACCAGGGTGAATCTTTTTATTTATGTTTAATCATTTTGCTATTCTGCAAGATACAGAGTGATTAAGCGGTATTTACTGTTAAAATTATATCTACTCTTATAGGGGTTTTGGAATCTTTAATTTTGAAATGCTTAACTATACAGATGGGTGGGTTTCCATAAATGTGACTAGGTGATGAAAAGTAGCATCTTGGGATATGTGTGACTGGTTAAACATAAAAGTAATTCAGTGGCATATTTTCTCTTTTGTAGAGTCCTATACTGGAGAGCATTCACCCCAAGGCAGGCCCAAAGTCAGGAGGTTCAATCCTTACAATATATGGTCGTGACTTGAACACAGGAAATGTACACACAGCTTCCTTGGATGATGTCCCTTGTAATGTCATCAGGTCTGTATCGTTGTTGTTAAAGCTTATGCATTATGATTTAATCCAATACTCGTTTTGTTGAGACTTTTTTTTCTTTTTGATTGGCGGGGTGCGGGGTTTGTTTTTGGTGTAATTTTTTATTTTTTTTGAGGGGGGGGGGGGGTTGTTCTTGTTTTTGGGTGATATTTTTTTAGTAAAACTCTTTTGATAGACTCCATTGCGTTTAGGGCGATTATAGAACTTTCAAAAAGAAATCAAAAAGATAGCAACCTCTTTGTTGATATACGAGGTATTGTGTTTGTGTGTGTTTCTATTGAAAAACATATTTTTGGGGGGTATTTCCTGAAGACGTGATAAAACTTAAAGTGTTCCTTTTTACTTAATTTGTTCTTTATTGAAAGTGTAATATCCCTTAATGTTCAAAATTCATTCACTTCTCTCTCCCATCAGGTCCAAGGTCAGGAATGGAAGTATAGAGTGCATCACTTCTAAAGTTTGGTTTCCAGAAACAAAGGGACCAATCAAAGTGTACTTTGATGGCAAGGAACGCTCATTGAATCAGTATTTTACATACAAAGAGGATCCCTACATTACTGGAATTGCACCCCTCAAGAGTATCTTGGAGTAAGGATTTTTAAAGCTATTTTTTCACTTATATTAGACGTCTTAATTTACATGTTTTTAATAATTTATTTATACAGTTCACACATTTCATTGACATTTCTTTTCGCATTGAGTTGAATGGTTGCTGCTCATAAATGGCTTTAAAAGTTGAGGTGGAATGAGACAGGTGATATTTCTTTCATGTGCTTAATGTACGACGCCGTATTTTCCAATGACAATGTACTTTTCAACAACAAAAAATACTAATCAAAAACGTTTTCTTATCTTAAGTTTTGATTTAGATCAACTGTGTTATTTACACTAAAAGTTCAATATCACCATATTGCCACTACCATAATCATCTGTTTTGATACAATCCCAGCATTTTCATATATATGGTAAATAAACAGTTTTTTTTTATTACTCATTCCCCCACTCTCCTTAGTTTTCAGTTCTAGTTTTTAACATTTGCCCATGTCACAATTTACTTAAATCCTTTAATTTGCAGGGGTGGCCGGACCATGACTGTGACTGGCAAAGAGTTTTCATTCATTCAACAGCCAGAATTATTTGCATACGTGTCTACAATGAATGGGAAATTTTATCCAACAAATAGAACGGTAAGGAGGCAGATTTTTTAAACACCGTTCTCTTTTGACTTTTGTTTTTCAATTCTTTGTTGTTGCCGCTGTTTTAGTTGTAGTAGTTGTTATTGTTGTTATTGATAGTTTGTTTTCTTTTCTTTTTTTCATATGCCAATTTGATAACCAGAGCTAAAAGCTGGTGGAGTTTTTTATGTTATTTTTAAAAAGTTGGTTGATTCATATCAATAACATGTTGTTGATATTCAACTATCCTTGGTGTTTTCATTTGATAGAAAACTTATCTCCCTTGAATGGAATTCCCTATTTATCATATCTTTGAAAAGTAGATTCAATGTCACAGATAATTGTTTATTGGCTTTAAACTAGTCATGATTTCCAGTGTGCTACTTATAATGTCAAAGGTACAGATAACAGGCTATCTTTTCACATTTTATTTGTGGTCTTAAACAATTCTTACCTTTTCTGTTTAACATGAAAAGGAGGAAAGCTCAATGCTTGGCTGCCATCGTTATTTGATTACAAGTCAATGAAGTACGCCTTTTTTTTCAGTCCTTTATATCTCTCTCTATTTCTCAGAAATGCAAAGTAATGAACAATGAGGTGATGAAATGTCCCAGTCCTCGCCTGGTGGATTCCCTCAAAAACATCATCCGATCCAAGAGAGCTGCAACTGTGGAGCACACCACCCAGCCAGTTGAGGTCGTCCAGGTGGCTTTCCGAATGGATGGAGTGGCTGGAGTTAGAAACCTGTCATCAACACCCAACTTGAATTATTTCCTCAAATATTTTCCGAACCCTCAAGTGTTTAATTTCACAGAGAAGAGTGGTATCAAGCTACTGAAGGGAGATGCTCTTATCATAGAAGTAAGGAGAAAATGTCCTTTGAATGTGATTCAAATTCTGTGTTTAAGTAAAGAAGGAAGTCAAGTTTTTGTCAGTCAAAAACCTCTTTGTGTAACGGATATTCCAAAAAGAAACAAGAGCAACACCACCTGGCCTTGAAACCTACTTGTAAATTGGAATATTTTAAAATTGTTTTCATTACAAAAGAAAATTTATTTTTTGGGGTTTTTTTTGTTTTTTTGTTTTTTTTTTTTTTTCCTTAAAAAAAAATAGCAGTAACGTCTGCTATTCGATTGTAAAGATTTCTCAGTATTATCATAGAGCTTTTGTCACTTTCTAACACACTAATTCAAAACGATTCCCTGTCCTAAATTACAAGTTTCCTTAGTCAGGTAACAAGTAATATAATCATGGCAACCTTATTCTATCCATAGTAACAGACATTCTAAATCATTTGATTCGTTTATTCAAAAATTTCGTGTAGCAAGTGTTATTTGCTTAATATTTAAGACAAAATGCCATGAAAAGATATTAAAGCATATTGGTAGAATGACCATATATTTTATATAACAATATTCAAATGGATTGGAAGCTTCAAATTAATTAACGAGGACATATGGAACGAAACGCGATGAATGAAACACTAAATACGAATGAGAGATGAGAGTATATATAAATAGAAAATTATACCCATATATTATAGTGAATTTTAATCGCATCACACAGGCATTATTTCCAGATCCAGTCTATGCAACATATTTATTTCATATGTTTAATTTATAAATTATTACCGGTCTTTTCATTTTCTATTCCTTTGTCGTTTTATACAGATTTCTTGAAATTTAAATTTGAGCATTAATGGTAATATTATATTTAATGTGTGTCCCTGATAAAGAAGGCATTTTATTCGTACTTCTCCAGGGAGCTGATTTGAATGTTGCTGCAGGGAAGTCAGATGTCTCAGTGACTATTGGAGCCTCCAGCTGCAATGTCACAACGTTTTCCAAGTCCCAGATTGTCTGTAAATTACCGACGACAAAGTCAGGAGATAAAAATGCTATCAGCAATCCCAATGGGAAAACGTTGCCTTATGTAAAGGTATGTAGACACTATAGCTGTACATTCCATAATGGGCCTATATAGTTGCTATTAGCTCACGAAATGAATAGGATGAACTAATGATGTGATTATTTAGTATTACCTTTGGATTGGACTGGCATGTGTTCAAATTAATACTGATGTAGATAAATAAATAAAAAAATAAAATTCCCTTTATTCATCCCATAGGGAAAATTTGTCTCTAGGGTCTATTCTAAGGGAAGACTGGAATAACCCAGGCATCAGCCGCAGTGCAGCGCTGCAAATTGAGCTAGGGCGAGGTGACTTGCTCGAGGCTACACAGCGCAGCGGCGGGTGATCAAACTCAGTACCTTTCGGGTACGAAGCAAAGACCATACCGCTGAGCCACGCTGACCCCTTGTGACTTTTTTCATTGTTAACCTCAAAACTTAAAAACTATATATTATATCTCATGCGGTCCTATCATAGACAAACTAGAAATTAAAAAAGAAAGAAAAACAGTAGTCTCCAGAACTGTGAGGTCTTTGGAGCTGGAGTGTATCTTGATTTCAGTAAGAATAACAATAATAACAAGCTGACATTTTGAATATCACGAAGAACTTTCTCCCATTTCTAATAAATCAAGTTACACTGTCACTGCTGGGTGCAGAACATGAAACTTCTTTTTTTTAATCCTAAAAGAAATTGAAAGGGTCTTAATTAAAGCTATAACATTTTTTAAAGAGTAGAAC
The DNA here is from genome assembly GCF_034508935.2 of Berghia stephanieae. NCBI lineage: Eukaryota > Metazoa > Mollusca > Gastropoda > Nudibranchia > Aeolidiidae > Berghia > Berghia stephanieae. The sequence goes on along the minus strand of NC_088365.1, from coordinate 55,595,167 downwards.
AATACTGTGACTCATGGATGTGCTTCACTTGCTCTGTGATTAAGGATATGTTAATAATATTTCATATATTCAATGTTGGAAAGAAAAAAAAAAAAGCAATCCGCTCAACTGTATGGATTTTAAAAATCATTTGCAGTTTTCCTTATTGACATATTAACCAAATATTTAAGACTTCTTAAATGACACATTGAACTAGTAAACATGCTTGGTTCTTTTTTTTTTTCCAGGTGAGAATCAACAATCTTGAGGTGTGTGTTGGGCAAGTAAAATGGGAAGTACCTGAGACCTTCTCATTCCCCAGCGAGGCTATTGCTGGTATTGCTGCTGGTGGTAGCTTTCTCCTCATCGTCATCATCATCATTCTCATCATCTATCGTCGACAAAATACCAAAGCAGAGAGGATTTACAGAAAGCTACAGATCCAGTTGGATAATCTTGAGAGCAATGTTCGCAATGAGTGCAAACATGGTAAGGAATTGAAGAAAAAGAATTGAATGTAGTGTTGGTGTCTCAGTGGTACGGTATCTCATTTTAAAACAGGAGCCTTACAAAAGACTTCTAACTGGTACGTCATGGCCCAAGACCAAAGGACTAGAGCTCAGATGGTCGCTGGTTCTGATAAGTAAGTAAACAGTAGCCAAGCGATTTTGTGCTTGGATATCGACTGGATGAGTAAAAATGGCCCCGGATATTTTATCTTTGGATAAGATATTTCACACACATTACCTTCGTTCGATGAGTGTTGTGAAATGACTGGCTTGAGAAAGATTGTGGTGGATAATGTAAGAGTGCTGGTATAAAACGATCGCCTAAAAAGTGACGTGTAACAGACGAAATAGAAATTGATATTCCATGTGGCCTAATGAGGGAATCAATGAAACAAATTTAAGCTTATTGAGCATGGTGGAATTATGCTTTATAATTTAGGTTTTAAAACTAATGCAAATGTAGATTTTAAAAATGCACCCAATTACATTCTTTTGCATTTTCATGTATAGAATTTTAAAGATACTTTTTGAAAGAAAATGGGTCTGTTTTCAAAATTGTGCAACTTTGATTAAAATCAGTAAGATTTATTGAAAAGAAGGAATGTAGTTTCTTATGTGGCAAAAAAATACAAATAAACATGAGCACTCATATAAATCAATATCCACCAAAACATGCTCAAAGTCCTTTACAAGGGATCCCTAGCCAACAACAACGCTTAACCTGTAGGACGAGACATGACGCATGTCAGGTGAGACAGCATTTGTTTTTTCAGAGAGACTGCGCTGTTTACAGCCAGGTACTCATTTTCACATGAGAACAGTGAGAGAATGTGGATAAAGAGCCTTTTATAAGGACTCGACTATATGCCGCTCAGAGCGGGACTCAAACCCTGGACTTTCCAATCTGAAGGTAAGTGTCATACTGCAAGACCACATAGCCACACAGATTGAATAGATTGGCCATTGCATATCTCTGACCCTTGTATCTTTTAATGTTGATATTCATCTTGACTGGAATGAATTTGATTGGGTCTTCCATTACAGCATTTGCTGAGCTACAGACAGACATGACAGATTTGACCGGAGACCTTGTGTCCAGTGGAATTCCTTTCTGGGACTTTCACAGTTATGTCTTCAAAGTGCTCTTCCCTGGCATGACTGATCATATCATTTTACACCCACCAATTGTGAGTATAGCTCTCTGTCTCTGTCTCTCTCTCTCTCTCTCTCTCTCTCTCTCTCTCTCTCTCTCTCTCTCTCTCACTCTCTCTCTCTCTCTCTCTTTCTCTCTCTCTCTCTCTCTCTCTCTCTCTCTCTCTCTCTCTCTCTCTCTCTCTCTCTCTCTCTCTCTTTTTCTATTTCATTTTTTTTCTTTTCTGTTATCATCATCATCATCATCAGCAGCAGCAGCATTATCATCTTCTTCATGGATATTGACGTTGCTATTGTTGTTGTTGTTGTTGTTGTTTTTGTTACTGTCATTGCTATTGTTGTAGAATGTGTTCCTGTGGATGGACAATAATTTATACTCCTCGTTATTGATGTTGCAGCAAAAGAATGGGCGGTTCCAGTTTTCAGATCATGGCCTGCAACTCTTTCACCAATTGTTGAACACGAAATTGTTCTTGACAACTTTTATACGCACACTCGAAGAACAGAGGGCTTTCAGCATACGAGACAGGTCTGTAAATAGATTAAACGTTACACGAGTTGTCAATAATCTGTTTTAATCTCTGTTTAAAATCACTATATTATCATTAAGTGACACAATTAAAATCATCTATAATGGACAATAATCATCAATAGATAAACCATTACCAATTCATGTGCTTGCTTCACCTTTATGATTTTACATTTTTGTCATATTAATATAGTTACATTAAAATTGTATTGGTAATGTTTCATTTTTTGTTTTGTTTCTTTTCCTAACAGAGCAAATGTTGCATCATTGCTTATGATTGTATATTTAAACAACATGGAATATGCTACAGAGTAAGTTTTTATATCATGATTGAAAGAAAAGACAGTTAATTTTAAAATTATTTACATAGACGTATATGTTATAAAATATAATATGATATAATCATAAACGATGCATGCTAAGTTTAATTATTTAATATACTTGGCATTATTTAATGTATAGGTTTTTGAAAATGTTGTTTTTCTGTTTGTGTGAGTGTGGGTGTGGGTGTGTGTGTGTGTGTGTATATATATGAATGTGTGAGTGTGTATTCTCTATTTTTCTTTTTATGTTTGTTCGGTTTATTTGATTGGTTTTTATTACCATTTAAGTTTTTATCTGTACCTATATTTACAAATTCAGAATAAAGATTTTTGAATATTATTTTGTTAATTATATATGCAAAAGTTTAATCAGCCATAAATTTACATTAGTATATTATTTATATATTTAATAAAAAGAGAGAAAAAACCTTTGATTTACATTCTACATCTTCTTATCCAGAATCCTGAAGTGCCTTCTTGTCGACCTGGTGCAAAAATCTGTAGAGGGGAGGCACCCCAAACTCATGTTACGAAGGTAAGGAGTAAAGATTACTCTATTCATGAGATTGATTTATTTTAATACACTACTTTCAAAAGTGAATTTTATCCAAAGCCTTTTTTTTCAATGGTTTCAATTCATTCACACAGAAAAAATACGAGCCTTTTCAAATATGCCATGCAACCGATTGGACTGTTAATTGAAATATTTGCTCTTCCAGATTCTGAGCATTGTTCACAAACCTTTGACACTAGCCAGTTGAAAATACCAAAATGGCGTTATACTCTGTTACGCTTGTAATTCTATAGGTGTATGTTTGTCCCAAGACATTTTGATAGATGCTCATAAACTGGTGGGCCAACTGGTCGGACTTAATAGTCTGTAATTCATCAAATGTTTATTCATCCATTTTTCATTTAAGGTCAAGCAATAACCCCTGTCTTTATTTTATTTTTTTCAGATCCGAGTCAGTAGTGGAAAAGCTACTCACCAACTGGCTCTCTATATGCCTTTATAAATATTTGAGGGTAAGAGGACCTGTTAGCTCTATCGTTCATAGGCAGTGATTATATATTTCTGTTAGTAAGTCTTTTAGTGTTTAAATGAAAAATTCCTAGTTTGCTGCTTGATTTAGGCAAGATAAATGAGCAAAATCTTGTATAAAATACTAGATAACAAGATCTGTATGCCACATATAATTTAATATTTCTCTGTTTCACCTTTTCTAACACAAGTAGCTGGAAAGTAAATCATTATTTTGTTTGGCTTGTATATCCGTCTATTTTTACTGCAAGGGTGCTAGTTGTGAGTTAGATGCCCCAAAATCAATATAAAGTTGGGTTGTTTTGTTTTTTTTGTTTTTGTTTTTGTTATTGTTTTTTTGTTTTTTTTTTTCTTTGTTTTTTTTTGTAGATTTAGTTTTGTTTTGTTTTTTGTAGTTTTTTCTTTTGGGTGGTCTTTTGTTTGATTTTGTTTTGTTTTTTGGGGTTTTTTTTATTTTTGTTTTTCTGTTTTTGTTTTGTTTTATTTACTTTATTTTTTTTGGAAATATTACAGTCATAACGTTAATTTCTTTCCACTAACAATGGTTTCTTTTCATGCAGACAATAAAAAACGAGACTTTTCAAATTAATATAGTTTACAAGGTACTTTATACTGCACTTTTTTTTGGTCAAAATAGTTGTTTTTTTATCGATAACATAAGAATTATTCTCTCTCTCTCTCTCTCTCTCTCTCTCTCTCTCTCTCTCTCTCTCTCTCTCTCTCTCTCTCTCTTACTCTTCTTTCTATCTTGTCACTCTTTATCTTCATCCTCACTTTCTTTTCTATTGTGTCCACACGGTTAATGAAGCATTCACATCCTTGTATAATTTATACAAACTTTCCCCCTTGATTTGTGTAGGACATTGCCGGAGGGTCCCTGTTTATGCTTTACAAAGCCATCAAGCTCCAAGCAGAGAAGGGGCCGGTGGATGCTGTGACAGGGGATGCGAGATATTCTCTGTCAGAAGACACACTTTTGAGGGAGAAAATTGAGCCAAAAGTAGTAGTAAGTATCTAATATTCAAACTTTCTTTCATTTTCAAAGATCCTCAATTATTCATTTTTAAGTAAGTCAGAATAAAGCCAGACTTTTTAACTTAATTGGTACGTTGCCTTTTCTTTGTTTTTGTTTTTGTTTTTTTCCACACACCCCTCCCCCCCCCCCCCTCTCCCCCTCCCCTCTCCTCCCTCTCCTCTCTCTCTCCTCTCCTCTCTCCTCTCTCTCCTCTCTCTCCCTCCTCTCCCCTCTCCTCTCCCTCTCTCTCCCTCTCTCCTCTCCTCTCTCTCTCTCTCCTCTCTCTCCTCTCTCTCTCTCCTCTCTCCTCTCTCTCTCTCTCTCTCCTCTCTCCTCTCTCTCTCTCTCTCCTCCTCTCTCTCCCTCTCTCTCTCCTCTCTCCCTCTCCCCTCTCTCTCCCTCCTCTCTCTCTCTCTCCCTCTCTCCTCTCTCCTCTCTCTCTCTCCTCTCTCTCCTCTCTCTCTCCCTCCTCCTCTCTCTCTCTCTCTCTCTCTCTTCTCTCCCTTCTCTCCCCTTTCTCTCTCTCTCTCTCTCTCTCTCTCTCTCTCTCTCTCTCTCTCTCTCTCTCTCTCTCTCTCTCTCTCTCTCTCTAACTTGACTCCCCTTTTACTTTACTTTGATTTCAGTTCATAGTCTTTGTACCCTTTATTTTATTTTACTGGATTACTGTGAAATGCGCTATTATGTTAAAATAAGAATTTCTTTTGTACACAATAATTGTTATGATTTTTGGTGTGCTTATGTTTTTACCTTTTTTTTTTTGGGGGGGGGGTTGTTTTTTTGTTTGTTGTTGTTGTTTTTTTGTTTTGTTTTGTTTTTTTAATTTTCTTTGTTTGTTTTGTTTTGTTTTTGTTTCCATAAGCAAATTATATGATGTCCATGTATTATAGTTTTTTTTATTCTTG